>NC_066583.1:328766474-329099807 GCF_024323335.1 Lathyrus oleraceus
AGGGGTCGGAAAACTTGGTAGCGGATCATTTATCCCGCTTAGTGAATGTCGAGGTCACCGCATCTGAAAAGGAAATCCGGGAAGAATTTCCTGATGAAAAATTGTTTAAGGTTCAAGTTAGGCCGTGGTTTGCAGACTTTGCAAACCACAAGGCTAGTGGTTTCGTGCCTGCCGACCTAACTTCGAACCAAAAGAGGAAGTTCCTTTCGGATGCGAAGTATTATGTTTGGGATGACCCATACTTGTTTAAGTTGGGTAGCGATAACCTGTTAAGGAGATGCGTAACTGGTGATGAAGCCCAGAGCATCCTTTGGCATTGTCACAACTCGCCTTATGGCGGACATTATAATGGGGTTAGAACGGCCACTAAAATTCTTCAATCGGGATTTTATTGGCCAACTATTTTCAAAGACGCACATACCCATGCGCAAAGTTGTGACAGTTGCCAAAGAAATGGTGGGATAGGTAAGAGAGATGAGATGCCTCTCCAAAATATCCAAGAAGTGGAAGTGTTCGATTGTTGGGGCATCGATTTCGTAGGACCTTTCCCACCCTCTTACGGGAATGAGTACATGCTTGTAGCTGTTGATTATGTCTCCAAGTGGGTTGAGGCGATTGCCTCACCTCGGGCGGATGCCAAAACGGTGATAAAATTTTTAAAGAAAAACATCTTTTCCCGTTTTGGAACCCCCCGAGTGTTGATAAGTGACGGAGGGTCACACTTTTGCAATGCACCTTTGGAAACAATTCTAAAACATTATGGTGTGTCGCATAGGGTGACAACTCCGTATCACCCTCAGGCTAACGGGCAAGCGGAGGTCTCTAATCGAGAGATTAAGAGAATCCTAGAAAAAACCGTGTCCAATTCTAAAAAAGAGTGGTCCCAAAAATTGGACGAAGCATTATGGGCCTACCGTACGACCTTTAAAGCTCCAATTGGCCTAACTCCGTTTCAATTGGTATTTGGTAAAACTTGCCATTTGCCGGTTGAATTGGAGCACAAGGCCTTGTGGGCCCTAAAGTTTTTAAATTTTGAAAATGAGTCGGCCGGTGAAAAAAGGAAAGTACAACTACTTGAGTTGGAGGAGATGCGCAATGCCGCATACCACTCAAGTTGGTTGTACAAGGAAAAAGCAAAGAAGTATCACGACAAGAAGATCCGTAACAAAGAATTCGTGCCCGGACAATTGGTCTTATTGTTCAACTCCCGGTTGAAGTTGTTTCCCGGGAAGTTGAAATCAAAATGGTCCGGGCCATTTCGGGTGAAAGAAGTGAAAGAGTACGGGGCCATTGTCATTGAAGACATGGACAAGAAAGATAGTTGGACCGTGAATGGCCAACGATTGAAAGTGTATCTCGGCGGTCATGTGGATCGCGAGAGTTGTGCTCAGCCGCTCGATGCTCCTCTGTGAGCATCGCATCGTCGAGCTTAGCCGACGTTAAACAAGCGCTAGTTGGGAGGCACCCCAACATTGTAAGTATTTACTGTTTTATGTTTTATGTTGTATGGAGTACACTGTGCTGAACCCATGCTGGATGACTTGCAAGTGCTGCATTTGCCTTTGCACTTGCTGTCATGCTCGCTTGCAGCTCGCTAGGCGAGGCAGCAGCGAGCGCTGCAGTACTGTTTACTATTTAAATCTCAGCAGGGCCATTTTGCCCTTACCTTCAAAAATTTGTCTGAACGGCTCTGCTGAGGATTTTGTGCTTGGCTTCTCAAACTCTCTCATTTGCATCTTTATCAACAACACGTGCTTCTTTCGATAGATTGCAAACTCTCCCCACTTCTCTTTTCCAAATCCGTATACCTAAGGTTTGCCCTATTACATGTTTCTTTTTGTTTGCACTCTTAATTTCCAAATGTGAATGGTAAATAGGATAAGTGTGATATGGGAACCTTGAGGTTGCATGTATTATTTTGGGAGTTTGCAATGTTTGTACATTTAGGTTTTCAAATTGGGGATTTAATTTTACTTTAGGTTTTGCATGCAATTAGGCAATCCCCAATAGCATAGAACGATTCATTGTCATGATAAATCATTAGGTTCTGATGTGGGAACCATTAGAGTACGGGTATTGGGGAAACATCTTTGAAAATGCAGAAAATCCCAAAACCCGTAAGGTTCGCTAGCACTCGCTAGGCGAACCTGGGGCAAGCGTTCGCTGCAACTTCGCTAGGCGAAGCAGCAGCGAACATGGCAGTATTTTAAAATTATGCTTTGATGGCTAACCTGTTGTTTGGTGTGTGTTGTTTCTTTGTATCTTTTGCAGATGGAGTCTAGATCTGGAGCTGGTAAGAAAAGAAAGGGACCATCGTCTACATCTCGAACGGTTCCTATTCAATTCGACCAAGACAAGTTTGTCGGCCCTAAACAGGCCGCCAGATACATCGCTCTGGAGAAGCGAAAAATACTTCCTGAGAAGCGTTTTCTGATCAACCCACAGGGCACTTACAGAACTTTCGCCGGGTTGATAGACGCCAAGAAGTGGGATAGGTTGATAAGTCCCTTAGAGCATTACGACATTGCTACAGTGCGGGAGTTTTATGCTAACGCACTGCCCGACGACGACGAGCCCTTCACTTGGGTTTCTAGAGTTGTCGGGCGTGCAATTCCATTTGACCGGGATGCTATCAACCAAATCCTAGGGGAACCGCTCCAGCTGGGAGCTGACCAGAGAGACCAGTACCACACCGACCTCAGACTTCACAGAGATGTCCCTGCCATTACCGCCGACCTGCTTTTACCTGGGAAATCGGTTGAGCCGAACCCATCTGGGGTTCCTGTGAGATATCACCGGGAGGACATGACTCCCATGGCTCAGCTGATACTACTCTTGGTTTTGACCAACATCCAGCCCAAATCACACACCTCTACTGTGCCGATCCCAGTGGCACATTTAGTCCATTCCATCCTCACAAATGTTGAGATTGATGTGGCGAGGATAATCGCCAATGAGCTGAAGACCGTCGTCGAGAGCGGGCTTAAGTCAGGGGCTCGTGTTAATTGTCCCTTGGCTTTCCCGTGTTTGATTATGAGCTTATGTGTTCAGGCTAGGGTGAGACTTCCGTCTCGTGGGCAGGTTCGAATCCCGACACCTATCGATGATAGGTATGTGGCTAAATACTGTAGAGCTAAGTTTACCGGTGGCAGTGCAGCCTCAGGAAGTACTCGGGCTGCTGATGGTCCTAGTGCTTCTTCTCCCGGACTTGATCCGTACCTGCGGGCTGTGTGTGACTACAGTTTTGAGTGGATGGCAGCATCCCAACGAGCTATGATTGATATGCACAACAGTATGCAGAGGTTGGAGCTGCAAGGTAATGACCCCTCCGGTGCTCGAGCATTGTTAGCGCGTGAGCAGTTTATGCTTAACGCTAATTGGCCTGTGGACAGGCCAGTCTATGGTGAGGGGGTGGACGCTGAGGCTGCTGATGATGATGATGTTGATGATGAGGCTACCGGTTCTGAGGCCGGTAGCGAAGAGGAGTCCTGAGCCCTTTGTGGGTTAAGTTTTTGTGTGTTTTCAGTTTTTATGTTATTTCTATTTGTATCTTCGGATTTTGTATTTTGACCATGGTGTTGTACTATTGGGGTGTTTTGTCCCCCACGAACAAATTTATATTTTCAGTTAATGTTATTTATTTTTGTTTTTAATTTTGTGTGTTTAATAAATTTTTGGTTGATTGAGTTGCAAACCCTTCTAGATTGGTTGCTCCTCAAGAAGTACCCAATGAAGGTGCATCCGAGCTTGGATGGCAATGATAAGAATAAACAAGTGAATGAAGCTAAGGTACATGGTTACCGTCGGCTAGAATTTTAGAATGCATTAGGAACTTTACTCTTTTTGGTAAATTGAATATTGTCTTTTTGCAACATAATTGAATGAATGCTTCATCTAGAACTTAAAACCACAAATTGTGAGGAAACCTCCATTGTACACTTAAATGCTGGATTCTAATAAGTTTTGTTGATTCATGTGATTCATTCTTTGTCTTTTATTATTGTGAAATTGTGGAAGCAATTAGAAATGATCAAGGCACTTGTTTTCTTTTGAGCACAACTACATCCAAAAACAACTTACCGGTGAGCAGAGAGAGTATTCGTTAACCCCTTTGAGCCTAAACAGTTGAATCTCGGCTTGAAATAAAGCGAGATCTCAAAAATCTTTTTTTTACAACCCGGAAAATCTTGATTATTGTTCTTTTGCTGTAAAAAGTTAAGAGCATTCACTTAGGGTGTGGAAGAAATAAGTTGGGGAGAACGAAAAAGAATTGGTAAGTACCACAACTCTTGATAAAGATAAGAAAAACCGAGCAAGCATAGAAAAATATATGTATAGAAAATATAGAAAAGAAACATCTGTTTTGTATATTTGATGTGAAAGAAAAGAATAAAAATAGAAAGAATGAAAAAATGCTTGCTCGGAAGAAAAATAGTGAAAAATAAAAATTGAGTTGTGGAATATGTGTTGTGAAGGTTACAAATAAGAAACAAATGAAACAAAGTCGAGTAGTGTGAATAATACTGTGAATGTCTCTTTTGCATCGGCACTTTCGTTTCAATGGCCTTAGAAATGACCCTTGTTTGTTAACCTAACCAAGCTTCAACCGAAAAGCCCTTAGTGATCTTTATGCTTCCACAGTACCATTTTTAATTGTTAGACATTGTATGAATCTATTTGATATCTTCATTATTTGTTAGTGAGTGAGATTAGTCCCGCGGTTGCAAACGCGCAAAATCTTCATTCCTTATTCGAAGAGGAGAGATAGGATGATTCATTCAGAATAGTATTGTTGTAGATAGATAAATATTTTGCATTGCTATTTAAGTTTTAGTTCTTATGTATTATTTTATTCGAACCGTTGGGAACTTGTATTTGCTGATTTCGCTTGTGTTTGAGCCGTTTATCCAACTTCGGAGAAACCGTTTCTTAAAGCAAATCCTCTTGTCCTTCAAGAGGCATACTTTGCTTGAGGACAAGCAAGAATCTAGTTGGGGAGAGTTGTTAGATGCCCAAAAGTGCTTATTTGAGCTATCATATGTGGGCATCTTTCACTCTTTTTCCTTGCTAAAATGGTCAAAACCACATTTGTTTTACATGGAATGCATTACATTGATAAACAAGCTTGGTGCCTTTGATGTGTGTGTTATTGTGCAGGAAAGGCATGAATTAATTGATAATAAAGACACAAGAGAATTGGCAAAGGAACCAAAGAATACAAGCATTTCATCTGCCTGCTCGCTAGGCGAGGCTGTGGCGAAGCTTTTGGTTCGCTAGGCGAGCTCCTGGCGAAAAGCTCCAGTAAATTAGCAAATTAATTCGCTAGGAGAGCTCAAGGCGAATGTGGTAGCGAGTTCATTCTGTTTTGGTGAAAAACGCAGCCAGCACTCACTCGCTAGGCGAAGCTCTAGCGAGTCCCCAGCGAGCATTCCAGTAGCAAAACCTCTCAACCTCGCTGGGGCGAGGTTGAAGCGTGTCCTTCGCTAGGCGAAGGTATGTTCGCTAGGCGAACATGACAGTTCACCAAGACCCTGTTTTCTCTGGGCGCAGGGGCCTTTTGTGCCCATTTTAGACCCTCGCTAGGCGAGCCATTCTGCTCGCCTAGCGAACTTGACAGACCAGCTGAGGTCTATAAGTAGCAGGTGCCACTTTTGAGCACGATACCTCATTTTTACCAACTTTTCCATTTCTGTACTTTTTCTAGATATTTTTGCAGCATTGTTTTGGGAGCTCTTATGCCCTAGTTTTTCATTTCTCTTCATCTAGCAACCATCTTCCACAAAAAGAAGGTGGATTCCCATCCAACTTCGATTATCCGACTTGGATGTTGATCAACCTTCTTTCCTTACTTGCCGACCAAGCTACCATGAAAATGAGTAGCTAAGTCATCCATTTGTCAAGGTTAGATGTAGGTGATTTCTATCTTTGTGTGTAAATGTAAGGATCCTCATATGTAAACTCTTTAACGGTAAATATATGATGAAAACTTTGTTTCTATTTAAAACTCTTTGTGTTGGTTTATGATCGAGAGATGTTTACCGATTCTTGACCTAGGTTTTCATCCAAACTTGTTTGTTAGCTAGAGATAGTAACGAATGATTTTGTTCACCATAAGGTTGAACCAAAAGGTTGTCATTTTGATAGATTGTGTTTGAGAGAAACAATGGATCAAAATGGCAAAACTCACAATGGGTGTTCGAGAGAAACACATTGAGAGGACCTTGTGAAATTATTTATCATCTAAAGGAGTTTATAAGATTGTTGACCGAGCTAATACATGCAAAGTGATCATTGAAACCTAACTTTGACAATATTTCTCATTTAATCAAAACATAACTTTTACCGCAATTAATTACTTTGTATGCAAGATAACTTGATTAAAACCAAAACCCTATTGTTACATTAAGTTAAGATTAATTCAACCATTGAACGGCAGTGATATCTTACAATCTCTGTGGATACGATAACAAAAACCCGACACGAAATATACATTTCAACACATGTTTATATCCTTTGCTAACCACTTTGAGCCTAAGCCCTTTCTTTCTGTGGCATAGCCATAATAATTAGCCAATTGAATTTAAATATTAAATCTTTTCACCCTCTCTTTGGAGTTAGGTAGAAAACTTAGTTCCTTTGTCATATGCAAAAGAATAAGTTTGGGGTTGCTCTTGGAAGTGAGCAAATTTTAAGTTTGGGGTTGGTGTACTAGAGATTTTGGTCAAAAATTCAAAAATAATAATGAGAAAAATCAAGAAGTCAAAGAAACTTCTTCAAAAAATATGAGAAAAACAATGTTTAGGACCATAAAATATTAATATCTAGTACCAAAGTAATTAATGCAAGAGTTTATATGAAAAAGAATATGATAAAATAACGAAAATTAGGTACCTAACTCCAAAGATTTAAGCCTACCAAATTATCTTATCCTTACATAAGCTCCATTACAACCTTGAAAGACCTCCAAAAGTGTGTGTTTATATAACTTTGATTGATTTTATTATAAATTTTATAAACTTATGGTAAAATACTTTTGTACGTGGATTGTGTGATTACCCTGTCAATTCGAGTGAAAAAATTAGTGAGCTGAGAGACAGGTTGAGTACTTGTTGTGTTGGAAGAACTTTTCCAAATTTGCTCGATTGAAGTCGGGAACTGGAACGATCATCAAGTAACACAACTGGTGATGTTCGTTCTTCATTATTGCAATTTGTTTTTCTGTTTGAAATGTATAATTGCAGACGAGTTGCTTGAGGACAAGCAACGATTCAAGTTTGAGATTGTGATGACAGGTTATCATTACATGATTTTTATGAGTATTTACAATGAAATCGATGAAATCTCAAGTTAAGAGTGAGCTAAATATGAAGAAGTATGAATAAAATAAAAAAAGTAAAAGAAACAGAGCGAAACCAAGAAATTGGGAAGAAATTGTGAAGAAACGAGCAATTTTTAGCCCAATTTACATCTTGACGTCTATCCAGTAAATTGATCATATATGGAGTTCCGTAACTTGTTTTGACATGAGTTTTTTTCCAAATAAAGCTAAGAGAAATATCTTCATTCTGGAATAATCACGAGCGCAATGGAAAGTATTGCGCATGCCATGCAACATGTTCAAAATTACGTGCGCGATGGAACAGTGACGCACGTGATGGTACCTTTTTAGGTCTTTTTATGACGCGTTTCTGATCCATTATGACTGCTTTAAAAGGGTATTTTATGCACTTTTTCAAGGAGAGATCAAAGGTTACACAATTTGGTATTGGGAGCATGATTTTACATCATCAAATGATGATTTTGAGAGCATTGAAGGCCAATCCTTAAAGGAAACTCATATGCCATTCTCGTTTATCTAATTGGTATTGTAAATTTGACTATGAGTAACTAACTTTCTCTAGGTTATGTTATGTGATGATGAACCTTATTCAATCTTGTTGACATTATATGTTGGTTTGACTTTGTATGAATCCTTTAAATTATAATCTTATTCAGTTATTTCTTACTCTTAATGCTTTTTATTTTAGATACTCTGTTAATCTGATATTAGACACATATGGATTACTGACCCTTAGCCTATGTGTTGGACCTAAGGCAACTGTTCTACTTATGCTGGTTGAATAGAGATAGAAGACCCCAAGTAGTGGCCTAGAGGATTAACGTTTTGTACATCTCATAACCCTGCTTACGCTGGAGGACTAGGGATAGAAAGCTCTAAGTAGTGGTTAGTGAGTTATTTCGTGAGAGATCGACTATAATGGTTTTGTTAGTTCGTCGTGAGATTATAAGGATTAGACCATTCATACAAGACATCATACATCAACAAGAGAGGATAAGGGGATTCTAATACACAACCTAATCATCTTAATACTTTTGTTTTAAGACCATATTGGATCATGATAGTTTCTTCTAAAGTATACCAGACACAACTACGAGCACACAAAGAAAGTTACTGTATTTCATGTAAAATGATGAACAAAGAGAAACGTGGATAAAATATGTGTATGTTCGATGATAGTTTAAGTTTTTCTATAACAAAAAAAAAGATTAAGGGCAAAAGAAGATACCACACAAACACCTCCACACATTTATCTAAGCACGAGGCCTCTCACTAAACTAATAAATGATACTTGTCTTAAACAAAAAATATTAACATGAAAAGAAATCCATAGATTCACTAGTTCTAAAAAACATAATAAAAAAATACAACTACCATTAACCACCTACAAATTGAAACATATAAAAGAATTATTCTACAAAACAGAACCGAACACAAAAACACTCACTCCTACACATGTAAATAGCAAACAAAAATAAAACAAAGCATGAAGCTTTACAAATTTAAAGTACTAAACTTTGAATCCTCTTCAAAAACTAGAAGAAAAGACGACAACAAGAGAGATAACGATTGAAAAATAAGAAGGGTACGAGTTTAGAAAAGGTTAGATTGTGATAAAATTAGGGTTTGAGTTTTTTTCTTTGGGGAAATGAAAAGCTAGATGAAAAAGATATGAATGGAAGTTCACGCGCTCAACATTTTTAAGTATGGATCAATATTCCAAAATTTTGACTTTTTATGTATTACGCATACGTTAGAATTAACTATACCAATAGTTTATGTGGCTGTAGCTATAACCTTCAGTAGGTATATGGCTATTTCCTTGTAGTGGAAACATGATAATTTATATAACCAAAGGAAATGGCGCCTATTATGAGTCAAAAAATAAATGGGGATGTGTATGCTTCTTGGGTTGATCTCGTCATTTCGACAACTTCCTCTACATTTACTCGTGAAGGTAATCTTGAAAGGGCCTTCCTCAATGTTGGTCCTTTTTTAGATTGGGGTGTCATGACCCCTTAGGAAGATAAAAGTATTTACACTGAGTATGGAGGGTGCATCATTTCTTTCTATGAATGAATATTTTTGATCTTGGATCTTCGTTTTCCTTTCGACAACTTCAAAATATAGGTTTTGAACCATTTGATGATTGCTCCTTCGCATTTGAAACCTATGATTGGACTCACATAAAATTCTTCTAGTTATGGTGTGATTATCTAGGAGGAAAGCACTCTTTATCCCTTTTCTTCCATCTTTTCAGAGTACAACATGGTTCAACAAACCACGCCTAGGGCCAGGGCTTGATCACGTTGGTGCAAGTTACCTGTTGTTTTGAAGTGTTTTTGAATAGCGTGAAGCATTTAAAAAATAAAATCTTGTTGATTGCTCTTCTCTAGAAAGAGGCTCATGCGACAATATGAACCATATGAATCAGAACGGAGAACAGGTGTACCCGTTTATTTCATAAGTATTGGAACCAATGTCATTTTCTAACGGAGAATGAATCATATGTCTACAAGAAAAGTGATATGTTCAACGAGGATCTTTATGTGAAGAAATACCTGACTAATTTCTCCAAAGGGTTGAGTTACCCTAGAGGCGTTATACCTCAGGGTGAGACCTCAAATAAACGCTTAAAGTGGCTTGTTGAAACTTTCTTATTGATGGACGCTTGTACCAAGGAAGAGAGGAAGGTCATTTTTGGTGAGCTCCCAGTATTTTTATCCTCCACTGTGACTTTTTTAATTTACAATGCCTTTGTATTTTGGTAATTGTAGTGCGCAAATTCAATAAAGAATGAGAAAATAATCTGATAAACAAGGGAATTTGAGTTGCACTGACAATTATTGGTCATTCTGTAACACCTCAAAATTTGCCCTCCTCTCTTGGGACTAGCTTAGCATATTGCATTGCATTTTTAGGTCATTAGTCATTGCATCTTGGCATATCATGTGGCAACATTGAGCAAGTCATCCTCCCAAGTCTTGATTAGAAGATAAAGAGGTTAAAAGATTCAAGCCTGAGGGTTTCATGGTTTGATCACTAACCATCTGAGGGTTTGTGCTTCAAATTAGGATTTCTTGGTTCCTCAAGGAGGTGGATCACTATCTTGGTTGAAATGGTACATCGTCATCATCATGGTCTTGTCATCACCAAGAGGTTCATTGTGATTGATCAGTTCCTTGGGATTAGGGTTTTGACCTCTGGTCAACCCTAATCATCTGCATTGTGCCAATCAAGGCTTGTCAAGGAGATGAGGTCTTCATTGAGATGAGAGATCATCATATGATTATATTGAACTTGTGGAAGCTAGGGTTTCATTGTGGATCCATTTCATCAGGAGATTGAGGCTCAAGTTCATCTGTGCATGGCCAATTCATCTATCAGTCAACAAAAGTCAACCAAAGGTCAACTGATGGATTTGGAGGTGGGAGAGGGTTAGAAACACTTCATTCATGTCCAAAAAAGTTTCATTTGACATTTAAAACATCAACAATGAAGAAAATAAAGTCAGATGAAAACTTTCCAAAAATAGAAAGTGACTTGTAATTCAAAATTGCCAAAAATGGAAAGGTCTTCTCCTCAAAATTACATGTCCAAGAATGCTTCAAATGAAATTTTGTCCAACATGAAAGTTGTAGATCTTACTCTCACCTTTCCAAAAAGTCCAAGAACATCCATTTCTCATTTGTGGTTGGCAAGTTATGATCAAATCATTGTCAATGGATTTTGAACTTCAAGCTTGGATAACTTTCACACCAAATGGCCAAATCATGTGGTTCTTTTTGGAACATTTTTCTTTTGATCTCTTCTATCCAATTCATGCATTACCATTCATCAAATCTTATCACAAAAATATTGCATTTTCCATGTGAATTGAATTTGAATTTGGAGGGAAAAAGTGCAATTTGAAAGTTAAGCATTTTCCATGCATTTCAACATTGGTATTTGGCTCCAAATGGAATTTTGAGGTGAATTGAACACCAAACCGTGCACTGTAGCAACAGATTTCATGCATGAGGGTGTTTTGACCAAATTTGCATTACACTTGCATTTTCATTAATCATTTGCATTTGGCTTAACCTTGATTAGCAAACATGTTTAACAGCTCATATATATTGATAATCCTAACAGAAAATGCAATTAACATTTCATTCTAACTAGATCTAGATCAAATTGCATAATCTTCATCTTTGGCTCTCTCACTTTTTTCTGCAAATTCCTCCAAGAACCTTGCCTAGTTCATGATCTAGCATTGATCTACAAGCATAATTGAGGATCATTGAAGCAAGCAATCATCATTTTCGAAGCTGAATCAAGACTGTTGAAGTTCATGCACTTTCATGGCAGTTGGAGATTTCATCAAGATTAGGCGCGATTGAGCTGTTGTTCATCATCCTTTCATCTCTCTAATCATTATTGAGCAACTGTTTCACCTTGCCAAGGCCAGAAAACTGCAATTCCAGATCTGCAATCCTTTGAAGGTTAGAATTCGATCCTGGTAATTGTGGAAATTATGATGTGCATTTGATAGATCTTTCCATGTGGAGTATGCTGAGCTTCGTATCTTTAATTTTCATCAAGAATTAGTTGAGATATGTTGAATCTAAGTTTGAGATGCAAAACTTCTTTTGATCGATCCGTCCATGGTAGTTAGAATTAGGCTTAATTAATGATAGCATGTTGTTGTACGTTGAAGGACGAGTGCAATGATGTATCGTTTGTGCATTTTGGTGATGATTTGTTCTTAAGCTGGAAAAATGATGAAGAACACGATGAACTTGCTAGGTTTTCAATTCCAAAACACGTTTGATCTGTTAGCGCGCCTGTTTGCATGAGTTTTCTTGTTTATCATCATGCGTTGGTCCACTTGGCAATGATTTGGCAGAACGATTGGCTGCGAGCGCTTCCATTTGCCACGCCAGCTTTAATGAAACGCTACGTTTCATACAAAGCGCGCTTCATTTGAAATGCTAGCCGGTTCGAGTCCAGGCGCAAGCATTTTCACATATTGCCTTGGCATTTTCATTCATTTACCTCATGTGTTCATACCATGCCATTCCATTGTTTTATTTTATTTTTTCATGCCATTCCAAAATTCATATCTCCTTGATGGATTGTCCAATCAAAATGAGATTTTTTCCATTGTTGTCCTCAAGATCTCTACTATTTTATGGTGATTTTTACAAAAATTGTGCACGCCTGGATTTTTGTTTTGGCTAGGGAGTGTTCATACATGTGTTTTGTTGCACCTTGCTTGCCTTTTCCTTCATGAAATAATGATGCTTAATCCAATGAAGCTGAAATATTGCATGTGTAAACTAGAAATCCTAATTGACATTTTGGCATTGAGTTTGCTATTTTTGCATTTCTGGTTTGTGAGATGTGAGCTAATCATTGGAGGTGTGACAATGTGTGTCACACCATTTCTTGTCCAATTTCCTGATTTTATTTACCATTCCATATGAACTTCAATTGATGTGAATTTTTGCATGATGATACTTCTGGATGTTAGGATTGCTTGTGAATTATTGTAGAATTTTTGAGTGCATTCCCAATTTGTTTGATATTTTCCTTGCTGAGTGGTCATGTTTGGACTTTTGATGAGTGTTGAATTTAGATGATTTGTGAAATTCTTGATGTTTATCCTATGAACTTGAAATTTTGCACATGTATTCTAGACACCTTGAAGTTTGCTATGGCTTTGGTTTGGTTCATTTATCATGTATGGATTCTGTTTTATGCTTGTGTGAAGTTGATGCATGAGTTTGTGCCCTATTTGAGCTTGTTTTGCCTTGCCTTGCCTTAGGGAATTTATTTGACATGCTTCCATTTGTCAAAATGACTTGATTTTTGGTATGTTGATCATGTGATGAATTCTGTTTAGCCATGATTTTTCTTGGGATTTATTGAAATATTTTTGAGTTGATGTGGATTGGATCATTCTGTTTGGTTCTATGAGTTTCAAATTGCATGTTTTGCACTAAATGCTTTATGAAATGATCTTGGTGAATGATATTGACATGAGACCACTTGGATGTTGTTCTTAATTGGTTTAGCTTGATTATTGTCAATTTTCATGTTCTGTTTTGGTTTATTGCTCCCTCTTTGACCCTAGGCCTTGTCCTAGTGGTTAGCCTCTCACATTTGAGCTTTGTTTCAGGTTAAAAAGCACAATTGCCATGCTTGATGAGGTTCACTCATTTGGAGTTGATCCATTGCTTGTTGATGAATAACTTTGAGTTTGTTTTGTAGGCTTTTAGACTTAAGCCTAGGCCTTGTGGCTTGCACCTTTGTGCATTGATGCTTGTTTGTCTGTTTATGTACAGTTGTCTGTTGACTTGTAACTGTCTGTTTGACTTTTGTTTGAATTGTATACTGATTGCGTTGGATTGTTTTCAGGTACCTTAGTTGCTATAGTTCATTGTGAACTTGATTTTGCTTTGCTTGATAGCTTAAGCATTGAGGTATAGCTCACTGACTTCATGTAGTCTGGAAGACCTGGCCTGTTATTTGGTCAGGCACCTGTCTGAAGCCCTCCTTAAGAGGCAATGCTTGTGTATGTTTATCTTTGTGCCAAGCAGGAAAAGACCTTGAATAAGGCAATTGGAAGATAAAAGAGATGTACAATCCATCTCCTGCTATTCAGTGTGTCATCCACTTTGCTCACACACCTTGTGTTGAGGCATTGTGGATATTAACCCAAGATCTTTGTTGTATCAGTCATATGTGGAGAAGAGTTCCATCTTTCTGAACTCCCACACTTTCATTTGTCTGAAGCTCTCCCAGGCGAGGGATAAGAGCTGTGAGGTCTTACCCTCACTTCCCATTTCATCTGCTTCACCCTAACTCTCAATGTTAGGGTTAAGAGCTAACATCACCTGATACACTTGGCTTGCTTTTGCAGCCTAACCCTTGTGTGAGCCCACTTTGTCTGTATATAGTGTGTGCTAATTGTGTGTATGTTTGCCTTGTTGTGCTTGTATGCTTTGTTTTGCCTGTTTAGGATAAGCTTGTTGCCTGTGCAAGTTAGCTAGAAAACTCAACCTAGGACCATTGTGGAATACATGATAACTATTAGGCTCGAGTCAGTCTCCCTTCTAGTTAGTCATTTCCCGGTCTCTGGTTAGGAGAAAGTTTCTCCCCTGTTAAGGGGAACTACGTTGCCCTGATCCTCATACCAGATGAGGTACGTAGGCAGGAGATCGTACGAGATCTCTCCGGGCACCCTTTTCTTTTTTTTGAGTGTGTTGTGCTTGACAGCTATCAGGCTCGAGTTCCCGACTCCCTGTTAGTCTGTGTGTTCACCCTTTTTCTTTTTGTGTGTGTTTGCTTGACAGTTGCTAGGCTCGAGTGCCAGGCTCCTTAGTAACTTGTTGTCTGTTTGGTTTCTTCTTTTGTGGGTTAGGATATGGATGTAAGACCAGCGATTGGCAATCCGTATCCTATTGTTATGTGCTTGGAGTCCGATATAAGTCCAACAAGTGGCATTTGGTTTCCAGTGTGGGTTTGTTTGGTTCGGAGTCTGATGTAAGTCCAGCGATTGGAATTCGGTTTCCATGTTTGCCTGTTTGTGTTTTGTTTTGTTTGGCGTGCGTGAGCCGAACTACGGTAGCTCTGATTCTCATTCCAGATGAGATACGTAGGCATAGGACGCGATATCCTAGCGAGCCCTTTCCCCTCTTTTCCCACCTGTGTTGTTTTCAGTGTGTGTGTGTGATGTTTGTGAGCAGTTTTAGCAACCTTTTTCTATCTTTCTGAGCGTGGATCCCGTCGAGTACGACGGATGCGTAGGGGTACTAATACCTTCCCTTCGCATAACCGACTCCCGATCCCATTCTCTTTGGTCGCGAGACCATGTCTTTTCCAGGTTTACTTCGAGCGTTTCCTTTCCCTCTTTGGGATAAATAACGCACGGTGGCGGCTCTGTGTTGTTTTGTTTCAGCCCGCCGGTTGTTTTTCACGGATGCGACACATTCAAATACTCTAACACCGGTCACCACTTCTCCTTCGACTAGAATAACGAAGATTTTTCCTCGGTCATCTAGGTTAGGATTTCAAGGAAGGGAATGCCTATGGGAATTATTTTGGTGCTGGTACTCATGGTGATTCTCGGACGGTGTCTCATATGTTGGTTTCTCCAACTTCTATCTTTTTGGATAGGCCAAGACACCACACTCCAAAAGAGCATCTCGTTTGGAGGAGGAATTCTCTTACCTGTCAAATCTATTCGATGCGGATCTCAATAAGGAGTTATCGAATCTGGCGTATTGCACTCACCGAGCTTCTACCGTCCTAGCTATTGGTGGGGTAGGTTGTTGGGATGTTCTTTTATCCCATCGACATCTTAAGGAGAGAAAACTACTGGAGGAGAGCACTCGTAACCTAAACCTTCAACAAGACATGTACCTTCAAGAAGTGAAAAAGGCATTTATTTTTATTACAAGTATAAGTGACTCTTTGAGTTCCTTCAATCTCCCTAACTCATTAGTTTGACGAGGTAAAACTCTTGGCGAAGGAAGTAGCAAAAAATGATTAAAATTTGGCCTTTACTCGTGTAACTCTTTCTGTTACGAAGGCATCTCTTTTCGTTGTTCAGGAGGATCTTGAAAGTATCATCTCGAGAATATCTCTCTGGCCTAAAAACTAGATAAATTATCCATTGTTGATCTCGGAGCCATTTCTGAGTATTTTGAGAATGTTTTACTACAAGTAGAGTATTTTAAATCCCCTATGCATATTTTAAGGGAGCAAGTATGGTTGGACTAGATAATTATAGATGGGAAAGTCATTTCTCTTAGATATTAGACGTGACCTTCTCCACCTTCTCCGCCTAAGAAGCATGAGTATATGAATTTGACATGAAGATATTTTTTTCCACCTAATTAAGGTGTATGTGTTGGATCCCGAGTTAATTGCTTTGAATTTTTCATTAACTTGCAAGTTTTATGCTCAAGGTGTATTGGACGTCTTTAGGGCTGAGCCAGACTAAGGGTTGGTGCCCCATTTCCCCTACGTGAACACCTGGTTCAAGGTTGATGTGTGGCAGAGCCACCATGATCTCTAGTATGTCTAGCTACCAAAAGGGTGTGGAACCTTTTTTCCATGTGATATTCTTTTCAAAAGGACATCAACTTTTGATGATTACAACTAATGTATAATGATATGTCAAGCATGGACGATAAAGAGGATAAAGATGCAAACCTAATCATTAGGGTTTGATGGACTTGACTATGAAATGATGGAAATCAAATGGAATGGAATCTAAAGCCTCGTCTCAAGCTACTCAAACAACTTTCCACAAAAGATAAAGCATCCGGAAAGCCTCGAAGTACTAGAGAACCTCCTAAATTAGTAATGAGTGAACCTATTGTAAAAGATAAGCACTTTATCATAGAAGCGCATGGCTAAAGAACACACATTAAATTATTTTTAAAAATGTTTTTACCAAAGAAAAATACCTTCAAAAAGTTCTTGAAGTTTTGCAAGATGAATTAGGAACTGTCAAAATAGATATATGTGAAATTTTAACTTATCTAATTGATTGGGACATTTGTCTAATCGATTAGCTTAGTTCAAAATTGAACCACAAGCGATAATGACAACTCTTTAATGATGTGCAATGGCTAGATATATTTTCCTTCCTTTTATAAACATATAATCGATTATATTTCAAACTTCTAATCGATTGTGAATATGTGTCAATCGATTAGATGATCATAAAATGCATTAAATTAAAATACTTTTTTGAGTCAACCTCTATCCTATAAATATAGGTATTTTTTCTCATTTCATTTCATCCAAAACCTTATTTTGACATCTCTCTCTCTCTCTCTCTCTCTCTCTCTCTCTCTCTCTCTCCGCCTAAAGTTTTATTTAACTTTCTCTCACTAATGTTTTATTTAACTTTCTCTCACTAATGTTTTAGCCTAAGTGCCTTTGTGAGAAAAGTCTTTTTGTGAGTGAGGATATAATTGTAATTCTGGAAAGGGTAGAATTGTAAATTCACCAAGGGAATCTTTTGTATGCACCTTGGTTGAATATTATCCATATAGGGATTTTGTTTAGGTTAGAAGGTAAACTCGTTAAAATCTTTTGTTTTGGGAATTGTAAAATCAAACCCTAATTTAGGGTGGAGATCATCCTGTGATAAAATCTCCTCGGTTCTTGGTCATCCTGATATTAAAACTAAGATAGATTAAAGCTTATCCCGATATTAAAATCTTCATATATCATGGTGTTAATCCCTTTCCCTTACATATTTCCAAACCACACAATTCACCCCCCCCCCCCCTCTCTTGTGTGTGAAGTCTCAAGTCCAACAAAGGGGGTAGGTTAGTTATATCAAATTTAGTGGTTCAGCCACTTTCTTTGTGTATGTGCTTTGCATCATTGTTTTTTATTGTTTTAGTCATACGTCAATGAAGTTTATGACAACATTCTTGAATCTTTGTGTTGGGTTTTTTATCTCTTCGGTCGTACCTCATACTCATTGTTACCATTCATAGTCACATGAAATAAATATTTCAAAAGGATGTTTTGTTCATTAACATAGAAATATCACCATACACTATGGTGAGGTAATCAATTATATAGGGAAACAACAACACAGTTAGGTTGTAAACATAACCAAGTGGGCTTACCACTACTTATTCTCTATGGTATGTAGCTTGTTTAGTCATATTTTGTCCTTACTTGACCAGCTTGATCTGTTCTACCGATCAGCTTGATCTGTTCTACCGATGCAAAGCCGAATGTTCATGCTCCTTATCTGGTCAGTGAGATAAGCTACATTGATCTTCATGGACTTGGCTCCCCTTTATCTTGTTGCAATTCCTAAAAGATACTTTTGGCTCGTTCAAGGTCAGCTTTGATTGTGACTGGCTCATCGTGAAGATTGTGGATATTTAGCTTAAGGTGAACCTAGGAAGAGACAAGCTACATTGATCTTCATGGGTTTGGCTCTCCTTTATCTTGTTGCAATTCCTAGAAGATATTTTTGGCTCGTTCAAGGTCAGCTTTGATTATGACTGGCTCATCGTGAAGATTGTGGATATTTAGCTTAAGGTGGACCAAGGAAGCCACAATGCCTAGAGCCACCAACATTGAATTTGAATTGTACTTGAAAAATGATATGCTTCCTCCTTATATAATAGAGCCGTTATAAATACTCGTTGATCTTCAAGCGTCGGATACAAGATTTTGTTTTATGGATCCGAGTTTTGGATCGGCTGTTGACTAATTCAGGATGATACTCGTACTCTACGAGTGACTTGATGAATTTTTTTATTTTCTGAGTCACGATTGTTAGGCCTACTGACCACCCTATATATATATATATATATATATATATATATATATATATATATATATATATATATATATATATATATATATAAAAGTGAGAACATTTAATTATTACAAGAAACAATAATAAGAGTTCCTTATTACCTTAGATTATATTAAGTGAACTTTGTGATTTAGATTTGATGTTACTAAAAAAAAAACAAGTGACTAATGGTTATACTCAACTTATTACTCTTAAATCTTAGTATTAATCGGAGAATATCACTTTAAAAAAAAAATCATTCAATATGAAATGTATATTACTTATTTACTAAAAAAAATTTTTTTGAAATATTTTATTTTAATAAAGTTACATAAGTTTTCAAAAAAAAAATCTCAATAATAATTTTATGAAAATTTATTCAAAATAATCCCATGTTTTAATAATTTTTTAAAATTTTACAAGAGGCGTAACAAAAAGATTAAAATAAAAAAAATCAAATTTTAAGGAGAATTTATTTAAAATATTTTTTTATTTGAAGTTTTTTCTTAAATATTTTTCTTTACCTAATATATGTTATGCTATAAAAAATCTAATTATTTACCAAAAGAATTTTATTTTATAAAAAATATATTTAAAAAAAGTATAACAAATGAATCCTCAATATTTTGCTAGATCAATTATATAGTAAACTAATAGTATTTAACCTCTATCAACAAATTGATTTCTGTGACAATATTTGTATTTTCACTCTAGGTATTGGTAGTTGTATTTGAAATTTAAATTCCTAATTCATATTTGAAATTTTATTATTTATAGAAGGTTTATAAAAAAGATAAAATGTTTAAATAAATTTTTAATAAAATTTATTTTAAATATTTTCATTTGATATAACTCTATTTCTTAAAAAGTATTTTTTATCAAATATATGTAATGCTCTGAAAATTATATTTAAAAAAACTATAAATAAATAATCTTCAATATACACTAGTTTTGGTAGTTTTATTGATTTTTTTAACAATATTTCTATTTTAAAAATATTTAATATTAAATATTATTATACAGATATTTGTATTTGCACGGTATATATTTGTTTGATATAGATTATTTTTAAATATGAATTTGTTAGCATTATATGTAAGGTAAATAAAAAATACCATTTAAATAAAATAAAATTAGAAAAATAGTCAAAAAAATATTCTTATTATAAATATTTTTAACTTTTTATTTTTCCTTGTTTTAAATTGTAAATTTTTTTGGGTGAAATACACTTCACCCCTTGCAATGTAAGCGAATTTTGGTTTACCACCTATAGAATATTTTTTTATGTCATTCATTTAATAAATAATAATATTTAAAATTATACTTTTGTAATATTATATTTAAATTAAAAATAAAACATACTTAAACACTATAATTTCTTCAATTATGTGTTTCAATTAAATATTATAATTTTGACTTTAATTTAATTTCTTTTAAAGTAATACAATTGAAGAAGCAAATTAATTTTGAAGGAGCAAATTAAATATTTTAAACAAAATGATAAAATGATATTACTATGATCATCTTCACCATTCCAAAACCAACAAAGCCATATCCAACTCTTCATAAAATATCATCCCAATTATGCATCATTATTCAAATAAAGGCAAGTTAAATTTAGAACGGAAAGAATCAAAACTGAAATGAAAAAGAACATTAGTCGTTTGTATACATCCATCATCTTATTATACATGTGGTTACACGAATTTTGGAGTTGATTCACAAGCCAAGGCCACATTTTATTTCACTCTCTTTTTCCCTCCAAATCCAGCTGCAAAAGATCACATTTCCAGCTCACATGCTCACAAGGAATTTTGAACCTCTGATACCTTAAAGCTTGAACTAATTTGTTGTTGTTAATTGTTCTTATGCACTCGTTGTGCATGTATATTGGTGCTTCAACATTTTTTCCTTCCAGTAGTTTAGTTTTTTTGGCTATGGTGATTTGAGTTCATGAGCAAGAATGAGAGACCGAGGAAGAAAAATTTGAAGTAATTTATAGTTTGATCTTGAGCCATCAGTGTTATCTGATGGTGTTGTTTTGATTTATTGAGATTGAAAGATACACTTGTCATTTGCGCATTGGCCAATTTTGGATATTTGGGAAGGGGATCCTGTACAGGATCCCCATGAGTGTCCACCAAGGTCCTTCAATCCCCGACCTTCTGATTTGATACGACCGACCAAATATGTAAATCTAGTGGCCCTGATGAGCATGATTAAAGGAAGCAACTTGGGCCCTCTAATCCTGCTCGTGAGGCCACACATGGGCCAGAAGACAATTAGACCTTGTGTTTTTTTTTAATTCAGTTTCGGCCCTGAATCTATAGCCTGACTTTTTTGCTGCATTTCATCTTTGTTTCACTTGTTTTCACCCCTTTATTTCTCTAGTTTTTTTTTTTTTTTGGCCTAAAGCTCATACTTAATTTTTTCATAATAGAACAATGTTTTATCCCATATGGATGAAGAGGAGGCGCCGAAGGCGTTGGCGCCTGCATTGGCAGCCTCATGAGGAGGCGTCAATGCCCTTGGCGTCTGTGTTGACCCTCATGAGGAGGCGCCAATGCCTCTGGTGCCTACATGATGCCTTAAGAGGAGACGCCAATGCCTTTGGCGCCTGCATGTGTTGACATGTTAGGCGCCTAGCCTCTTGACGCATGCATTTTATAACTCCTCTCCATAAATACCTCACCTGGGATGCAATATTTTTCACACAAAATCATCCCCTAATATCATATTTTCTCTCATTCAACTCCACTCTCCTTCAAGTTTTTGTGTTCTTACCATGTCTGCATACATTCAGAAGTGAAATGCCGATGTAATATTTTTCGTCGTTGCGTCTCCGATAAAGATTCGTCTCTGGAATACAGATACGTTTGAACGTCTTAATCAGACGTTGAATAGTTGATTAGATGGAGAAATTGGAGATGGTGAAAGGATTAGAAGAATGCAATGGCATGTGTCCACGTTCAACCAAAATGGAGAAGTGCGCGAATGAGTGGATATTAAGACCGACCAAGATGCTCGTAAGATGATGCATTACATGTTCAAAATTGTTTTGATGGTTGTAATCGCATAGTTCTTGTATTCTAGTTGTTTTAATTGTTTGTGTTATTCTTTATGTAATGTTATTTTCGTCACAAACGTATAATATGAAATAAATTTAGTTTTTCATATATTGCAACAGAAGTACATGTGAATTTATCTGGTTGTGCTTGTTCCAACACTAGGACTGTTATTACGATTGTGACCTGGATGATGGCATGAATTACATAATCTAACCATTTTGTTCGCCGTATCCATTTCGGTTCGAATGCGGGTGCTGTTTGGGCGACCCTTTTTCTTCTTTCGCATAACTTCGTTGTGCCAGACGATGTCCCCTTGATATTATGGTCAGTAATCCTCTTTTGCTACTACGGAAAAACTAATTTTATAAACATTTGATAGGCTGGTGACTTTGTAAACGTCAGATAGCAAGTAAGATGGATCAATTCGAACCTTTGAACATACCGCAATGACATGGGATCAGGGTGCACAAAAGGCTTGAAACTTTCCGCAGTCGCACCAACCTCTAAGGGGGTCAGTAAGGGGGATGAACTACAATAGGTGTTTGAAACATGCTATTGTAGTCTATCGCAATCTATTGGACCATATTGGACCTGGCGATGTAATACTCCTACACAACTATATTTTAATTTAAAAATATTTATCAAATTATTTATCATCTAATCATTTCGTATTGTTTTACAGTTTATCTGGAGGCCATATCTGGGTCTTGATCATGATATGAACCATGATGATGATGTAGTTTGGACAGTAAAGACACCGATTATTCGGTTCACTATTGTGGAAATGCACCAGAGTGACTGGGTCAAACTGTAGTTCGGCATGCAACAACAAATTCCAGAACCTCTCACGTGTTTAGGGAATTGGCATCAAAAAAGAGTTGATGCATAATGGGATTATTCAGACTAGAGAGACTTTGCAAAAGAGATGTGTCGTCAATGGAGGAATCGAAAACATCACATCTTAAACGAATTAGTCATCCATGGTGTAAGACCAATTCAACAATATATGACATGGTTTAGGTCGGTAACAACTCAACAATTTGTGTCTGAGCCGCGGTATTTGATGGATCCACGCCAACTAGCTTCGTCATCGTACGCCCCACAACAATTCTCCGCCCAACACCAATGTCAAACCACCAAAACCCAACAACCAACCTCACAACATCAACCTACTGTTCGCAGTGGATTTTGGCGAACAACCTCTGGTTTTCCAATACTTGTTGAATTGGGTTACTTTGAGGATAAACCACACAAATCCTAGGACATGTGCAAAATCTAAATAACTTTGTAAATCTCTAGAACGACTTTTGTATCTTTCATTTGGCTCATTAAATCTTTCATGTCGAAAGAAATTGATTACAAACGCTTAAATAATAACAAACTTAACAAGATTAAGATAAATGGCGGAATATAACTGACAAAGCATAAAGTGTCGAAAAGGAAATGCAGAAAGATAAATGACTGGTAAATGTAAAGGAAAATTGGTAAAGAACTTTGAATTTTATAAGATAAAACTTTGAAAAAATTGGTGTTTGTTTACACATACATGTTCCAAATATGACTCTTTTCTCTCACACGGGTACTTTGAGTATTTGCAGGAATTTTGTACAAGTTTTCACACACTTTTTCTGATAACAACTATCTTATTTATATACAAACAAAATAACTGTTACTAACGAACAAATCCTAAAACTGTGACACTTGGCTTTCTTCCTTTCGCCAGATGCTTCCACGCGTCTTCTGCCAAACGTCACAACTCTTTTAAATTTAAAATTTCACTTTATGTTGAAATGACGTTTCTCTCCAGACTTTGTTAAATTGTCGAAATACCATAATATCATCCACGCCTGTCAAAGACGTCTTTTCATCTGCAAATATCTTGTCGAAATGTCGAACCATCATTTTGTCGAAGTGTCGAACAACACTTATCAGCCAAATTATTAATCTCATGACGTCATTTGTCGAAAGAGTCATTCTGCATACTAAATCTCATGGCGTCAAAAACGCATGTATACAAATTGCCCCCCAGCAAAGATGTTTCGACTGTTTTGGAGAAACAGTCATTTGTTGTCAACTAGTGTTTTGATGCCATGTCATTTAATTTCATTATTTCCAAGTTTTTGTAATCTCAGTTTCCAATACAGATTCATCATTACACTTTCTCCAAGATGTCACGTCTAGCCCACGTTCAGACTCTACCTCCATCATTTCCTAACATCATGGTCTCTTTTCAACTTCCACCTCTTCAACATCACCATGAAAATCGACCACGTGTCCCACAATCATCATTAACATTTCAAAGCATTTTTATCATCTTCCCTCTATAAATACCCATAAACCATTTTCTCTGAAACTCTTTCAACGCTTCAAAACTCCTTTCTTCATACCCATTTCTTAAACTTTCAACTTTCCTGAGAAAAATTCCTTTATTCTTCCCAACAATGGCTCCTCACAAACCTTCTAGCAGCAAACATTCCAAGAAGAATCAGGATTCAGATCTTTCTCCTGCGCATGATTTGAAGGGACCAATGACTATTGGAAACCAACAATATGTTCCTGAACCTCCAAATGAGAGAGAAAAATAATGTATCTACAAATCCCAGGTATTAATTCTTGTTCTTGTTTCTGGAAACTGTCACGATATGTTAGGTCCACTTTCGAATCCAGAGATTAAACCAGATCGTTTAAAAGAATTTTTTTAAACTTATTTCCATACTAAACCCATAGGTGCTGGAGTGAAACCCCAACCTAAAGAGAAAATGGTAGAACAAAAAGACCCACCGAGTTCGACTGATTACGGAGAGTTGAACTTAACTTATTTGAATTACACCAGGATATTTAGAACTTGTCCATGGTAGAAAGACCCTTCAGACTACTTATCTTGGCTAGATAAAGTTGAAAAGATTAAAGGGAATTTCTGGAAAGAAGTAGGTATTTTCGACCTTATTCAGTTGTCGAGAGTAGGACCCAACATTTGTCCCAATATGCTTTTGGCTTCCCTCTACTTCTGGGACAGTACCTACAACATATTTCACCTTCCTTGTGGGATGGTTACGCCCACTCTCTTCGACGCAGCAGCCATCGTTGGCCTTCACCCCAATGGGATAGACTTTGACCCCACTATCCTAAACGGAGATACCATCGCTTTCGACACTAACCTCGCCCCATACTCTTTATTTACGTCTTATTATCATGACAAGAGTACCACGGAAGTCTCGAATGTCGAACACATAGCCTTTTTGACTCTGTGGCTATCCAAATATGTGTTTTGCTCTCGTTCTCTCCAAGTTGCCAAGAGATTCATCACCATGGCCAATCAGCTTCACGCAGGCACCAAACTATGTTTGAGTGAAATGGTTTTGGCGAATCTTTACGAATCTTTGAGTGAGAGCGTACATCTTTTGAAAACCATCAAAATCCAAGGTAAAATCAATTTGTCAGGGCCTTTCTGGCTTTTACAATTATGGCTTAATGCCACTTTTGAAGCTTCTCTTCCAATAGAACCAGAAGTGAACGAAGAAGAAGTGAAAGGTAGGACTGTCGAATGGCCTAGGTTGGTGCAACTAACGCCAACTGATGAGGGAATTAGCCTTCGACAAGCTTTCAAAAGTTATGTCATGATGTTTTCCAAAAGGTATCATTTTACCTCGACCATGGCACCTTTTGCTGATAGAAAAATTGGACCTAAATGGTTTACCCAACAACTGCCCTTGGAAATGCAGAAGGATGAAAATATATTTTTAAATGTTTGGGAATCATTCTTAACCCCCAGGCTTCTTTTTTCCCATCGTAACGCAACCAAGACCCAGATAGCTTTGATAGTCTATCAACCCAATCTTGTTATTAGGCAGTTTGGCTTGATCCAAATAAAGCCTCGACCCATATTCCCCAAGAAAGGATCCTTCATATTCTACAACTCCCTTCATACTGAAGATGAGAGCAGAGAACTGTCGAAGAAGCTGACTGATGACTTTCTTGACATTCGACCAGTGATCTTTCGACCATCTTTTCTATGTACTCCTGAGTTTGATGAATGGTGGAAAGATTATTATTCCAACAGATTTTTTGACGTAGCAGCTTTGACTACACATTTAACAAATGCTTTTGCTTTTGTGCAGGATCGGACCAAAAAAGGTATTCAAAGACACATTAGAGAAATACAAAAATTTCAAAAATATTTCGAAACTGCGTATAGACCTGATGATCTTAGTCGAACCATACACGAAGCAGCAGCAGAATTAAAACGTAAATTGACGGAGAAGTTTGAAAAATTGTCATTGCCTTCAAATGTTCGACCAAAGGCGCGCTATGACCTGGCTTTCAGCTGTCATCCACCAAAATTTCCTCCTCTGCCAACAGCTGAATTTGGCGTGGCATATAGCCCTCCATTTCCAGATTGGTTCGTTTGTGGGGACTTTATGAAAATTCTTCGTCAACAGTACAAAAAACCTGCTGAGCGTGTGGTTCCGACTAAGTATCATCTGGACGAATACCAAGGACACCTTCATATTGGAATAAAACACGTTCGCGTGGAGGATCCCATTCTTGAAGGTGTTCACAGAAAACGTGATTTTTTTTTGTTATTCTAACTGTATTATCATGTGTCTCTTATATCCGTTTCTGAATCTCCTTTCTTTCTTTAGCCGTGAGGATTCCTGCCAAGAAAACTTCTGTCGAAGCGTCGCCCAGTGCTGCTAAGAAACCTTCGACAAAGGTACAAAACTCACTCTTTTCATTTATTATTTTTCCTTTTAAGAAACTAATTGGCTTTGGTCTGCATGACTAGGTAAGTCGAAAACCCCCGTCAGTCCAAAAAAGAAAGAATGAAAAGGAGAAAGAAGAGGATAAAGTTCCTAATGAAGAATCTGGTGACGAATCTCCAGAGCTAATCCCCCCTCCTCCTCAGAAGAAGAAAATCAAGAAAGTCTCTTCCCAAAGATCCATTGTTAAATCCACTAGAAAGGATTCTGCAAGTACTCCCACTACTAACCTTCAGTCGAAGGATACGGAGAGTGGGAAATCTAGTTTTAACACTGAGATTCCTGAGGTAAATCTTTACTTCGACTGTATATATTCATCTTCTTTGCATCTCTTTCTTCTAACTTAGAATTATTTTCAGGAACAATTGGCTGTCGAAAGAACACCTGAGAAAACGCTAGAGGAAACAGTCCAAGCAGAAGATATCCCCGCAAGTGATCATGACAGGCAAACTGTAGCAGAATTCGACGCTACAATGGGTGAAGCTTCTGAAGACGAATCTCCTCCTCATCCAGGATTAGATGCTGCAAATCAGGGTGACGATACTGACATGGAAGCTGGGGCCGAAGATGATCATGAAGACGAAACTGCCAAAGATATGGGCAACCAGTCGAAACAAGCAGAGGCTGGGAAAACTTTAGGGTGAAACACTCCACCTGCTCCTGACCAGACCCAAGGAAGTGGAAAATCTACTGGTTCGGCTGGTTTCTCTCGCTAGGAGCTTGAAAGTCTCAAAGCGCAGAAACCCTTAGAGTATCTGAAGGCTATGCTTAGCGCTCGTTTTAATTTTCAAGATTCTTCGCAGAGCAGTTCGACTACTTCTGGGGGCCACTTCTGAAGCACCAACACTTGGCAACATCCTGACCAAGATTAAGACGAAGATCCTTGATGTTGATTTGTTCAAAGTCTTGGAAGAAAACTCCCTTGCCCATATTGAACTCAAGAAAATTCTGAAACAAGTAAATGTGTTGGAAACTTCTGCTGAGGTTGGCAGTTTTGTGATGGAGTTGATGACCCTTATAGACTTGGCGATTGCAGACCTTCATCGTCAAAGAGATCTTTCCCAGCAAATCTCCTCAAAATCTGAAACTCAAACTACTGAATGGGATGCTGTTGCAACTTCAACTGACAAAGTCTCAAAGCTGCAGCAGCTTTCTGAAACTTACATCAAAGAAGTTGCTGCTTGTGATGATAATATCCAGAAATGGGAGAAACAAATAGCAGCACTTCAAGAAAAAATCTCCCAAGAGAAAAAGCGCAAAGCATCCATACAGCAACCTAAGCAGAATGAGATTGACGACGAACTGAAGGTGGGTATTCGACATGCAAAAAAGACCCAGCAACTTAGTCAAGAGATTGAGACTCTCTCCACTCACAAAAGTCTTTGTGATCATCGACTCCAGTTTCAGAGGAAGAAATTCGCCACGTTGAAGGAAACTTTTGCCAGTATCAATTTGTAGTCGAATTAATTTAACAATTCTCAGCCCTTTGAGGCTCTCTTTGTAATAACTTTAGTGCCCTTTTTATTTGGCAAAGCTATCACAATTATGTTTACTATTAATCTACTGTTATTTTTATTTCCTGCAATATTGGCTTATATTTTTTCAAATACTTGCCATTTATCTTTAGGATTCTCTCATCTTTCCCTATTTCTTCAATCTCATACGCGCCATTTGAAAAACTTTTCAAAATCTGGAAAGGTCCTTCCCACTTAGGAGACCATTTTCCCATTAACTTATCTTTTCGATCCATACGAAGGATTACTTTCCAAACAAGATCACCAATTAAGAAGGTCTTGAATTTTACTTTCTTATTGTAAAACTTTTCGACTCTTTCTTTCTGTCTCTTTATTAGATCTAACGCACGCAGCCTTTCTTCGTCCAGATCAACTAATTCATCCATCATCATACTGCAATATATATCTGATGGGATTTCATGATGCCTTTGCACTCTAACTGACTGCAAATATATTTCGACTGGTAAAACTGCATCATGTCCATAGGTCAACTTGAATGGAGTCGAATTTGTTGCTTCTTTTGGAGACGTTCGACAAGCCCACAAAACTTGATCTAAAGTTTTATGCCAGTTTCTAGGTTTTTTCCCTACATGCTTCTTGATCAAGTTTATCACTACCTTGTTGGCTGCTTCAACTTGCCCGTTGGCTTGAGCATAGTAAGGTGTCGAAGTAAGGAGTTTAAACCCTGTTTCTTGTGCAAATTTCTGCATATTTTTACCAGTGAACACAGATCCTTGATCTGTTGTTATTGTTTCAGGTATCCCAAATCTGTGAATTATGTACTTTTGGATAAAATCTATAACTGCTTCTTGATCCACATTTACCAATGGTATAGCTTCAATCCACTTAGTGAAATAGTCTATCCCAACCAAAATGTACTTTTTCCCTTTTGAAGAGGCTGGTCGAATTTCACCAATCAAGTCTAAAGCCCAACCTCTAAATGGCCAAGGCTTTATAACTGAGTGCAACTCACTTGCAGGAACATGGGGTATGCCTGCATGTACTTGACATTCCTGACATCCTTTTGCAAATTCGACACAGTCCTTCAGCATTGTTGGCCAATACATTTCTTGTCGAAATAATAACCACTTCATTTTTTGACCTACTTGGTGTGCACCACACGCTCCTCTATGCACATTCGACAATGCTATGTAAGCTTCATCTTCACCTAAGCATTTCAACAAGACTCCTTCTGCAGTCTTTTTGAACAATTCGTTTCCAAAAAGTACGTAACTCAAAGCCCTAAATTTTATCTTTCTTTCTGCTTTCTGATTTGGGTCTTGTAGATAATTCTTGATGGGCTTTCTCCAGTCTGCAATTCCTGAATCATCTATATTAAATATCTCAAAATTTTCTTCGTCACCATATCCTAATCTTATTGACTCCAAATCTGATGGGGACAACTTGGTAGATACGACTCTTCCTCTGACTTCAATAACCTCCTCTAACTTCTCCTTCGACACTTTGTATCCAGACGCCAGTTGAGCGAGGTCATTCGCCTCTTGATTCTCCACCCCGGGAATGTGCCTAAAGGCCACATTGTCGAATTCCTTGAGAAGTCTATTGGCTATTACAAAGTACATGATTAGATTTTCTTTCACGCATTTATATTTTTTAGTCAACTGCTTTATCACCAGTTCAGAGTCACCCATTATTTCGACTCTTGTTGCCCCCAATTTCAACAATATTTCAAGTCCAGCAATCAAAGCTTCATATTCCGCTTCATTATTTGAGCACGGGCTTTCAACTTTGTACTTGAATTTTGTTGGAATTCCGTCGGGAGAAATAATCAGCATCCCAACACCAGTTCCATTTTTATGACTGGAACCGTCGAAATACAGTTTCCATGGTTCTAATTCGACATACTCCACATTTTCGTCTATAGAGTGGTCAGCTATAAAATCAGCAACCACTTGTCCTTTCACAGCCTTTAAAGGCAGATATTTCAAGGAATATTTTGTTAATGCTAAAGCCCATTTTCCAATTCGACTATGTAAAATAGATTTAGATAACATATATTTTATTACGTCGAAATGGGAAGAAATGTATACATCAACAAGCTTTATATAATGCTTTAACTTTGTACAAGAAAAATATACACATAAACATAGTTTTTCTATTATACTATATCTAGTTTCAGCATCATTCCGGATTCTACTGAGATAATAGATGGCCCTTTCGACGCCATTCTCATCTTCTTGACACAGCATACTTCCCAATGTTTTGTCTGATGCCGAAATGTACAATCTCATACTTCTTTTTCTGCAAGGAGACATTAGAATTGGAGGACTAGCCAGGTATTCCTTGATTTTGTCAAAGGCAACTTGTTGTTCTTGGCCCCATGCAAAGTCTTCCTTCTTTAGTCGAAGTAGAGGAGAGAAAGCTTGCGTTTTTCCACTAAGGTTGGAGATAAATCTTCTGAGAAAGTTGATTTTCCCTAGCAGAGACTGCAACCCCTTTTTTGTTGATGGCGCTTTCGCCTCCATTATGGCTTTGGCTTTGTTTTCGTTTATTTCGATCCCCTTCTTATGGACCACAAAACCTAAGAAATCACCCGCCTGCACACCAAAAGCACATTTAAGTGGATTCATTTTCAAACCAAACTTCCTCATCCTTTCGAAGGATTGTCGAAGATGATCTATATGACTTTTTCCTGAAACAAACTTAATCACAATATCGTCAATGTACACTTGCATGAAAGTTTCAATAAAGTCATGAAAGATGGAATTCATAGCCCGTTGGTAGGTTGCTCCAGCGTTCTTTAAACCAAAAGGCATTACTACCCATTCGTACGTTCCTATTGCTCCAGGACAACGAAAAGCTGTTTTAGGGACATCTTCTTCAGCGATAAAAATTTGATTATAGCCAGAGTATCCGTCTAGCATACTTAAATACTCATGGCCTGCTGCAGAATCTATAAGCATTTATGCCACTGGCATGGGATATTCATCCTTTGGGGTTGCCGAATTTAAGTCTCGAAAATCAATGCATACCCTAAGTTTGCCATTTTTCTTAATTATAGGAACAATATTTGCAATCCATTCGACATACCTGGTTGTGCGGATGAACTTGCATTTTAGAAGTCTTTCGACCTCTTCTTTTATTTTCAACAGAATTTTTGGTGCGAAGCGTCGTGGAGTTTGCTTTACTAGCTTCTTTCCTTCCATTATTGGCAGCTGCAATTCGACCAAACTCTAGTCTAGACCAGGCATTTCGTCGTAATCCCATGCGAAGCAGTCTTTGAACTCTTTCAGTAACTAGACTATTTCGACCTTAAATTGGGGGTCCATTTTTGCACTTATGTAGGTTGGTCTACTTTCTGCCCCCACTCCTAAATTTATTTCTTCTAATGGATCCTGCGCCACCATCTTCACGTTAGTTGACACTGGATCTTTTTCGAACACCAGAGGTTCGTCATCATAAATGGCGTCAAGCTTTTGGTGTTGCCATTCGCCCATTTGGTTGTTATCATAATCTTCTGCAACGTCTCTTTGGGGACATTGTTCGTTGGAATTTTCTTTGTTGGCTTTGATAGCCATATATTTTACTTCAGCCTCAAGGGCCTCTTTCAGTTTGTTTTCGGCTATGTAAGCCGTAATTCTTTCGAGCACTGACTCCTTACTCGTCATCATCAAATTCGCTTCCCCATCCTGTTGGCGCTATATGAGTAGTTCCCCACATGTAAGATTCGCCAATTACTTCTTTGTCCCACTGAAAACCATGTGTAGAATGAAGGTACATGGAGCAGTAGGCATTGTCTGTTGCTTTTAGGTCAAATTCGGTTGGGCTGCACGGAGGTATGTGAGCCAGGTTCTTGTCGAAACTTTGACTGTTGACATTGTTTACTTCTGTCATGAAATAGCTTTGATCAACCTCAATATTTTCGACAATCCCGTATGGCCTCCAAATGGCTATTCGCCGATGCATTGAAGAAGGTACGACTCCTACACCATGAATCCATTCCCTTCCAAGTAGTAGGTTGTAATTCTCCCTTGAAGCAATGACCATGAACATCGTTGGCCTTGTTATGGTTCCAACAGTCAAATTCACCTGGATAACGCCCACAATGGTTCCTACTTTTCCTTCATAGTTCGACAGCACCATGTTGTGAGGTTTTGCGTTTGAATCATCTTTCCCAATCTTCTTTAGCATGAAATGAGGCATCAAATTTACTGCTGCTCTGCCATCTACCAGTATCTTGTTTACACCAAGATTCTCCACCTTTCCTTTTATGAACAAAGGCTTTAAATGTGCTTTCATGGAATCATCTGGCCTTTCGAAGAAAGCATTCTGCTCTTCGACGTACCCATTGTTCATGACGTAGTAGCAGACGGGCCTGTGTGCCATTGTTTCCTCTTCCATCTCATCTTCTTCGTCTTCGACCTCCATGACTCTATCATAATCTCTAGGGAGGACAAAAACCACTGGTTTGACGCCACTGGTTTGACAATGCTGCCAGGATTGATCTGGTGGGAAGTCTCTTTTCTACTTACTATCTGAAGATTGTTACTAGATTCTGCTTTATCTTTGCTGTCAGTGTCTTTTCCATTCACGCTCTTTTCTGCAGCCTCTTTTTCTGCCCTCTTCTGCCTCTGGAATCTTCTCCATTGGGATCTTGACATAGGGTTTTTTCCTTTGTAGTTTTCTAAAGGATATGGTCTTGGCTTGTGATTTTCCATTTCCTTCTTGTCTTCCATCGAAGCGCCTCTCTGAACCTCAAATTTTCTCCATTTTCCCTGCCCTTGGGCATCTCTAATGGGTTGAACCCATTTGTCATCCGTTGCTTTGTTAGATGGTTTGTAAGTGTTATGGTGTCTTTCTCCATGCCTCCATTGATGATGATCACTTCTCCTTGGGTCATACCTTATTGTCCTCCAATTCTCTTTCCTCTTGGATTTATCCACTGCTTCCAGATTGGTTGCTGCCTTTCTGTCGAAGATTGCACTGCAGCGTGGGCATAACATCACTTCGGTCCTCATCTTTTGGCACCTCTTGATGAATTCCACTAGATTTTCCTCTTCTTTAGGAAACGCCAGCCTTTGGTACTCCTTTCGACGACGATCTTCACCCACTTCAGCTTGGTCTCTCTGAGATACTTCCACCATATTTACCCCAACATTTCGTTCGTCAGCAATGCTCAATTCCTTCATTTTCTTAATGAGTATTTCTTCTTCGACTTCCACATCTCTTGGTATCTGGTCGAACTCCTTTTCTGGGCAGTAACACCAAGATATGTTCCTAGGACTATGTTTGCAACAGTACTTGTTCCAACTTCTTTTGGGGTCCTCCATTATTCTGTGCAGGATTCCACTGGTCACAGGCTTCATAGGACCCTTCACAGCTTCTGCTTTGATTCTTGTGACCTCTTCACTGAAAGTTCCCATAGTGTTTACACAATTTGCGACATCACTTGTCTTCATTTGATCAGGATCAAGGCCTTCAGTAGCCTTGTTTTCAACAGTGAGGTCTTTAGTGACCTTCTTTTTGGTAATAGGGAGATTCTCAATTGTCTCAAATGTTTTTTCATTGTTGCTCAAAGGTACATCTCCCTAACAGGTTGGTTGGATTGTGTTGATGTCGATATGAGAGCTTGTCGGCGCATTGTATTTCACGAGATAATCGTACTTCCCACTTGGCTGTCCCAAGCAGTCCCAATTCTCTTCTTGTCGAACCATAACATCTTCAGCAGTATCGTCACTGTCCTTTTTGTCGAAACCTTCAGTAGTTTCCATCCTTTTCTGGTCGTCAAAGCCTTCAGTAACTTCAACTTCGTTCTGGTTTGCGAGATCATCAGCAATCTCAACCATGTTGATATTTGTGTCGAAACCTCCGGCAGCTTCCACCATTTCGAGATTGCCATCAGGAGCAATTTCAACCTCCACCATGTTCACAATGGATGGTTCAGCGTAATGGGCTTCGACCGGCTGCATGGGATTCGAATCAATCCTCATCTGTTGTTTTGGCTTATCACCAGCCTTCCGTCACGGATAACATTTTGAACGAGATCCCTGAAAAGGAAACAACGAGACGTTTTATGGCCCAGAAAGTTGTGGTATTTACAAAAACCTCTCTTTTTCTGTTGTTCCATAGGCGGTTCTTTAGCGCTTGGTGGTTTTATTAATTGACCATCTTTAACCAACAAATCGAAAATTTCGTCACATTTGATGATGTCGAACGTATAAGTTCTTTTGGGGAACTTATCATTGGTTTCGACTGGGTTTCCAAATTCGACGGAGTTAGTACTTTACACGAATAAGGTGGGCCTTGCTTTAGTTCTGCTAAGTCAATCTCTTGTTCGTCGAAGTTACTTGGTTCGTTTTCGTCGTATTCATCATTTTGACAAACCCCTACATAGGCCACCCTTTCTTTTTTATTCTTATTTGCTCTGAATTTTTCGTCTCTTAACCTTTCGACTTGTCTCACCCTATCTGCTAATTGTGCCATATCCCTTAGATACTGAGTGTCTAGTTTCTTTCTTATAGAATAATCTAGTCCCCCTGCGGCCATTTCGACTAACTCATGTTCTGGCACCGAAGTGATACATCTAGCCTTTAGCAATCTGAACCTATTTAAATAATCATCTATTGGTTCTGAGTGTTTTCTCTTAACACTGGCTAATCCCTTCAGACTTATTTTGGTTTGTCCCATGTAAAATTGTTCATGGAATAACCTCTCTAATTTGGTCCACGTATACACTGAGTTTGCAGGCAAAGATGTAAACCAAGTAAACACGTTTTTCGTCAAGGAACTAGGGAAGTATTTTATTTTCAAATTTTCATTATGGGCTATCTCTCCTGCTTCGATCAGATAATGTGCTACATGTTCTATGGTGGACTCACTAGTATCCCCTGAGAACTTGGTGAACTTAGGAACTTTCCATCTTGGGGGCAATTCCTCTTGCAGAATATACTCCGATAGTGGGGAGGCGTAACTGGGCCTTTGTAATCCCATGTTCACCCCGTTTTGTGCCATTATCGTTTCGACCATGGCCGCTAAATTGTTTTCGACAGGCAAGTGATTATACCGGATTCACTGTTGCAACACAACATCCGCGTCTTGGCCTCTCTGGATTACTATCCTTCTAGGCTCTTGGGGAACAGGGATTTCGACACGAGGTTGTTCGACCACATCCTCTTGGTTTCTGACGTTTGTCTAAGGATTGTCTAACGGTATTTGGTTTATCGTAGGCTCTTCCTGGACCGCTACCGCTGGGTTCTGAACCACTTGTTCTCTGTGTCGAGTTTGAGGGACCCCAAAAAAGTCAGCAATGCGCGTCATTTGCGCTGCCAACAATTGGTTTGTTTGGGTGGTATTTTGTATTAGAGGATTGAACAGCGCCCCCATTTGTTGTGTCAACATTTGGACCATATCATGATTACTCTCGTCCATTTGTTGTCTAATTACTTGCGCAGAATTATTTGTTATCACTGGCATGTAAAGTGGTTGTTGGTTTAGTTTATTCATGTTTCCGCCATATCCTGACTCTTGTAAAGGTGAAGACATATTGGCCATAGAATCAGAATACACTACCGGGCAATTGTGTAAATTTGCCATTACCGAAGTTGGCATTCCAAATGGTTGTTCCCTACCAGGCAGAGGCATGGTGAAATTTGTCACAAAAGGCCTAGAAGTGTTTCCCATAGGAGGAGGTGTCCCAACAGGCATTTGTTACGCTCTAATGGACGAACTAGGCGCATTTTGCGAAATTGAAACCGCTGGTATTGACCCTGTTGACGAAGGCACAACCTCTGACACAGGGACTGATCCCACATTTCCTCTTGTCGAAGGGATAGGGTTGGATACTGGGATGGCTTCACTTGGATTGGGATTATTTGGATTATTTAGCTGACTCTCCATTTTTCTTAGTCTTGTTCTTTTAGGTCTTTCTACGTCAGATACGGCTAATTTACCGCTTCTCAGTCTCATGCAACGAAGAAAAAATCTTGACTAACGCTTATCTAAGTTTTAGATTTCTGCACTGTCCCACTGGGCGTGCCAATTTGTTCGCAGTGGATTTTGGCGAACAACCTCTGGTTTTCCAATACTTGTCGAATTGGGTTACTTGCAGGATCAACCACACAAATCCTAGGACATGTGCAAAATCTAAATAACTTTGTAAATCTCTAGAACGACTTTTGTATCTTTCATTTGGCTCATTAAATCTTTCATGTCGAAAGAAATTGATTACAAACGCTTAAATAATAACAAACTTAACAAGATTAAGATAAATGGCGGAATATAACTCACAAAGCATAAAGTGTCGAAAAGGAAATGCAGAAAGATAAATGACTGGTAAATGTAAAGGAAAATTGGTAAAGAACTTTGAATTTTATAAGATAAAACTTTGAAAGAATTGGTGTTTGTTTACACGTACATGTTCCAAATATGACTCTTTTCTCTCACACGGGTACTTTGAGTATTTGCAGGAATTTTGTACAAGTTTTCACACACTTTTTCTGATAACAACTATCCTATTTATATACAAACAAAATAACTATTACTAACGAACAAATCCTAAAACTGTGACACTTGGCTTTCTTCCTTTCGCCAGATGCTTCCACGCATCTTCTGCCAAACGTCACAACTCTTTTAAATTTAAAATTTCACTTTATGTCGAAATGACGTTTCTCTCCAGACTTTGTCAAATTGTCGAAATACCATAATATCATCCACGTCTGTCAAAGACGTCTTTCCATCTGCAAATATCTTGTCGAAATGTCGAACCATCATTTTGTCGAAGTGTCGAACAACATTTATCAACCAAACTATTAATCTCATGACGTCATTTGTCAAAAGAGTCATTCTGCATACTAAATCTCATGGCGTCAAAAATGCATGTATACACCTACCACATACACACAACAACCAAACACCCAACCTCGCAACCCGTTCATGTCATCCACCCAACAACCAACCACCCAACATCGCAATCCATCCATGCCACCCACCCAACCATAAAACGAAGAATCAAACCCTACCCACCAACAACCATACGCTGCAACCACAACCGTTTATAGCCCAAATGATTCATATGGATCATTTCATCGTAGCCCCCCACCAATGACCACTCAAATATCCCATCACCAAAACAAACAACCATTGTTTAACTATAGTACGTCCCAGGAACCATTGCTTTCTTTTCAAAACGATTCAATGTCCCAATTTGGGCAATTATATCGTCCGTAATTCACCCAACCCCATCGACCTAACTACGATGACATGGGCACCGAACTCCATTACGGAAACGCCATTGGCCAGAGCCCCTCTGGATATTGGGAATAAATGATGACACATCTGTCAAATACCGGTGGAACTTCCGCCGGACCTTCACACCAGCCATCATTCGATCAGGTCAGCACACAAAGACCCCAAACACCTCAGGAAAATCGTGGGAGACCTCAGAGACAAACTAACGCACCTGGATGTGGAACAGGAGAACGTTTCGATCGGGCCGGTCATTAAAATTTTGTCAATCCCATGTAACATTTATTATATCATGAATAATTTTTTTTACATTATTTTTTATTATTTGATAAATACAAAAATAAAAAATAAAAACCATTAAAAAATACAAAGGTGTATGCGCCAGATGAATTGGCGCATACACCACAAGCACCATGCAGATGCCAGAGGCATTGATGCCTCCTTATGAGGGCCAATGCAGGAGCCAAGAGCATTGGCACCTCCTCATGAGGCTACCAATGCAGGTGTCAATGTCTTGGGCACCTCCTCTTGGTCTATTAAGGGTGCGCCGGTTCATCTGGCGCATCCTCTTTTAAATGTAGATTTTTGGAAAAAAGAATTAAAATTTTTGTTATTTTAAAATTAATTTTGAAAAAGTTGGTTATTTAAAAAAAAATTCTAATATTCTCCTTTATTCAACACCATTGTTCACCAATGTTGAGAAATTCTTTATCCGTCGCTCTCACATTCTTCCCTTATTGAATTCATCTTACTCTTTTCCAAAATTCAAAAACCCCTTTTCTCCTTTAACAAACTCACTTGAACCACCATGCATTCTTTGGTATGTCGAACTCATAAACCTTGTTATCTCCATCAATCTCACCCTTTATTCACGAAATCAGAAACTCGAAAAACAAAATCGATTGAACAGAACTTAAAAATCTCAAAATTTGATTGAAAACCTAAAACCCCTTCCGTAAAATTGATTGATTTGTATCAGTGACACTCATTATGGTGTCCTCGATGTCCTTCCCCCTCCTATGTTTGTTTCTGTCGGCAGTCCTAGAAGTTGCCGCTTCACCACCAACACATTCATAATATTCATACCAGAAGAACGCCAATTCGTTTTAATCACCAGACCCTAAGTTGTTTATATTTAGCTTAATTTTGATTACTTATTTAAGATATGAACGTGTTAATGAAAACCTACAGTGTACTAATTAAAAATAGGGATTAATTACTATGCACTGTCAGTGTAAAAAGTTTTACATCATCGATTCATCACCATCACTCGTTTGCATTACTTTATAGGTTTTTAAAATAAAAGTCAAACTTGTTTCAATATCCAACGTTTATTATTAACTGACGGTGTAAAATCATTTTATACTGACAGTGTATTTCAATTAAATTTTTAAAAATATTATATGTAAATATCATTAACCACACAATTTACCTATAAATTAGTTATTGTATGTGTTCATTATATTGTTTCTTTATTATTTAAAGATCTTCTAATGTATGAGATTTTGGATTGACTTAAAATAAAAATTATATTATATAAGAGATATATGTTTAGTGATTTTAATTAAAAAAGGACTATTAGTAGGTAATGTGCAGAAATAATCAATTTTATACCACCTTTAACATTACTCTATCATTGACTGATGAGGTTGTATAACTTTATTATTTCATTGCAAGAACTGGTTTTATGCATAGGCGGATTTGGCATGCGTCATAAATTCAGACATTGTGTTAATTATATTTTTGTGAGAGGTTTGAATTTTCTATTCGGTGTTTTGATCTATTAATTAAGTATTTAGACAGGTTTGTTTTTGCTTAAGTTGTTTGTATGTGTATGGAACATTGTGCGGGCAATACAATAGCACCGTAGGAGGTTTGAACATTGTGTTAATTATATTTTTGTGAGAGGTTTGAATTTGCAATGTTGTGCCTTTTTTCTTTTTTCTAGTAACTTGTAATGAAAAAGTTTTTGTTTATTTTAATACTACTCAAATTCTTGTAAATAATAGAAAAATTATAATTAAATTTTCAATTGACACTAATTGATTGACTATGCAGTTTCTTATTATGTTTTATTAATATTTTTATTTCGTAAATATTTATATTTTGAGAAGGATTAATGTGTTATTTTAGCTGAAATATTGAGTTACAAACTAAATATTAAATAAAAAGCTTGAGTATTTAAGAGCACTTTTAAAAAAAAATATTAAAAACAGTATTCTATTGGTCTATAATAGCGTTTTTTAATTAAAAAAATACTATTAAATATTATTTTAAAACCATATAAACCAGCACAATTACGATATGACAGCCCTTTAATGAAAAACGCTATTAAGGTTTTGGCTTTCAATAACGCTTGAAAAACGCTATCATTGTTATCTAACCTATAATAATTGTGATTTAATAGCGCTATTAAATGTCTTAATTGACATAGTGAGATAACAATCTCTATCAAGTTTTGTGTTTATATTGTTTAGGACAACTATAAACTAGAATGTAAATTAACAATCAGTGGACATGTTATCCATTACTCAAGTGGAATATATTCCATTGTTGAATTGGTCAAGGAATCCATATGGCTCATAGGCATGATCGAGGCTTGCCGTTTCTCTTATTGAATATACTTGGTGATGGATGGTGTTTTGGGTTTAATTTTCTATCTTTTGGATTTTGGCAGTTATATGGTTATGTCTCAATTTTGTAAGTATGTGCCTAAGGTGTAGGGATCTTAGTGATAAGCAATGGTAGAAATTCCTAGAATCATATTCTTGGAGTTTGGTGGTCTTTAGAATTATGAAAGGGGTTTCATAAACACTTTAAACACATTGAATTTGTGTGAGCCATATATTAAGAGTTGAAGAAATCAAAATTCACTTAAGTAGAAAATAAGGTATGTTATCATCAACTTTGAAGGATATTTTTGTAATTCATCTTGCAATCCCTGTAACAATCCCTTATAGAAAATTCATTTTTCTAATCCCACGTTATTTATTCATTTTCTAAAAAAAAAGAAACCACGAGATTAGTATGATACGAGATTAGTATGATGTAGCAGATGGATAAGTCAACCTTGAACTTTTATTCTTCTGTTTTCATTTAAGTGGAATTATTTATCATATAGCTTCACTTATATATATATATATATATATATATATATATATATATATATATATATATATATATATATATATATATATATATATATATATATATATATATATATATATATATATATATATATATATATATATATATATATATATATATATATATATATATATATATATATATATATATATATATATATATATATATATATATATATATAAATATAAATATAAGGGAACTAATATATTAGAAAATGAGCGACACAAATAAAAGAAGGGGATTAGGCCAAAATCCTCTCAGAGATTAACGAAACGATACTACGGACACTCCAACTTGTTGTGTACCAGAAAGGGCATAAGGGCCCCTAGAGGCGTATCCCAAGTCAGCGGAAAAGAGGAATTAATAGCCAAAGAAGCTAACAAATCAGCACACTGATTCCCTTCTCTACAAATATACAAATATGAGATATGTGAAATCTTAAAATCGTAATTTTGACTAAACAGTTAGGCTAAAACGATTCAATTGTTCTAAGGGACGACCTTAGGATCATGAATAACCAACAAAACAAAAGAAGAATCAGTTTCAAGTCAAATATTATTCCAATAGAAAATAGAAGCAAAATCAATGGCTTTTATAACCCCTAAAAGCTCATCCTGAATAGCGGAGGAGCAATCAAGCTTATCAGCGAACCCAAAAACAAAGTCACCTGAAGAGTTTCGACACACACCTCCACAAGAAGCCAAATATGCGGAGAAGGAGCCTTTCGTGTTACACTTAATCCAACCAACAGTCAGGGGTCTCCAAATAACTTCAATGATTCTATGATCCTTAGGAGGATGCAACTTAACATTGAAAGACTTAATAATTGTGAACTCATGGATAGTAGAGCTAACCATCTTTGAAGTAACATTTCCTATGAAGGCCATCTCGATGAGAATTTGGTTAAGCGCCCTCTTCCAATAGGTGGAACCGTAACGAAATATGACATGATTACGGGCCATCCAAGAAATTTGTAATGTAGACTATGGAAGTTAACAATGTTAGACACCAGAGGGATCTTGATCATATTAAGAAACCAGTTCCAAAAATGTAAAGCAAAAAGATAATAAAATAAAAGATGGTTTGATAATTCATGATGAGACTTGCACAGACTACACGTCGAAGGCAGGTGATAACCACACAACCGCAGATTGTCACCCGTAGGCATCCTAATATGACACAGTCTTCATACTATGAAAGCTTTGGAAGGAGGGATATCGAGATTCCATATATGCTTGGACTAAGAGAAATAAGAAGAACTATCAGATTTGAAGTTATGAGCATCTTTAAGAGTCAGATCTCCTGAAGTAGGGTTAATCCAGGCTTTACTATCAAGAATGCTATCTAAAGGAATATCAACTCGACCTCAAACAAACACAAATTCAGAATCATGTTAGTAATAGTAAAAGGAAATTTCCAAGAGCTATTGTGTAAGAAATCAGAAACCATAGTATGAGTATTGATATTCTCCTGGTTTTGGATGAGGTTCACAAGAGGAGGACCGCACCAAGAATCAAGCCAAAAATTAGTGTTACAACCATTGCCTAAAATATTTCTGGTGTTAGAAGTAACCAAAACCAACTCACTTTTTATGATGCTCCAAATAGAAGAAGAAATATTGTAATTGATAGGCCTTCCGTCTCTAAGAACTCTAGCTTTTAACAGAATAATCCAATTTTCATAGGAACTCAAAAGATCCCAAGCCAATATCAAGTTAAAGGCTCAATTGAGAGTAAAAATGGGCCTAAGCCATAGTAACCATCTTAGTCTTATTGAGATCACCAGACCAAATGAAGTTCTTAATGTTTCTCTCTAATTCTTTATTCAGAGACTTAGGCCAAGAATATACGGTGAAGCTATGCACCAACATAGAGGCTATAAAGGATTTAACCAATTGAATTATGCCCACAAAGCTAAGAAGAGAATCCTTCCACTTGGCTAACTTAAAAATAACTTTATCTAGGAGAGGCCTAAGATGCCTAGCCTTAGGGTTACCCTTGAATATGGGAACCACCAAATAAGAAAAGGGAAGCCGACCAATCTTAAAACTTAGCTAATTGGCAATGTGGTGAAGCCTAGCCTCATAAACAGACCCAACAAAGATGTAGGATTTAAGAGGATTCACCTTTTTTCCAGAGGAATTGGCATATATATATATATATATATATATATATATATATATATATATATATATATATATATATATATATATATATATATATATATATATATATATATATAATGAAAGAAGTTATGAAACCTTTGTCACCTCTACAAAAAATCATGACATCGTTAGCAAACAAACAATGATACAGGACTTCCAATCCTCTAGGACCCGGGATAAGCTTGATTTCCTTTTAGATAACAAGATTGATTAAACTTCTGCTAAGAAACTCTTCCGTTAAGCAAAATAAGAGATGAGAGAGAGGGTCTCTCTGTCTGATACCTCTAACTCACTCAAATAAATCATGGAGCTTACCATTGAAGAAGATAGAGATCTTGGAAGAAGATAGGGTGTTCCAAATCCACTTTGTGAAAGTATCATGGAAACCAAATTGCTTAAGGACCTGCAGCAAAATAAGCCAGTTAATAGATTCAAAAGCTTTTTTAATGTTCACTTTCATAACTAAATTGCCACCATAATATTTCTTATACATCAAGTTGACCGCTTCAGAGTTGAGCCCTATGCAACCCTTAATGCGTCTCCCTTGAAAAAAAACATTTTGCTAATTGGAAATGGTTGAAGGCAAAATAGGAGAGAGCTTATCCGCAACAACCTTAGAGATGATTTTAAACTTAAAATTAGCTAAAGCAATCGGTCTAAAAAGCTCAATATAATCAACATTAGGAACTTTAGGAAGCAGAATCAAAGTGTTTCCATCATAATTAGGCATAATCCAAGAGGAGATAAAGATTTTCTTAACATCCATAATGACATCCTGATGAATAATATCCCAAAAATGCTGGAAGAAGAAAGCACAAAAACCGTCGAGACCAGGCGTACCATCTTTGTTGAGGTTAAAGAAAACCTATTTAATTTCAAGATCAGAAGGAATTTCAGTGAGCATTTGATTGGTATCCTTGTTAATGAGGTCATAATCAATTGTATTTACAACCAGAGAAGAAAATAAATTCTTAAAATGATCCACCTCATAGGTGCTAAGAATCTCTTGGCTAGAAACGAGAGAGTCATCAATGTTAAGAGTCGAAATGTTTTCAGTAGCACTTTTAATCAAAGCAATCATGTGGAAAAAAATTATTATTTCTGTCATCCTCCAAATGCCAATTCACTTTAGCTTTTTCCTTCCAAAACAGATGCTCGTTCTGCAAGGCCTCCTCAAGCTTGTTCATGCAATCCTTTTCCATGGTACTAAGATTATAAGAATATCCATCAAATTGAATCTTTGCCTGAACCAAGTTTAACTCATCTTCGGCATCACTAACTAAGTAATGCATATTACCAAAAGTTTCTTTGTTCCAAATATTCGAATTATTCTTCAAAATTTTGAGTTTTTCAAACAGAACAAACATAGGGTAACCTGAAACTTTTAAAATCCAAGAGAATTTAGGAATGTCTCACAAAGAGGGTGAGTAGCCCACATTCATTGTAATTTAAATTGACAAGTATTAGAAGAAATGAAATTATTGAAATTAAGCAACAACAGAAAGTGGTCAGATCTTACTTTGGTGTCAAACTTTTATATATATATATATATATATATATATATATATATATATATATATATATATATATATATATATATATATAATTCCATAGACCACCTTTGTTCTAATATCAAGTTTAATAATTTATTTTATGTTCTAGAGATTTAATGTAAGGGTTTTATATCACCACTAAACGATTTTAAAATAGGTAGTCAAATTGTCTCAATGTGTTATTGTAACTAGGCATGACAATAGGGTAGGTCAGGGACAGTTTTACCTCCCCCGAATCCAAATCTGAATCCCCGAACATTTCCCATTCCCCTCAACAAATCCTAATGAGGATGGAGAATTAAAACACAAATTTACCCCAAACGAGTTCGGGTTGGGTTCGGGTATCCCCGCACCCTGTCACCATCCTTTTAGTAAAATCAAATTTTTAATAGAAATATTTTTTTTTCAAAATTAAATTACATTACAAATAAAAAAATAAAAAAATTGTTAGAAGTAATCCATATTCAGTAGTAGCATTAGTTTTATTAAGCTTAATCTAGCTAGTGTAGGTTAACATTTTCGCCTACGTGGCATTATTGTTTGTGTATATAAACCAAACGTGTAGCATAGTTTCATAATGAAGTGAATAGAGTTTCTCTCCAAAAGTTAGTTAGATCTATTTTATCTCTCTTCTCTCTCCATTTTCATCATCTTCATCTTCAACCTTGTGCACTAATAATTGGTATTTAGAGCTCTTATTCGATTTACAGGGAAACACGAGTGTACGGTGAGGCGTGTGTGATTGATTTTGTTTCTTGAATTCGCGTTGAATTCACGATCAGAAGCGTAACCTAATTGTATTTCTTGATTTTGAGGGTTTGGGAAACACAAGTGTTTGGTAAGATCTGTGTGAGTTTCAGTGCACAAAATCAAAGATGAACGGTGTAAATGGTAGCTTGAATATAAAGCTTCCAGTGTTTGATGGAAAGAATAAGAATTGGTGGTCGATTCAGATGCGTGTTTTCTTTGACGCTTAATACGTTCTTGATCTCGTCAACACCGATTATGTTCTGGTTGCGGCAGATGCGACAGAAGCACAAAGAAACACGCAAAGAGAAACGATAAAGAAAGATCAAAAAGAATTGTTCTACATCCATCAGCATATGGATGGGAATGTGTTTGAGAAAATCATTAATTCGACGACAATGAAGGTTGTGTGGGGCACACTAGTATGGTGTTACGTCAGTGATGCACCGTGAAGAAGGTGAAGCTTCAGTCTCTACGTAAGCAGTATGAGAATATCAACATGAAGGACAATGAGAAGATACCATATTACATCTTTAGAGTGATTTTGATCACCAGTGAGATGAAATCTTGTGGAGAAAATTTGTTAGAACAAGTAATCATTGAGAAGGTATCGAGATTTCTTACTCCTCAATTTGATTACATTGTTATAAAAATTGAACATTGATCGGGAAAATAGCAAATGTACTATTTTGCCTGTTATAGTAATAATGGGGAAATTCCCCAAATGTCGATCTCAAGGACTGCACGCACTATGGCAAAAATGACTTTTAACAGCGCATCTTAGACAGCGCTTTTAAAAGAAAGCGCTGTCTAAGGTTAAAATTAAAATAAAGCGCTGAAAATGTTCCAAGAAAATAATGAAAGCGCTGTCTAAGGGGGGGTCTTAGACAGCGCTTTTAAAAAGCGCTGTCTAAGACCCCCCCTTAGACAGCGCTTTTAGAAAGCGCTTTTAAATATAGACCTTAGACAGCGCTTTTGATAAAGCGCTGTCTAAAGTCTTTAAATTTAAAAAAAAAATTAAAACCAAAAGCGCTGTCTAAGGGGGGGTTTAGAAAGCGCTTTTGGAAAGCGCTGTCTAAGGCATACCTTAGAAAGCGCTTTCCACAAAAGCGCTGTCTAAGGTCTAATTAAAATAAAATTTCAGGATTGTATTTTCGTTCTCAGTACGTATTTTTGTTTTCCCTCTTCTTCACTCACCTCTCAGACACCCAAAACACATTTTTTCAGCGCAACGTTCGAAAACCCTATTCACCTCCGCCGTCACCCAAACAAGCGACCGCCGCCGTTTCCGCCACCGTTTCCGCCACCGCACTCCTCATCTCAACAATCTCAACAATCTCAACAATCTCAACCCTATTTTGTGTGTACTGTATTCCATTGTTTTACACTGTTCCTGTTTTACCTGCAATGTTCCATTGTTTACTGTATGTTTTAATATCATTATATATTGTTCAGGCCAACGCCAAGGCAAAGTTTGACGAAACTGTTGAAGCACATATAAAACCGGGCATCGATTCCAAGCGAACAGAACTGGTATGTTTCAAGATACTTCTTTTTATTTTTTATTGTTTTTCTTGTGTTTGTGTGTTTTTTCTGAGCATATAAAATGCATGTACTCAGGTGGCATATAAGATGTTTTTCTTTGTCTGTACTATATATATTTATATACTCACCAATGCCTACTACAACACGTATGATTACTCTTTACAGGAAAAAATGACTCAAAAACACATGAATTTGTAAGAATATGTTACTGTTTGCTCAGAATTGTTGCATCATACTAGTAACTCTTGCACCCGTTCAAAACTTAGGGGATTTGTACCTATGTTCATGCATTATTAGAAGAGTTTGAGAGAGTAATAATAGCACCAAAAAATTCAACTAAAACAGACAAATTAATAGTTATAGTCTTAGGTTTTTGCTTGTAAATCATGATTTGTCGGTAATACACTCCAAAATATAATGGTTGTTTGTTGTTGCTCATGTGGGGGCAGGGACTAACTAGGGATTGTTCTGGGTAGAAGTAGTACTCCATGTGTCAAATATTAAATGATTTATTTATAAAGATTGAAAATATATGGAAATTTAGTTAAGAGTAAAGAAGATCAGTTAGTATTTTATTTTACAATAAAATATTTTTATAAGTAAGTTGCTTATTATTGAATGGACCTTGATTGACTGCAGTTAACAAAACAAAATATAACAGTCAAAAATAATATAACAGTCAAAAATAAGTAAGTTGCTTATAATTGTATGGATTAATTGTTTACTTTAATAAGTAGGAAAACCATGGATAAAACATGGATCTGTGCCGATCGAATGACCAAAGAGTACGAGAGTGGGGTTTTGGAATTCGTTAAGTATGCTGTTCAACACGCTAAAAACCCCAGACGAATGCATTGTCCTTGCTTGCGTTGTTGTTATATTGGTAAGGTTGACGCACATGGATTGAAATCGCATTTGCTGAGGCATGGAATTGATCAAAGTTATCGGTGCTGGATATTTCATGGTGAGAAAATTAACGAGAATGTTGAATCGAGTGGAAAATGTAATACGACCTATGCTTCATACGACAAAGACACGGAAACATACGATTGTGATCGAGTTGAAGAGATTGTAGAAGCACTGGAAGAAGATCTTCATGATTGTCCTGAAATGTTTGAGAGGATGGTAAGCGATGCAGAGAAACCGTTGTACAACGGTTGCACTAAATTCTCAAGACTTTCTGCGGTATTAAAGTTGTACAACTTAAAGGCGGGCAATGGATGGTCGGATAAAAGTTTCACAGAGTTGTTGGCCCTTATGAGAGAAATGCTACCGGATGATAATGTTCTTCCTAATCGAACCTATGAGGCAAAAAAAATGTTGTGCTCTATTGGCATGAGCTATGATAAGATACATGCTTGTCCTAACGATTGCATTTTGTTTCGTAACGAATATGCAATGTTAACTGAGTGCCCTAAATGCGGTTTGTCTCGATATAAGAAAAGATTATCTCCCGCAAAAGTCTTATGGTATTTTCCGATAATTCCGAGATTTAGGCGCATGTTTCGTAGTGAAACCGATGCAAGACATCTTACTTGGCATGCAGATGAAAGAATTATTGATGGAAAGTATCAGCATCCGGCTGATTCACCACAGTGGTCGAAGATTGATAATGATTATCCTGAGTTTGGATCAGAAGCAAGAAACCTTCGATTGGCATTATCTACTGATGGAATGAACCCACATGGTCTTCAAAGTATCTCACATACCACATGGCCTGCGATTCTTATGATTTATAACCTACCTCCGTGGCTATGTATGAAGCGTAAGTACATGATGTTATCTCTGTTAATCTCTGGTCCTAAACAACCAGGGAATGACATAGACGTATACTTGACACCTCTGATCGAAGATTTAAAGATTTTGTGGGAGAATGGTGTGGAGGTTTATGATGGATATAGGAAAGAAAGTTTCAATTTGAGGGCGATGTTATTTGGCACAATTAATGATTTTCCAGCATACGGGAATCTATCTGGGTATAGCATTAAAGGTCAACGTGCGTGTCTTGTTTGTGAAGACGGAACCGATACGATTCGATTAGAACTTTGCCAGAAGAATGTGTTTCTCGGTCATCGTAGATTCTTACATTCTAAACATCACTACCGTGGGTGGAGAAAAGCATTCAATGGAGACACCGAACATCGTAGAGCTCCACCCGCATTGTCAGGTGAACAAGTTTTTGAAAAGGTGAAAGATGTGCGTACTGAGTTTGGCAAGCCTTTTGCACATAAGATTGTGAAAGGTGGGTGGAAGAAAAGGTCGATATTTTTTGAATTGCCATATTGGAAGTCTTTGTACGTGAGACATTTTCTCGATGTTATGCATATTGAAAAAAACGTATTTGAAAGTGTTATCGGTACATTACTCAATATAAAAGGCAAGTCTAAGGATGGCCTTAAAGCAAGGGAGGACATGTTAAAAATGGGAATGAGAACTGAATTAGCACCCGTGAAGAAAGGAAGACGAACATATCTACCACCTGCTGCTTTTACTTTATCTAGAAAGGAGAAAAAAAATTTGTGTAAGTCTCTGAGTGAAGTTAAGGTTCCAGAAGGATACTCATCTGATATCAGAAGACTTGTTTCTATGAAAGACCTCAAGTTGAAGAATTTGAAGACACATGATTGCCATGTTATAATGGAACATTTTCTACCGATAGGTATACGTTCTATTTTGCCAGAAAAAGTAAGAAGTGCCATAACTAAATTGTGTTTTTTCTTTAGGTCAATTTGTAGTAAGGTGATCGATCCCGAGATCTTACCAACACTACAAAAAGAGATTGTAATTACCTTGTGTGAGCTTGAAATGTATTTTCCTCCGTATTTTTTTGACATAATGGTTCATTTAGTTGTTCATCTTGTGAAAGAGACACAGTTGTGTAGACCAGCTTATATGAGATGGATGTACCCTGCTGAACGGTATATGAAAATATTAAAAGGGTACGTGAAATCCCGAAGTCGACCAGAGGGTTGTATTGTTGAACGATACATTGTTGAAGAAGCTGTTGAGTTTTGTACTGAATATTTGTCTAACGTTCAATCGATTGGACTCCCCAGAGCTCAGATTTTCGACAAAATGGAAGGTAAAAAATTAATTGGGAATAAAATTGTGACAATATCAAGGGATGAACGGGATCAAGTTCATTTGTATGTTCTGCACAATAATAATGAGGTTGAGCCATATGTTGAAATGCACAAGGATGTACTCCGAAGGTTAAATCCGAACAGAAATGAAAATTGGATAGTTATAGAGCACAATCAAAGTTTCATACAATGGTTGAAGGATCATATTTATTTGAAGCGCTCTTCAGATCCTTCTTCGGTAACAGAAAGGTTGAGATGTTTGGCATATGGTCCAAGTTTGCATGTGTTTTCTCATAGCGCGTATTCAATTAATGGATACACATTTTATACCAAAGAACAAGATGATAAGAGTACTATGCAAAATAGTGGTGTCACCGTGCTAGCTGAAGCAATGCATATATCAAGTATGAAGGACTTAAACCCCAAATATGCAAATTTGTCATATTTTGGAGTTATTGAGCACATTTGGGTGTTTGATTACGAGAAGTTTCAGATTCCCATCTTTGGTTGCAAGTGGGTGAATAGTAGTAGCATACGAATGGATAAGTCTGGATTTTTGCAAGTTGATCTTACTAGGGTGGGGTACAAAGATGAACCTTTTATTCTAGCATCTCAAGCTAAACAAGTGTTCTATGTGAATGACCCGAAGAGTACAAAATGGTCTATAGTGCTTTTCTCTAACAAAGTGACTGATGATAGCGGTGTCGATCAATGTGATATTGATGTTGAGAATGAGTCATGCATTAGACGGAATGAGTTGAATAGAAATGATGAAGTTGAGGATCTTATACCGGATGAGTCATATATAAGAAACGATCATAATGAGGGAATTTGGATCAATTCATCCGTACGCATTGCTAAGAAACAAGTGATTAATATTCCAACAAAGAAAAGAAAGAGATGTTAGTGACTTAGGTAAATTATCCATGGTTTCTTTATTTATTTTTTTTCATTTGTTTTGATTATAAGTTATATGTGATAATGCATGATTTCACTATATTTTTGTTTTCAATTGCTTTGATTATAAGTTATATCTGATAATGCATGATTTCTTTATTTTTTTGTTTTCAATTGCTTTGATTATAAGTTATATTTGATATTTGATGGTTTCCTTGGTTTATTACAGGTTAGACATGGCTGATGACCAACATGAGGAAGTTAGTAAAGTATCCGCGGAAGAAGAAATTCGAAGAGGCATCACAGTAATGCGAAGGGTGGTCCAAGGAAGATCTCGAGGCATCATACTAGATGTCTCTTGGAACAACCAGGGACAACTTATAGAACCTAATGGGCATACCTTAACTAGTTTCATCGGTGCACTAGTAAGGAATGAAATTCCCATTACATGTGATGATTGGAGAAATAAAGAGTTGAAAGACTCCAAAGAAAAAATTTGGAGTGAGATAAAGGTACAATCATTTGGCCCTTAATTATACGGTATCAATTATGTTTTTTCAATTACCGATACTAACTATCAATCTGTATGTTTTTCTTAGCGATGTTTTAACATCGAAGAAGAAAGAAGAGGGTTTTGTATGAAATTGGCCGGAAAGCTTCTTAGAGGGTTTCGGACATTTTTATCATCCAAGTTCCTTAAGGATGCGGATGGTAATTTTGTGGATGCGGAGCTTCCTAGAAAATATGAAAGTTTGATATCGGCTGAAGAATGAGAAGCTTTCAAATCCAAAAGACAAGACCCGACTTTTCAAAGAATAAGTGCTACAAATCGGGAAAGAGCATCAAGTCCCGCATATCCGTACCGAAAAGGACGTGTCGGATATGGACGCTTAGAACAATCCATGGTAAGTATTTATAAATTGCGAAAACAAATTTGTTCATCATATATTAGTTTTATCTGATCAAATTGTATGACTTAATGTGTAGCTGCAGAAGGAGGAAAGTTCAGAAACATCTCTTCCTGCACATGTTTTGTGGAAGGAAGCCCGTGTGGGCAAATCTGGAGTTCCTCAAGAAGAAGTTTTAAACGTATACCAGAAATGTGTAAGTATAACATTTTTTCATTAATTGAATAACATTTTTATACACAAATATTTGACAAGTATACGGTATTCATCTGATTTTTCAGGAGGAGCTATCTCAGTCTCTATCTCCCGATGATACTAAGAGCATACTTAGTCGGGCATTAGATGTCCCTGAGTATTCTGGTCGGGTGAGGGGTAAGGGATTTGGAGTCACTCCGACCTCCCTCAGTGTTAAAAAAGGAAAGGCTCCTAGTAATCGGGAGCTTCATGCAAGATTGGAAGCCATGCAAGCTGAGCTTGATGCATTGAGGAGAGAAAGAGAGGCTAGCGCCTCAACGGTATACAGAGATGCTTCGGACAAAAACAGTATCAACTGTACCTTTCAGCCGAACATTCCAGAGGTAATTACATATAATTGTCTTAAAATGAACTATTTGCTTAAATTATGTATTTGACATATATACACATTAACGATTTCTTGTTATTATTGGTTTTAGGGCATTTCCCATTGTCAGCTGTATTTGGCGTCACCATACTATCGGATGGTTGGCAAGGGAAAAGTGCATAACGTTAGCGGAGTATTACTCCACACTAGAGAGCTCCCTGCTGGATGTTTGAAGGTATCAGTTGATATTGCAGTTGAGCCGAATGCAGCATTACCATATCCTAGCGATGATTCGGATGCAACAACGGTGCACGAAGCAGTAGGTTCGTTTGTTGCATGGCCGACAAACCTCATATGCGTAGCATATGAGGTATGATTAAAACTTATGTTAACTTTAATGTGTATATTCAAAGTTTAAAATTTATGCTTAAAATTTTACTTACATATTTTTCTTGGTTATGTTAAATAGACTCCCACAAAATCCAAATCAAAAGAAAATGAGGTTAGCAATGCCTCCGCACAACAAAAAAAAGAGGTTAGCAACGCCTCCGCACGGGTAAAAAGTTCTGGTGCTAAGAAGACCGTAGCTAGGAAAAAACCTACCACCAAGTATAGGTCGTGCCTCAGGACATTTCTAGAGATGACCGATATACCGGCCGGAGGTGTTCGGACTATACATATGGAGGAAGGGATTTTCGGCTTTGATCACGACCAAATGATTGGTAATGAAGACTTCATGCAAGTTTTTGGTCATGAAGAAATCGGCGTCAACGTTGTCAATACATATATTAGGTAAATCCGGTCTACTTTGTTTTATTAATTAAACAACTTATGTTAATGATGTTTACTTTATGTTAATCCGGTTTACTTTATGTTTCAAAAGAGGTGTTAATGATGTTTTTATATTAGGTTTTTGTATGACAAATTGATGCGCCCCAATGATTTGGACGAGTCATTCGGATTCTTAGCACCCGCGAGCGTCAACTTAGGTTTAATCTTAAGTAGACCGCATACCGTGACGGAGTATGTTCTTCGGATCCTCATGGACAATAAAGATGCGGAGAAGTTGTTTTTTATACCGTTTAATACCGGGTTAGCATTTCATTCTAAATTCATCTATTATAATTATTTTCCAAGTTACCATCTAACATTTGCCTAATCATTACAGTGGACATTGGTTGTTGCTCGCAATCAATCCTATCCGAGAAATTGTGTATTATCTTGACTCGTTAGGAAATGATTGGACAACATACCCGGATATGAAGGACCTAATTGACACGTAAGTGAGAATGTTCAAAATTTTTCTTAGTTTATGTGAATTGTTCTAATTGCTTCATTTTTATTTTATTAGCGTCCTACAAGCTTTTCGGGCCCAACGAGATATCCAAACCTCAAGGAGGAGCGCCAACCGCATTACATGGATTAAAGTGGCGGTATATTTTTAATTACCACATTTTTTATTATATTAGTGATGACACTTGATAGAACTTAGGATTTATAATCCATATTTTTTTTCATGTAGTGTCCTCAACAACGTAATCAAATAGATTGCGGGTATTTCGTGTTGAGGTTTATGCGGGATACTCTTGCTTTGGGCCGATTAGTGATTCCCACCGATGTATGTATTTCTAACTTATGAGTTATTTTTATATTTACACATATCTCATATAATTAAATAGTTGGAATTAATTCAAAATATGTTATATTATTATGTAGTACTTTGAGGAATTCAAGTGTGCATTTTATACAAAGGATCAAGTGGACGAAATCAAAGAGGAGTGGTGTCAATTCATGATAGAGCTCAAAGTTTTTTCATAAATTTGTGTAATTAATGTGTACATTTGTAGTATATGTAATGACTTGTAAATGTGTACATAAATTTGTATATATTTTGATACATTTAAGGCAAAATTGGTTTGAATTGGTATATATATATATTTGTTAGCCAAAAATTGTTAGAAAAAAGGCCAAAATGGCATGTATAAAATGTGATAACTGTCTGTCAAAATCTGGTTGAAAACAGGTAGAAATTCTGGTTTATAAACCTGGAAAAAATGTGGTTTAAAACAAAAGCTTCAAAAATTTTCGTATACATTAGACAGCGCTTTTGGAAAAAGCGCTGTCTAAAGGGGGGATTAGAAAGCGCTTAAGGCAAAAGCGCTGTCTAAGGGGGGGGGCTTAGACAGCGCTTCTTGAAAAGCGCTGTCTAAGCCCCCTCCCTTAGACAGCGCTTTTGCCTTAAGCGCTGTCTAAGGTATACCTAAAAAAATTAAAATAGGGGGGGCTTAGACAGCGCTTTTTGAAAAGCGCTGTCTAAGCCCCCCCCCCCCCCCCCCCCCCCTTAGACAGCGCTTTGGCCAAAAGCGCTGTCTAAGGTATACCTAAAAAAATTAAAATAGGAGGGTCTTAGAAAGCGCTTTTGGCCAAAGCGCTGTCTAAGGGGGGGGGGGGGGGGGGCTAAGACAACGCTTTTAAGATTTCAAAAAGCGCTGTCTAAACCTTTAGCAGCGGAGGTTTAGACAGCGCTTTAAAGCGCTGTCTAAGGCCAAAAAAAGCGCTGTCTAAGGTCTTGTTTGGCGTAGTGACGTTAGTATTGAGTTTAAATTATCATTCAATTAAACAAAAAGTATTAATTTGGTTTTTGAGTGTAAAAATAAAATAATAAAGAAATATAAAAATAAGGGTTTATAGAGAAAAGGGAAAAATGTCAGGGAAGGTGTATGATTTATCCCTGTAACAACTCTGAGTTACTATTGCATCAACAAATATCAATTACTATCAGTTTTCAAGGGTATTTTCTCCCAAGTCCTTGGTGAGAAAACCTTTAATCAATCTACCCTAATTCCTATGTCCATAGCCAATTAGGGTGAAGTTAAGTTGTATAATATCAAGAATGCTCTGGTTCATACAGGGTATCCCTAGTCCTAGGTGATATCTACTGCAGAATAACCTGATGAAAACCTTATCACTGGCGGTCCAGCCTAAGTGATAACCATAGATCAATCTCAATTGGTCTGAAAGAGAAAGCAATAAACACATCAAAAGGTTACCGTAAATAAAATATTATAAATGCAAATGTAAACTCAAATTCATTACAGTTCTAAATCAGGGACACCCCCTAGCATTGGGGGGTTTAGCTACTCATATTGTTTAAAACTAATTAAAGATAAAAATTACACATTACAAGTAATTGGATGACTTTGATCTTCAATCGCTCCCGCTCATGAATCTCTTCAGCTCTCCAAATGCCTTGATCTCTGTAATACTTGATTGCTTCACAATATTGTGGTTTGCTGTATTCCAAGATGATTTTTTCTTTGGCAGAAGACCTCTTTTTATAGTGAACGTTCCCAGCAGCAGTTGGACAGGTCCAAGGATGTCTCTCAAAAGCCCGCAGAATGAAAAGCCCGAGAAAACTGGAAATTTTGGGCTTGGGATGACATGGCCCGTGTCAGCTGACACGGGTGGTCGTGTCATCCTACTATTTAAGCTCACACGCCCATCGCAAGGATGACACGGTTGTTGTTTCTGCCTGACACGGGTGGCCGTGTCAGGCTACTGTTTTCTTTCTTTTGCTTCCCTTTCCCTGACACGGCCCGTGTCAGGTGACACGGGTGGCCGTGTCAGGCCTCTTGTACCGGGGTTTTCTGCTCTTTTGCGTGCCAGACTCTCGCACTATCGTGTTCTGAGTTCTCCGGTTCTTCTGTCTAGATCTGTCGGACAAAAACACAGCTATCTCACGCATAAAATCAAGATAAACAAAGTAAAACATAACAAAGATTAAAAATGCTTAAATAAAATAACGGAAGTAAAACTAATCGAATTGTACCTTAAATGATTGCACAGTGTATCAAATGTCTCTGTTTTGCGTCGGATCAGTAATGAACACTTACTATAAATGGTGACTGATCACAACCCCAAACTTAGCTCATTGCTTGTCCCAAGTAATGTTTCATTATCACTCCCCAGAAGTCTTTATGCTTTCCACCACTGCTGAGATCATTCGCGAACGTCTTCTCTTTTCCTTCCACAAGTCCTACCCATCCTCGTAAGTCATCATTCACACTTCCACTTTAAAGCACTATTTCACCTGTCAGCTTATTTCACATTCTCACCAATTCTCTCGGGGTTAACTGTTTACACTCATAATTCACAGTATGCAATATCACTCACAAGTTTGAATAGTCTCTCTTTTCTCATCACCTACACACAACACACACACTCTTTAAGGTCTTTCGGGTTGTAGCTTGGCTTGGGTTAGGGTATGGATTCAAAAAGGAAAACAAGGGGCTTTTGGTTCAGAGTCGATGTTATATCATGTGTTTGTTTCTTTTATTTCCTCGGTTTTCTTTTTTTATTTCTTGAATTTTTTGCCGACTGCCCTTTTCAGTGCTTCTTTCTTTTGAATCGTCGAGTATTTGATTTTTATTTTTATTTATTTTTCTCGATTCATCAATTTTTCTTTTTGTTTTGTTTTTTTTCACTTTCCAGGGCTTTGAGAGCTTTTGGGGTTTTTACCCCAAACTTAGCTTTTCAACACAGTTGGAATATATTCTCATGGCTCTGAACAGGGTGAGGAAGTGTTTTTGGCCAATGGTTACATTCATGGTGTTTTAAACAAAAAATGGATATAGGCTCAAAGGGGGTTAACGAAGGATATAATAATGCGGGATGGCTAGAAAGGCTCGGGGTTAATCACAAACAACGTGCCTCAGTGTGTGTATCATGCAGTGACAGTCCCAGAGAGTCTACACAAATTTAGAGTGATAAAGACAAACCTGAATGACGCTTATGATGATTAATGTGTTTGGCCTTTTTTGCCTCACTTGGTTTGGTTCAGCTTTGACAGGGTCCGCAGTGCTTCTTAATTTGGTGCAATTGCTTTCTTACTTCGGAGTGTGCAGGATACTCGTGTCGGTTAAGTTGTATACGTTGCGTCCGATCTTTACTTTCAGCAGTGTCACTTTTTGGGGAGATTCTTCACAACAAGACATGGTGAGTGGTGTGATCTTTCATCCACTCTCAATTGTGATCATTACTTTTCCAACCTGTCAACACAAACTTGACACACACACTTGCAACATAATGTACATTCAATAGACAAATTCAATACAAAATTAAAAAGTAAAAATAACACAAAATAAATTACAACTAAAAGACATAAAATCTCCCCCACACTTGAACTCAACATTGTCCACAATGATTATGAACAAGCGCGGAGGAGGGAACTCACAGGGTCCTACTGAGGAGGAGGGTGCGGGAAATGCAACATCAACTGTCGTATCATGTTGCTCATCTCATCCAACATCGCGCCCTGACGGGCTTGCTCGATGCCTTGCCTTTGCTGTTCAGTCCTCAAGTCACCTATCTCGGTCTGTACCCAGCTCCATTGGTCAGTTGACCAAGATGATGAACCCGCCGCCTGTTGGGTGGGTTCCTGATGCTGTGGAACAAACTGCTCAGGAGGTGCTTGAGGATATTCTTCTTCTCTTCCTTCGTCCTGGTCATCTACAAAGTGCTCACCTGCATTAAAGTGGTCAATTTCGTGGCCTTCATCCGCATCGGGATCGGCACTCACATATAACCAATTCGCACAGTCAGTGATAGCCACTCTGTCCGAATTCGGCAGAGTGATGATAAACCTTTTATGAATGAGGACGGAATAATAGGTAGGGGCAACCGCAATCATACCTTGGGAAATTAGAGCAGGCATGTCAATTTTTGTATTACCTGCGATTGGTGTGTCCTCGAGTAAAACAGCCTGATACCCAAAATGCAATGCAATTTGGGTGATCATATCTCCCACGGAAATGCCTCCGGAGTTTGCTCGGCCGACTCTCCCCAGGTAGTCTGCTGCAAAGGCAGCTACATTGATGGTCTTGTTTTGAGCCATCGAGTACATGAAGAATAACTCTCTCTGAGTAGCTACTCCAGTGCTGTCGCCTCTACCGAACAATGTGTAGGCTAAACCTTTTTGGGCGTTGTCGCATCCGCGAAAAACAACCGGCGGGAAAAACAAACAAACAGAGCCGCCACCGTGCGTTATTTATCTCAAAGGAGGGAAAGGAAACGCTCGAAGTAAACCTGGAAAGGAAATGGTCTTACGACCGGAGATTACAAGGATCGGGAGTCGGTTACGCAAGGGGAAGGTATTAGCACCCCTCACGTCCGTCGTACTCGACGGGATCCACGGTCAGAAAGGAATAGAATAAGGTTGCTGATAGAAACTGCTCAAAGAATGCACACACACTGGAATAATAAAATAGGCGGAAGAAGATGGAGGAAGGAGACTCGGCAGGATGTCGCATCCTGGGCCTACGTAGTTTGTCAGAAACAAACATCAGAGTCGACGTAGTTTGGGGAAACGGGAAACGGGCTCGCTAGGATATCACATCCTATGCCTACGTATCTCATCTGGAATGAGAATCAGAGCTACCGTAGTTCGGCTAACGCACGCCGAAACAAAACACACGCACAGACGCTGAGACGTCAAAGCAAACACGCAAATGGAAACAGACTGCCAATGGCTGGTCTTATGTCCGACTCCAAACAACAAACACAAACAAGGAAACCGACTGCCAATCGTTGGACTTACGTCAGACTCCACACAAACAAACACCCCAAACGGGAAACTGAATGCCAATCGCTGGACTTATATCAGACTCCACACCCACACACAAGAGGTTATCAAACAGACAAGCTAATAGGGAGTCTGGAACTCGAGCCTAATAACCGTCAAGCAAACACACACAAAAAGAAAAAGGGTGCCCGGAGAGATCTCGCACGATCTCCTGCCTACGTACCTCATCTGGTATGAGGATCAGGGCAACGTAGTTCCCCTTAACAGGGGAGAAAATTTCTCCTAACCAGAGACCGGGAAATAACAAACTAAAAGGGAGACTGACTCGAGCCTAATAGTTGTCATGCAATCCACCATGGTCCTATGTTGAGGTATCTAACATAACCTAACTCGCACAGGAAGCAAGCTAGCACAGGAGAGCAAGCACACCCATTATATGCAAACAAGTGGCTCATACAAGGTTGGGCTTTAGTCAAGGGGTCAAATCAACCTCGACAAACAAGCCGGTTCTGTTATGGGTGTTTTGAGCTCTTAACCCTAACATTAAGAGTTAGGGTGAAGCAGATGAAAAGGTAATGAGGGTAAGACCTCATAGCTCTTAACCCGGCCCTGGGTGAGCTTCAATCAATGAAAATGTGGGAGTCCAGAATGTGGGACTCTACTCCACTTGACCGACTCTATATACAAGGATCTTGGGTGTTTATTCAAAATGCATCAGCACGTAGTGCGAGCAAGATGAAAGACTCAACTGAATAGCAGGGGATGGATTGCACATCCCTTCTATCTGCCAATGCCTCTTCACTTAGGAGGTCTTTACATGTACAAGGCACAAAGATAAACAAGCAAGAACATGGCCTCTTAAGGAGGGCTTCAGACAGGTGCCTGCCAAAATAACATGACAGGTCTTCTAGACTACATGGAGTTAAGGAAGTTACCTAAGTGGTATGCCAACCACAATCAAAGCAAAGCAACTCAAATAATGAGTTAAAGCGGCTAAAGTACTTGTAAGAAAAGCTAAACAATCAGTACTATGTTCAGACAAACAACCAACAGTTAACAGATAACAACAGACAGACAATCCCAATATGTACAACATGTAAGCCATAAGGCAAACACTCAAGTGATTCACCAAAGGACCTACAAAAGAACCAAAGGTTAGCAAACATAGAAAATAGCCAAGCTCAAATGATGAGGCAACATCAATCATGGAGATGAATGCTTGAACCTGAAATTCAAAGCTCAAATGTGAGTACAAACCCCTAGCACCAAGGCTAGGGTCAAAGGAGGAGAAAAAAAATCAAAACAGCAACCAATATTCAACATGAAGCAACTACATTCAATCAAGAACATGTCCTAAAAAGGACCAAGTCAAAATCATCAAGCAAAGTCATGTAGTGAGCAAGAGAAGACAAAGACAAATTCAAGGCACACAATTGGTCATTAAGAATCAAAATTCCATATTAAAACAGAAATGACTCAAACAATTCTGAAATTTTTTATGTGCATACAACATATCAAACACAATCACCATGCCAAAATCATAATCAGAGGAGTTCATTTGGCAAGGCAATGAAAATGAATAAGATCAACATCAAATTGTGTGACATACATTGTCACACCATACAAACACATGCATAAAACAGAGATGAAAAATGAGAAAAATACACAACCAAGCCTAAAAAATCCATCAACATGTTAGGAATTAGCATGTAAAATTTCATGGCAATTGGATCATTATTGAGCATTTCACATTAGTTTGAATGAGGCATGTCACAAATGCACACATGTTCAATTAGTCTAGCACAATTAAAATTCCAGCCATGCACAATTTCAGAAATCCACATCAAAAAATAGAAGACATTCATATGATCATGTAGAAAAAAACCTGGAATGATTTGGATCATCAAGCTATTTTTGGTGATTTTTACAATATCATGCACAAAATGAAATAAAAATGTAAAACATGAAGAAAATAATGAAATGAATTGAAAAAATGGCAATGGCTACCAAACTGGATCGAACACAGGTTCTGTGGCTCAAAGAGGCGCGTCTAAAACACACCGTTTCACTAATATGATGTGGCTAGCCACATCAGAGTCAAGGTTGGCGTGTACAAGTCAAGGCAAGCTGATCCAATAGAAATGCCATCACATGCCATACAAGCGCTTAATCAGCAAATAAATTAAACAAAATAACACCACAGGAAGGAATCAAACTCGCGTGGCCTTGGCAACGGGCGCTTCTACAGTAATTTTGAATGAATGAACCAGAGCCAAACCCTAAGCGGTGGCGCACGGTGGAAACCACCGTCTTCTTCATGAAGATGGTGGATGAACAGTATGCATCCACACAAAAAAATCCAGAATCATTTGAAATTTATATCAACAGAAAGCTTATGCTACGTAGGTCACGAATCCACTATTAATTCACATCAATTCATCATGTACAACGCAAATTGATCAAAAACATTATGACATTCAAAACTTCTAATCATCATATCTCAGCCATTTCTCAACCAAATCACATGGAATTTTCATCAGCATGATCAGCAAGCAAAGATCTACGCTATCATGGCAAAAGTTTTGAGAATTGAAAGCTTCGAAAAACCTACCTCTTGAAGAGCAGTTTCTGGATTCGGCAACTTCAAGGCCTGGCACGATTCAAATCCACTCCTCTATCACTGTTATGAAGCTTTGTGAAGAAATTGGAGCTTGTAGTGGCTTAGATCTTGCTCAAATAACAACTTCCATGTTCATTGTTCTTGAGCTTGGTATGCTTAATTTCTGCTCGAATTCACTGATCCAAGGCTTGATCTACACCAAATCAATATCACAGAACAAGAATATGGAAGAAAATCACTAGCTTATGTGAGGAAAATTTGAATTTGGATTGGGAGAAAATTTTGGAGGGAACTTGAATTTAGATCTAGAAATGATGAATAATCAGAAATTCTGTTAGGATTTGGTATTTATATGTTGTACTAATCACATCCTAATCAAAATTAAGCATGGTTTAGTTGAGATTAAGCAAGATAAGGTGTATGGCAAAAATTTGAAAATTGGAGGTGCATGGAGCATTTGGACGTGAACAGTAGCCAATGCATGATCAATTTCACCTAAAATCTTCTAATGAATATAATGGCAATGGTGATTTGTTCCCATGATGCACCAATTTCAAATTTGCAATTTTCCCTCCAAAATAAGCATGAATATGCAAATGGCCATGTGATGAAGTTTCATGCAATATGATGAATGATTTGGAAAATAAATGTCATGAGAAGAAATATGCAAAAAGAGGCACTCAATTTGGAGTTATGAGTCAAAAGTTATGCCCTTTTGAAGTTCCATGCACACTTGGCAATGATTTGATCATATCTCCTCAACCATTCATCATAAACTCATGATCTTGGACTTTTTGGAAATGGGAGAGGAATATCTTCAACTTTCATGTTGGACAAAAATTCATTTGAAACTTATTTGATGATGTAAGATCAAGTTGAATTTGGACCAAAAACTTTCCATTTTTGGAAACTTTCAATTACAGGTCACTTTCCATTTTTGGAAACTTTTGATCTGACCTCAAATCCTCAAGATATGTATTTGACATGATGAATAAACATTGTTGGAACATGAATGGGATGAAAAAAAATCAATTTCCCAGTTCAAAACCCACAGTTGACTTTCTGTTGACTTTTTGGTTGACAGATGACTTAGAAGTGCTCTGATCAGCTTGAGCCTCAACCACTTGAGGAATTGGCTCCAAAATGAAACCCTATCTCAAATAAGCCCAAGATAATGACCATATGATCTCCATCCAAGAAATAAACCCCATCTCCTTGAGAAACCCTGACTGGTAGAATGGCACTGATTAGGGTTGACCAGAGGTCAAAACCCTAATCCAGAGGAATCTGAGCATGAACAATGAGCCCCTTGAGGATGACATAACCATGATGATGATGATGTACCCTTTCCAATAAGATAATGCTCAACCTCCTTGAGGGATCAAGAAACCCTAATTGAAGCACAAACCCTCAGATGGCTAGTGATCAATTTATGAGACCCTCAGACTTGAATCTCTTAACCTCTCTATCTTCTGAGAAAGACTTAGGAGGATGACTTGTTTATTTTCACATGATATGCAATATGCAAATGCCTAATGTCCTAAAACATGAAATGCAATATGCTAAGCTAGTCCCAAGAAGAGGAGGGCAAATTTTGAGGTGTTACAGCTGCCCCTATTCAATCCACTATGAACCTGTCGATATGAACAGCCTCGGCTTTCAGATGATCAGGGGGAAGAGTGATTGAATACCAAGAACAGACGAACAATTTGCACTCCGCTGGGAAAATAATTAACAAAGCCCGTCAGAATCGGCAAAGAAGCAATCTCAAAAGAAGAATCTGTCTGGTACGGTGAAAGTCGGCCTGAGTACCGAAAAGAAATATTGACCCGGATACCAAAATAAATGGTAACATAGGAACCACCATGGCCTGAACGCCGCTCGTCAGTCTGAATACTGAGCATCGGAATCTGGGAGTATTGATATCGGTCTGAACACCGAGAGATTGACCTGAATGCCCGAAAAACTGGCCTGAATGCCATTTCAGTCTGAATACCACTTCGGTATGAATACTGGAAAACTGGCCTGAATGCCACAAGTGCGTCGACCTGATCGTCGGAAACTTCTTCGATCTGCAAATCGGAAACTAGCCTGAGTGCCACAAGTACTTCGACCTGATCGTCGAAAACTTCTTCGATCTGAAAATCGGAAACTGGCTTGAGTGCCACAAGTACTTCGACCTGATCGTCGGAAACTTCTTCGATCTGAAAATCGGAAATTGGCCTGAGTGCCACAAGTACTTCGACCTGATCGTCAGAAACTTCTTCGATCTGAATATCGGAAACTGGCCTGAGTGCCACAAGTACTTCGACCTGATCGTTGGAAACTTCTTCGATCTGAATATCGGAAACTTCACGCCTTACGGCGTCGACAACAATAAGGTAAAGTGATGAATGAGACGGCATGCGGGTCAACAATTCATGTTGGGGATAATAAGCCATGAGCATGCCATCCCTACTTAATCCACGGTGAACGAACAATTTGCGCTCAGCTGGGGATTATTCTCTTTCTCTTTTTTTGCTTTTCTTGAACCCCAAAACTTCTCTTGATTTTTTATTATTATTTCCATCTCCGCCCGACAGAAACTCTTCCTCCAATATCGCACTACTGGGGAATACTGTTGATTCAGAATCACGATGCCGAACTCCTCAGAGTAACATCTTCACCATCTGGCGAAACCAATCCTCAAACAGTAACCACGGCTTGAGACTAGCTTATGCTTGCAATGATGATGCATGATTTTTTTCAGCGTAATGCTCCATAATCATGGAAATGCTACGCAATTAGGTATGCAATATGCTATGCTTATCTATATGATGAATGCATAAAAAGTATCCCCCTCAAGGGAATCTTCTGGGGAGCTCGAGGCACTCTGCTGAGGAACCCGATAACACCCCAACCTCCACCTTGCTGGGGAATAGCACCGCTGCTGGGGAAAGGGCCACCCTCACCAGGGATGACCTCCGCTGAACCCGATCCGCTTGGGAACCTCGCTGGGGAAGAAACCACCAACGCACTCTGTAGGGAAACAACAATCTTCGACTTGCTGGGGGAACTAACAATCTCAACCCTGCTAGGGGAAATAGCAACCTTCTGGCCTGGCTGCTGAGGAAATATCAATCTCAAAACTGCTGGGGAGATAACAATCCCGACTCTGCTTGGGGAAACTAACAATCTCAACCCTGCTAGGGGAAATAGCAACCTTCTGGCCTGGCTGCTGAGGAAATATCAATCTCGAAACTGTTGGGGCGATAACAATCCCGACTCTGCTTGGGGAAATAAGGAAAGTCTGGCATAGAACACCCGTCGACTCGTCGAATCCTGGTATTCCACATCTAAATCCAGTGTCAGCTTTCCACTTTTGAGAGCTCCCAGGCTCGTCTGGACTTTTCTGATTCATCACCTTGTATTCTCGCCTTCTCCGTACTCCACGGAGATCGAACTCCCTGGATTCATACAAACTTTCCAGTCCTCAGACTTTGAAGAGTCTTCTTGATTAACTCTCCAGGGTCGTCGTCATCCTTCGCCGTCTTTTCACCATTCTTCTATCCCTTGTCCCTGATTGGATTCCACGGGGATCTCTTGTCAAATAGCTTCACATCACAACCTGCAAGTGAGTGAAAACACCTAACAGCACCTGCAAAAGAGATTGTTAGATAAAAACGTGCCCCAGGCGTGCCAAAGTTTCAACACCTAGGTCACTCAACCTTCCAAATAATACTTCAAGCTTTCAATCTTATGAACATGTATTGGAAGGGACCTCCATGTCTCAAAATGCAAAGATTCTTTATCAAAATAAACGGATGTTTTTGCAATCAAAACGGTAATGAAAACAAAAACAAAATTATTTGACTGAATATGCATTTTATTGATTGACAAAAGGTGGCTCGAAAACCGAGCAATACAAAGGAAGCATTCCCTGAAAAGAGGTGATTGCGCACAAAAGGAAAATCTATCCTAATGGCAATGTGAACCCGTGATCTCATCGAGTTCCAACTCGGTTACACCCCATATGTCCTCAAGACTCTCCGTGTTTTCTGCCTTCTGAACAAGACGCTTCCCACCGATCCCTGTCGAGGATTATCCATGATGTCATAACCAAAGTACAAACGATCATGCTGGACGCAGTTGTTCGTTTCAATCCCTTTTTTGCCTGGACCGCCCTTTCGGGTTTTCAGTCCACCGGGATACCCTTTTTTGCCCAAGCCGCCCTTGTGGGGTTTTCGACTTGCCGGGTGTACATTTTTTCTTTTTATCCCTAATTTTTGCTCGAACCTTTTTCATTTTTTCTGGTTCGTCGGGATGCCCATTTTTGCCTGGACTATTTTATTCTTTTCGTCCAACGGGTCTCTTTATACGAAGTATTTTTTAACTGCGTCCGCATTCACAGGGGATGGAAAATCCTCGCCATCCATGGTCGTCAACAACAAGGCTCCGCCAGAGAAAACCTTCTTGACCACGAATGGACCTTCATAATTGGGTGTCCACTTGCCCCTACGATCGTTCTGAGGAGGAAGGATCCTTTTCAGCACCATATCTCCTACATGATACACCCGAGGTCGCACCTTTCGGTCAAAAGCTCGCTTCATCCGCTGCTGGTACAACTGCCCATGACAGATGGCCGCCAACCTCTTTTCCTCAATCAGGCTCAACTCCTCATACCGAGTCTTTACCCATTCAGCCTCTTCTAACTTCACATCCATCAGGACTCTCAACGACGGAATTTGAACCTCAACCGGTAGCACGACTTCCATCCCATACACAAGCGAGAATGGCGTTGCCTCGGTAGACGTACGCACCGAGGTTCGGTACCCATGTAATGCAAACGGCAACATCTCGTGCCAATCCTTATAGGTCACGACCATCTTCTGCACAATCTTCTTAATATTCTTATTAGCTGCCTCGACCGCCCCATTCATCTTCGGACGATAAGGAGAAGAATTGTGATGCTCGATCTTGAATTCCCGGCACAGTTCTGCCATCATCTTATTATTGAGATTAGAACCATTATCAGTAATGATTCTTTCGGGAACCCCATATCTGCAAATGATGTCTCTCTTCAGGAATCTGGCAACAACCTGCTTCGTCACATTCGCATAAGAGGCTGCTTCCACCCACTTGGTAAAGTAATCAATAGCCACTAATATGAACCGGTGCCCATTCGAAGCCGTAGGCTCAATCTTTCTGATCATATCAATGCCCCACATAGCAAACGACCACGGGGACGACATCAAACTCAACGGGTTCGGAGGCACGTGCACCTTGTCAGCATAAATCTGGCATTTATGACACTTCCGCACGAAGTTGAAACATTGGGCCTCCATCGTCATCCAATAATAACCAGCTCTTAACAGCTTTTTCACCATTGCATTTCCACTGGCATGGGTACCGAACGACCCCTCGTGAACCTCTTTCATCAACTGGCTTGCTTCTTTATCATCAACACATCTGAGCAAGACCCAATCAAAATTCCGCTTGTACAAAACCCCATCCTTGTTCAGATAGAACACCATGGCCAACCTCCTTAGAGTCTTTCGGTCCTTTTTGGATGCTCCCTCAGGATATTCTTGGGTTTCCAGATACCGCTTAATGTCATAATACCACGGCTTCTCATCATCAGGCGCTGTGTCAACAGCAAAAACATAAGCCGGTCTATCCAGACGTCCCACCTCAACACTGGGGAACTGATTCCACCACCGTACCTTAATCAAAGTGACCAGAGTAGCCAAAGCATCTGCTAAAGGGCTCTCTTCTCTCGGCACATGATGCAATACCACCTTGGTGAAAAACGTCAACAACCTCCTCGTATAATCCCGATATGGAATTAAATGAGATTGATGCGTATACCATTTTCCGTTAACCTGATTCACAACCAAAGCTAAATCTCCATATATAACAAGGTTCTTGATCCTCAAATCAATCGCCTCTTCAATCCCCAAGATACAAGCTTCGTATTCAGCCACGTTGTTGGTGCACTCAAATGTTAGCCGGGCATCAAAAGGAATGTGGGATCCTTTTGGCGTAACCAAAACAACACCAACACCGCTACCATTCACGTTAACGGCCCCATCAAACATCAGAATCCATTCGGATTCAGGGTCAGGCCCCTCCTCCGGGATTGGTTCCTCACAATCTTATGATTTGAGAAACATGATGCCCTCATCAGGGAATTCAAACTTCATCGGTTGATAATCCTCAATGGGTTGCTGGGCGAGGTAATCAGACAATACACTCCCCTTGATTGCTTTCTGAGAGGTATACTGGATATCATACTCGGTTAAAATCATTTGCCACCTCGCAACCCGTCCGGTCAATGCTGGCTTCTCAAAAATACACTTGATTGCATCCATCTTGGAAATCAATAAAGTGGTATGAACCAGCATATACTGTCTCAGTCGGCGAGCAGCCCAGACCAAAGCACAACAAGTTTTCTCGAGCAGTGAATATCTTGTTTCACAGTCGGTAAACTTTTTGCTAAGGTAGTATATGGTGTAACACCTCAAAATTTGCCCTCCTCTCTTGGGACTAGCTTAGCATATTGCATTTCATTTTTTTAGGACATTAGTCATTGCATCTTTGCATATCATGTGGAAACAATAAGCAAGTCATCCTCCTAAGTATTTATCAGAAGATGAAGAGGTTAAGAGATGCAAGCTTGGGGGTCTCATGAACAGATCATTAATCATCTGAGGGTTTGTGCTTCAGTTAGGGTTTCTTGGTTCTTCAAGGAGATTGATTACTATCTTGGTTGAAATGGCACATCACCATCATCATGGTCTTATCATCACCAAGAGGTTCATTGTTTCTAATCAGTTTCCTTGGGATTAGGGTTTTGACCTCTGGTCAACCCTAATTAGTTGAATTATACCAGTCAGGGTTTGGCAAGGAGATGGGGTCTTTGTGGAGATGGGGATCATCATATGTGTTTTAATGAGCTTGTGTAAGCTAGGGTTTCATTTTGGAGCCATTTCATCAGGAGATTGAGGCTCAAATTCATCTGTGCATGACCAAGTCATCTATCAGTTAACAAAAGTCAACAAAAGTCAACTGTTGGATTTGGAGGTGGGAAGTGGTTAGAAATACTTCATTCATGTTCAAACAAGTCTCATTTTACATTTCAAACATCAACATTGAAGAAAATAAAGTCAGGACAAAACTTTCCAAAAATAGAAAGTGACTTGTAATTCAAATTTTCCAAAAATGGAAAGGTTTTCTCCTCAAGATTACATCATCAAAAATTCTTCAAATGAAATTTTGTCCAACATGAAAGTTGAAGATCTTGTTCTCCCATTTCCAAAAAGTCCAAGAACATGAATTTCTCATGTGTGGTTGAAAAGATATGGACCAATCATTGCCAAGTGAATTTGAACTTCAAACATGCACAACTTTCAAACCATAAGGCCAAATGAAGTGGTTCTTTTTGCAACATTTCTCTCTTGACATGCACTATCCAAAACATGCATCATAAGCCATGCATTTCCATTACAAAAATATTTGCATTTTTATTTGAATTTTGGGGGGAACTTTTAAATTTGAAAATTATGCATTGTCCATACATTTCATCACTTGCACTTGGTTCCAAACAGCATTTGAAATGATTCCAAGGCCAATTTCGTGCACTGTTCCATTGCTTTTCCACACATGAGGTGCATTGGCCAATTTGCATTACACCTTGGTTTTAGCTAATTACACTTGCTTTGCTTAATTGTGATTAACAAACATGATTAGTACATCATATATATAGCTAAGCATAACAGAAAAACAGATTAACACATCATAATTCTCAGATCTAGATCCATTTTCACAATTTTCTTCATTTGGTTCTCTCACTTTTTCATCAAATTTCTTCATAAACATTGCCTTGTTCTTGATTAATCCTTCATCCACAAGCATAATTGAACATTTTGGAAGCAAGATCCATCAAGTTTCATGCAAATTCGAAGCTGTTGAAGTTTGCATCCATTAATGGAAGTTGGAGATTTAAGCGATATCAAGCACGATTGAGCATTAAGCCTTCATCCAAATAATCATACAAGAGCTAAGGAAGAACTGTTTGTGCTTAGCAAGGCTTAAATCAACCTGTTTCACTTCTGCATTTCCATTAAGGTCAGAATTCGACTCTCATGATTCTTGAAATGGTTATGTGCTTATGGTAGATCTTTCATTGGTGGTTACACTGAGCTTTAGATCCATGAAATCCATGTAGAAATGAAGTAGTTATGGTGATTTTAAGTTTGGCATGTGAAAATTCTTTTGCTCGAATCTTTTGATACATGTGGAATTAGGTTAAATTGAGCTTTGATCCATGATGTACGTTGGAAGATCTATCCAATGGTGTACTTGTTTTGAATTTCTGGACATTTGTGTTCTTGAGTGTATGAACACGATGAAGGTGTATGAAGAACCTAGGGTTTTCGTTTTCCAGAATTTATTTGATCTTGCTAGCGCGTTTTTGCATGAGTTTTAGTGTTTATGATCATGTAGTGGTCCACGTGTATCCTGCATGGCGTATTGATTGGTCACGAGCGCGCAACCTTGCCACATAGACTTTAATGAAACGCAGAGTTTCATTGTTAGCGCGCCCTAGTTTAAATTTTCACACGGTTCGAATCCTGCTCACAACATTTCCAAAATTGCATTCCACATTTTATTTCATTTCTCATCCATGTTCATGTATGCTTCATCTTTCATTTTTTATTTTTTCTTCACTTTGAAAATTCATAACTCCATAAATAATCATCCAAATGACCTGGGAATTTTTGCATTGTTCTCCTCATCATGTCTAGTATTTTTTGAGCATTTTTCCAGAAATTGTGCACGGTTGAAAAATATTTTGGCTTAGGGTTTGTGTATGCATGTGCTTTTTGGACCTTGTTTGCCATTTGCTTTGTGAAATGATGAGTTTTAATCCAATGCCTTTGAAATTTGGTGTGCTTAAACTAGACATCTTGCTGGACATTTTGGTGTTAAGTTTGCATTTTTAGCATTTATGGTTGTTGAGATATGATTTGGTTAATGTAGGTGTGACAATGTGTGTCACACCTTTGCTTGCTCAATTTGATGATTTTCTTTGCTATGCCAAATAAATGCCAAATGATGTGATTTTCTGCATGATGCTTCTTCTGGATGTTAGAATTGCTCATGAATGTTTGTGGAATTTTTGGCATGATTTCTGATTTGTTTGTTATTTTTCTTTCTGGATGACCATTTGTGGACTTTTGAATAGTCATGAACTTCCATGATTTGTGAAATGCTGGTTGTGTATCATATGGATTTGAAATTTTGCACATTGCTTCTAGACACTTTTAAGTTTATTGTGGCTTTGGTTTGAGGTCTTTCTCATTTGCCAATTCTGTTTTAGGCTTGTGCTAAGTTGATGTACCAAATTGTGTCTCAATTGAGCTTGTTTGTGCTTGCCTTGCCTTATGGAATTTGATTACCATGCTTATACTTGTCCAAATGCCTTGATTTTTGGTGTGTTGATCATGTTATTTGTGATGTTTAGCCATGATTTTTCTTGGAATTAATTGAACCATTTTTGAATTAATGTGGATTTGTTCATTCTGTTGCCTCAATGTGGTTCCAACTTGCATGCCTTGCCATGATTGATTTGTGAAATGAATTTGGTGCATGATATGGATGTGAAACATTTTGGATTAGGTTTTTATTGGATTAAAGTTGATTCATGTCAATTTTCATGTTCTGTTTTGAATTATTTCTCCCCCTTTGACCTTAGGCCTTGTCCTAGTGGTTTGTGCTTATGTTTGAGCTTTGTTTTCAGGATAAGAAGCATATGGCCATGAGGAGACTGATTCAAATTGCTTAAGTTGGTTTGTTTGGTTGATATTGACTAACCTTGACTGGTTTTGTAGGTTGCTTTTAGCTCATTTGAGTTGAGCTTGTGCCTTGCACATTGTAGCTTGCACTTGTTGTCTGTTTGACTGTGTATGTTGACCATTGGCTTTTAACTGTCTGTTTGACTTTTTGAGTTGTGTACTGACTGAGTTAGATTGTTTTCAGGTACATTAGTTGCTTAAGTTCTTTTGAACTTGCTTTTGGTGTTGCTTGGTTGCTTAACCATTTGAGGTATAACTCTCTTGACTTCATGTAGTCTGGAAGACCTGTCCTGTTACTTGGGCAGGCACCTGTCTGAAGTCCTCCTTAAGAGGCAATGCTTGTGTTTGTTTACTTTTTGTGCCAAGCAGGAAAAGTCCTTTGATAAGGCAATTGGCAGATAAAAGAGATGTGTAATCCATCTCCTGCTACTCAGTGTGTCATCCACTTTGCTCACACACCTTGTGTTGATGCATTGTGGATATTAACCCAAGATCTTTGTTGTGTCAGTCATATGTGGATAGAAGAGTTCCAACTTTCTGAACTCCCACACTTTCATTTGTATAAAGCTCTCCCAGGCCAGGGATAAGAGCTGTGAGGTCTTACCCTCACTTCCCATTTCATCTGCTTCACCCTAACTCTCAATGTTAGGGTTAAGAGCTAACATCACCCAATTCCAGTTGGCTTGTGTTTCACAGCCTAACCTTGTGTGAGTCCACTTTGTTTGTATATAATGTGTGCTAATTGTGTATGTTTGCTGTTTTCTTTGCCTTTGCCTGTTTAGGATAGCTTGCTCCCTGTGCAAGTTAGATAGAAAACTCAACCTAGGACCATTGTGGAATACATGATAACTATTAGGCTCGAGTCAGTCTCCCTTCTAGTTTGTCATTTCCCTGTCTCTGGTTAGGAGAAAGTTTCTCCCCTGCATAGGGGAACTACGTTGCCCTGATCCTCATACCAGATGAGGTACGTAGGCAGGAGATCGTACGAGATCTCTCCGGGCACCCTTTTTCTTTTTTGTGTGTGTTTGCTTGACAGTTATTAGGCTCGAGTTCCCGACTCCCTAGTAACTTGTTTGTTGGTTAACCCTTCTTGTGTGTGCTAGGAGATGGATGTAAGACCAACGATTGGCATTCCGTATCCTATTGTTGTGTGTGGAGTCTGACGTAAGCCCAGCGATTGGCAGTTGGTTTCCTGTGTGTGTTTGTTTGGTTCGGAGTCTGATGTAAGCCCAGCGATTGGCATTCGGTTTCCATGTTTGCCGGTTTGTGTGGAGTCTGACATAAGTCCAGCGATTGGTAGTCGGTTTCCTGCGTGTGGTTTGTTTGGCATGCGTGAGCCGAAGTACGGTAGCTCTGATTCTCATTCCAGATGGGATACGTAGGCATAGGATGCGATATCCTAGCGAGCCCGTTCCCCTCTTCTTCCACCTGTGTTGTTTCCGGTGTGTGTGCATTCTTTTTAGCAGTGTTTAGCAACCTTATCCTATCTTTTTGAGCGTGGATCCCGTCGAGTACGACGGATGCGTAGGGGTGCTAATACCTTCCCTTCGCATAACCGACTCCCGATCCCATCTCTCTTTGGTCGCGAGACCATGTCTTTTCCAGGTTTACTTCGAGCGTTTCCTTTCCCTCTTTGGGATAAATAACGCACGGTGGCGGCTCTGTTTGTTTTGCTTTTTCCCGCCGGTTGTTTTTCGCGGATGCGACAGCTGGCGACTCTGCTGGGGACCAAGAAGTTGACCTCTTGCTGGTCCATCTTCCCTAAGCGAGTCTCTCCTAGCGCTCTCTAGGATAGTTTAGGTTGTTTGTGTTGCTTTATTTATTGCATTTATGATTATTCTGTTGTGTATTTATTTGCATAAATATTTACATGCATCATACTATCATTGTGCCGTCTTCTGTACAGGTGGTTTCTCTGTTTTGGGGTGGGTGTTCTGAGTGGGGCTAAAACCCAGGCCCGAGTATACACCTAGGATTAGTGTGGTCTCACGTTCCTCATTTGCTTTATCAACATATTGTTGCAACGTGATATACCACAAGCCGGACGAGGTTCATCTGAGAGAGCTCTTCCATAGTGGGGTTCCCACTTTGGTTGGGTTACCTCTTTTGAGCTATTGACTTCGGTGACCGTTCTTTCCCGGATCTTTGGTTTAGACGATCTTATGAGAGCTGCAACGGCACACCCGAAAGGGCAAACCCGTTGAGTATCTTTGCCCGATTGTCGAGACCATTATCCGCCTTAGGATGACCTGATTAGAATTCACCTGTGAGGGGAGGGTGATTCTTACAGATGCATGTTCTGATGGTGACTTTGATGGTGATTAATGGTTCAACTGTTGATCAGAGTCCTATTTATAAGTCGGATTTATGGATTTATTTCCGAGACGCCGGAGTTCCGTCCGTGGTATTTATCAGTGGGGATCCGTTTATTTCAGGATTCCCTAGGCTGGTTCAGAGATTATTGTGGCTATCAGTTCAGTGTCTCTCTGTGATGATGGTGATGTATCATTCAGTTCCGTTTATTTCGGAACTCTAAGCCGGATTTGTGGTTACATATTCCCTTAGATGGTCGTGATCAGTTCAGAGGCCGTAACTCAGTGCAGTAAATGTTCAGATGACTTGGAGGATGGCACAGTGCATTGCATTCACGCATCAGCATCATCCACATTTTGCATTCATCGACATCTAACTCATGTCTATCCATACTCAGGGTACATTCTCGATTGAGATTCTGGTTGAGAGACATCCTGATGTCAGAATGTTATTGTCGAATTTTTTATCCGTCTCGATGAAGCCAGAATCGAAGGAAAGAGTGTTCCTCATATGGATAAACATTGCATTCATGCGTGATTCATAATAACCTGTCTTCTGTTTTGCAGGTGTCAATTTCTAACATGTTTGGGTTTACTCAGGAATCATTGCTCGCGCACGCCGAATCATTCCCTTGCACACAACCCGTCCGCACAGATACTTTACCAGACGCAACACACCCAAATTGATGAATACTTCCAACACAGACATTCTCGAGCTGAAAGACGAAATGGGAGAGCTGATCAATATTATGCAAGGGTTCACCTTGGGGCAGAAGGCGTTGGTTGAGAAAGTGGAAAAGCTCGAGCGGGCTTCGGCTGCTAACAGTGGTAACAACCTTGAGGGGGTCTCCAACAGTGGTCTTGGTGGTTCTAGGGATGGTGGTGATCCCAGAAGGAAGGCTGCTGATGATGTGGTAATCAATAATGCTGGAGGCTTTGGTTTCGCTGCAGGTGGTGGACCCGGTAATATGGGCAATAATGTGAAGGTTAATCAGTTCCCTCCTTTCCTGGAAGCCCAGGAAGATAAAGAAGCGGATCAATTCTCCATGCTTAATGAACCATTCGGCCAATACGGTGCTCAACCGCCAAACAAGGAAATTCAGGTGCTGGCAGAAAAGATCAGGGCTCTGGAAAGCCATGCTACTCCGAGGGTTGTCAATATGTCAAATATGGGGCTGGTAGAGGGGATTGTGATCCCACAGAAGTTCAAAGCGCCTGCGTTTGATAAATATAATGGGAGTTCTTGCCCGGAAACTCATCTCCAGGCCTTTGTTCGCAAAATTTCTGCCTATACAACGAATCAGAAGCTCTGGATGTACTTCTTCCAAGACAGTCTGTCTGGCGGATCTCTTGAATGGTATACCAAGTTGAAGTCTTCGGATATCAAGAGCTGGCAGGATCTCGGTGATGCATTCTTTAAACAGTACCAGTTCAATGCTGACATGGCTCCTAGCCGTACCCAGCTGCAGGGTATGTCTCAGAAGCCGAGTGAAGGGTTTAAAGAATACGCACAGAGATGGAGAGAGTTGGCTGCCAGAGTTCAACCTCCGCTGGTGGATCGGGAGATGTCTGATCTGTTCATGGGTACCCTGCAGGGGGTTTTTGCTGAAAGGATGGTGGGTTGTCTCGTCACTGGCTTTGCAGACATAGTAGTGACTGGTGAGAGAATTGAAAGTTGGCTGAGAATGGGGAAAATACAGGGAAATGCTCCGTCATCTGGAGTAAAGAAGCCATTTGGGAACGGTCAGCGCAAAAATGAGGGTGAATCGAGTGTTGTGTATGCCCAAAGAGGACACGGTAGGGATCGTTACTACCAGCACACTGCTGCGGTAACCACCCCTGCTGGTAATCAGTCAGTACGACAGCAACATCAGCCACCTCAACAGAGAGCACAGAGAGTCGGGTACCAAGTGAGGGGAAAAGGGATTGATCGTCAGTTCGATAAGCCGCCCGTGACATATGTTGTTCTGTTTAAGAAGTTGATGGATCTTGGGTTGGTGCAACCAAGGACGATGGTTCCATTAAGATCAGATCAGAGGCCTCCTAACTATGATGAGAACGCCGAGTGTGAATTCCATTATGGAACACCAGGGCATAACATTGAGGGTTGTAGAGCTTTTAAGCATGTTGTCCAGGATCTGGTAGACTCCAAGGCCATCAATTTTGCACCATCTCCGAATGTTAATGCCAATCCCATGCCGGCACATGGTCAGGCGTTGGTGGGTGCAATTGCTGAAGATTCGGATCACGCCTGTGCGGTAGGTGAAGAGACTGACAGTGACTGCGAGTTTGACGGTTGGATAAAACCGTGCGTACCAGGGATGGAGATCCAGAATTGGAAGGCCTAAAAAGATCATCACTGTCACTCCTCCGGAAGAGTAATATTTCTGTTTTTCAATTCTGTTTGCATGAAAGCCATACGTTTTGCCCGAAACGTAATGGTCCATTGTAAGGGCCACCTCATGTGTTTCATTTTGCAACATTTTGCATCATTAATAAATGGATGTTTTTCACATTAAAAGCGGTGTTCCCTGTTTTTCATTTATTTTTACAGTTTAAAAACAAATAAAAATGGCAATGTTTGTTTTCATTTTTTCCCTTTTTGATTTGTCTCATTCCGACTTCGAAAAATAATTCTCCGGATCTCATTGATAACAATTTGGTTACACCTCATATGACTTCGACAATCCGATCTGTCATGCCGAAGAAGAAGGCGAAGAAGATTGTGATCTGCTGGAATTAGCCAAGTTGTTGAAACAAGAGGAGAAGGTGATTCAGCTGCACGAAGAGCAAGTTGAGCTTGTTAACCTGTATACTGCCGAGGTCAGAAAGGAAATGAAAATTGGGGCCGTTTTAGAAGCAAGTCGTGAGCAGAGTGGTAGCCCTGTTGAAAGAGCATGTGGATACCTTCGCCTGGTCGTGTCAGGATATGCCAGGGTCGGATACCGATGTCGTTGTGCACAAGCTGCCATGGAGAGAAGACTGTCCTCTAGAGAAGCAGAACGCCGGTGCCACATATCAGAGCGACTTTGTTTCATGATATGATTCGTCATGAAATTGAATGCTATGTTGATGACATGATAGAAAAGTCCCAGACAGAGGAGGGGCATCTGGTAGGGCTGACCAAGTTGTTGGACTGGTTGAGACAACTCAGACTGAGGTGAATCTGAATAAGTGCACTGTCAGAGTGCGGGCCGGTAAATTGCTGGGGTTCATTGTAAGTGAAAAGAGGAATCAAGGTTGATCCTGCTAAAAAAAAGAAAAGAAAAGAAAAAAGAAAAAGCAATACAAAGAAGTGCCTGAACCGAGAACAAAAAAAAGGGGGTTCGTGGTTTCTTAGGTAGATTGAACTGCATTTCACGGTTCACATCTCATCTAACAGCCACGTGTGAACCCATATTCAAGCTGAGAAAAAAAATCAAACGGTCAGGTGGAATAATGATTGCCAAGGGGCATTGAAAAAAAATAAAAGAAGAAGTTGCAGGAGCCTCCGATTCTGTTGCCTCCCTATGGAGGGAGACCGTAAACCCTGTACTTGACAGCCCTCAAGGGGTCTATGAGGTGTGTACTGAGGCGGCATGACGAGTCTGGTCGAAAAGAGCATGCAATTTACCTTAGCAAAGAGTTTACCGACTGTGAAACAATACATTCACTGCTCGAGAAAAACTTGTTGTACTTTGGCATAGGCTGCTCGCCGACTGAGACAGTGTATGTTGGTTCATACCACTTTGTGGATTTCCAAGACGGATCTGATCAAGTGCATGTGTGAAAATCCAGCATTGACCGGACGGGTTGCGAGAGGGCAAATGATTTTGATTGAATACGATATTCAGTATACCCCTCAGAAAGCAATCAAGGGGAGTGTATTGTCTGATTACCTCGCCCAGTAACCCATTGAGGATTATCAACCAAGGAAGTTTGAGTTCTCTGATGAGGACATCTCGAGGTGCTCAAATCGAAAGATTGTGAGGAATCGATCCCGGAGGAGGGGCCTGACCCTAAATCCGAACGGATTCTGATGTCTGATGGGGCCATTAGCATGAATGGAAGCGGAGTTTACCGAATGCACTGACGTTGTGATTGAGTAGGAAGCTGGTATCCTGGGTATTGTACTTCGGTGCGTACATCCACTGGGGCAACGCCTTTCACTTGTGTATAGAATGTAAGCCGTGCTACTGGTTGAGGTTCAAATTCCCTCTTTGAGAGTCCTGATGGACGTGAAGTTGCAAGAGGCGGAATGGGTAAGGACCCGGTATGAAGAGTTGAGCCTGATTGAGGAAAAGAGGCTGGCGGCCATCTGTCATGGGCAGTTGTACCAGCAAAGGATGAAGCGTGCTTTTGACCGAAAGGTACGACCTCGTGTGTATCACGTAGGTGATATGGTGCTGAAAAGGATCATTCCTCCTCAAAACGATCGTAGGGGCAAATGGACACCCAATTATGAAGGTCCATTCGTGGTCAAGAAGGTTTTCTCTGGCGGAGCCTTGTTGTTGACGACCATGGATGGCGAAGATTTTCCATCCCCTGTGAATGCGGACGCAGTTAAAAAATACTTCGTAAAAAGAGACCCGCTGGACAAAAAGAATAAAATAGTCCAGGCAAAAATGGGCATCCCGGCGAACCGAAAAAAAATGAAAAAGGTTCGGGCAAAAATTAGGGATAAAAAAGAGAAAAACTGTACACCCGGCAAGTCGAAAACCTGAAAAGGCGGCTTGGGCAAAAAAGGGTATCCCGGGGGACTGAAAACCCGAAAGGGCGGTCCAGGCAAAAGAGGGATTGAAACGAACAACTGCGTCTAGCATGATCGTTTACTTTGGATATGACATGGATAATCCCCGACCGAGATCAGTCGGAATCGTCTTGTTCAGAAGGCAGAAAGCAAGGAGAGTCTGAGGACATATGGGGTGTAACCGAGTTGGAACTCGATGAGATCACGGTTTCACATTGCCATTAGGATAGATTTTTCCTTTTGTGTGCAATTACCTCTTTTCAGGAATTGCTTCCTTTGTATTGCTCAGTTTTGAGCCACACTTTTCCAATCAATAAAATGCATATTCAGTCAAATAATTTTGTTTTTGTTTTCATAACCGCTTTGATTGCAAAAACATCAGTTTGTTTGTGATAAAGAATCTTTGCATTTTAAGACATACAGGTCCCTTCCGATGAATGTTTATAAGATTGAAAGCTTGAAATCTTATTCGAAAGGTTGAGCGACCCAAGTGTTGAGATCTTGGCATACCTGGGGCACGTTTTTATCTAACGATCTCTTTTGCAGGTGCTGTTAGATGTTTTCACTCACTTGCAGGTTGTGATGTGAAGCTTTTTGACAAAAGATCCCCGTGGAGTCCAATCAGGGACGAATGAATGGAAGAATGGTGAAGAGACGGCGAGAGACGTACGACGATCCTGGAGTATTAATCAAGAAGACTCTTCAAAGTCTGAGGACTGGGAAGTTTGTATGAACCCAAGGAGTTCGATCTCCGTCGAGTACGGAGAAGCCGAGAATACAAGGTGATGAATCAGAAAAGTCCAGACAAGTCTGGGAGCTCTCAAAAGTGGAAAGCTGAAACTGGATTTGGATGTTGAATACCAGGGTTCGACGAGTCGACGGGTGTTCTGCGCCAGAATTCCCTTGTTTCCCCAAGCAGGGCGGAATTGGTATCTCCCCAGCAGATTCAAGGTCTGTGGTTTCCCTAGCAGGGTCGGGATGGTTATCTCCTCAGCCGGTTTGAGATCGGTGTTCCTCAGCAGCCAGGCCTGAAGGTTGCTATTTCCCAGCATAAGTGTCTGTGGGTAGTTATTTCCCCTGGCACGGCAGAGCTTGTTATTTCCCCAACAAGTTGGAGACTGTTGTTTTCCCCACAGAGTTGAGTTGGTGGTTCTTTCCCCAGCAATGTCCCCAAGTGGATCGGGGTGCAGAGGAGGTTATTCCTGGTAAGGATGGCCTATTTCCCAGCAGAAGTGTTATTCCCCGGCAGGGTGGAGATCGGAGTGTTGGCAAGTTCCTCAGCAGAGTGCCTCGAGCTCCCCAGAGGAGTCCCTTAAGGGGGATACTTTTTTATGCATTCATCATGTAGATAAGCATAGCATATTGCATAATAAATCGCGTAGCATTTCCATGATTATGGAGCATTGCGCTAAAAAATCATGCATCATCATTGCAAGCATAAGCTAGTCTCAAGCCGTGGTTGCCGTTTGAGATTTGGTTTCGCCAGTGGGTGAAGATGCTACTCAAGCCGTGGTTACCGTTTGAGAAGTGGTTTCGCTGGTTGGAAGATCAACATCAGCATTGCAAGCATAAGTTAACCCCAAGCCGTGGTTACCATCCAAGAATGGGTTTTGCCGGTCAGTGAAGATGATACTCTGAGGAGTTTGGCATTGTGACGTTGGGTCAACGGTATTCCCCAGTAGCCCGATATTGGAGGAAGATTTCTGTCGTGCGAGATAGAAGTTGGAAGGTGTTACTCTGAGGAGTTCAGCATCGTGATTTTGGAGCAACAACATTCCCCAGTTAGTCCCCGGCAAGCGTCTGCCTGGTGTTGACGTATGTGGATGTCATCCCTGCGACACCAGTAAGTGTCGTGTCGATCCCCGTAATGTCGAGTTTTCTTTGGTGTCAGTAAACATCATTGTTCGATGTCAAGTAAACGTCGAGTTCCCTCCCAGTCATTGGTCAATGTCTGGTCGAGTCTTCTTTGGTGTCAATAAATATCATTGTTCGATGTCAGTAAGCGTCGAGTTCCCTCCCAGTCATTGGTCAATGTCTGGTCGAGTTTTCTTTGGTGTCAGTAAACATCATTGTTCGATGTCAATAAGCGTCGAGTTCCCTCCCAGTCATTGGTCAATGTCTGGTCGAGTTTTCTTTGGTGTCAAGTAAACATCATTGTTCGATGTCAAGTAAACGTCGAGTTCCCTCCCAGTCATTGGTCAATGTCTGGTCGAGTTTTCTTTGGTGTCAAGTAAACATCATTGTTCGATGTCAAGTAAGCGTCGAGTTCCCTCCCAGTCATTGGTCAATGTCTGGTCGAGTTTTCTTTGGTGTCAAGTAAACATCATTGTTCGATGTCAAGTAAACGTCGCGTTCCCTCCCAGTCATTGGTCAATGTCTGGTCGAGTTTTCTTTGGTGCCAAGTAAACATCATTGTTCGATGTCAGCAAACGTCGAGTTTCTTCCCAGTCATTGGTCAATGTCTAGTCGAGTTTTCTCTGATATATCGCCATCAAAGTGGTGTTTTGGTGTTATTTCCGGCGTTGCCAGCGGGATTATCACAAGAAAATGGAGAACGGGGTTCAAATGGAGAAAAGGAAGTGTTGAGACATTTTCTGGAGAACGGGGTTCAAATGGAGAAAAGGAAGTGTTAAGACATTTTCTAGAGAGCGGGGTTCAAATGGAGATTGGAATTGAAGATTATATTCGGGATGAGGTCCTCAGGATTATCTTCTATTCATGTGTCACCTTAGACTTTGGCTGAGATCAACAGAGGTCGTTATGGGTGTCTTCTGAGGAAGAGATGCACATGTTACCTTCCTTTTGTGAAGGTGTACCCTCTGATATGTCGCCATCAAAGTGGTTTTGGTGTTATTTCCGACGTTGCCAACGGAATTATCACAAGTTTTTGGAGAGAGGGGTTCAAATGGAGAGAAGGAAATGTTGAGGCATTTTCTGGAGAACGGGGTCCAAATGGAGAAAGGGAGACACGGGGTGTTTTCTGGAGAGTGGGGTTCACAATGGCAATCACAAGTTATCGTCAGGCGACAGGGGTTCAAATGGAGAGTGGGGTTCATTATTTGGCAAACAAGACTACTATGAAGTTGTCGGGGTTCAACTGCGGTGATCCGGGATCATTCGCGCAAAAGAAAATATTTGTTCGGGGTTCAAGAAAATGAAAAAGAGGAAATCATCAGAAAGTTTCGGGGTTCAAGAAAAAAAAAAGTAATAATAATCCCCAGCGGATATGTGGTGTTCAGGCCATGGTTATTCCTGTGTTACCATTTATTTTGGTATCCAAGTCAAGTCAACATTTCTGTTTCGGTACTCAGGCCGACTTTCTCCGTACCCGACGGATTCTTCTTTCAAGATTGCTTCTTCGCCGATTCTGAAAGGCGTTGTTAATTATTTTCCCATCAGAGTGCAAATTGTTCGTCTGTTCTTGGTATTCAATCACTCTTCATCCGGATCATCTGAAAGCCGAGGCTATTCATATCGACAGGTTCATAGTGGATTGAATAGGGGCAGCTGTAACACCTCAAAATTTGCCCTCCTCTCTTGGGACTAGCTTAGCATATTGCATTTCATTTTTTTAGGACATTAGTCATTGCATCTTTGCATATCATGCGGAAACTATAAGCAAGCCATCCTCCTAAGTCTTTATCAGAAGATGGAGAGGTTAAGAGATGCAAGATTGGGGGTCTCATGAACTGATCATTAATCATCTAAGGGTTTGTGCTTCAGTTAGGGTTTCTTGGTTCTTCAAGGAGATTGATTACTATATTGGTTGAAATGGCACATCACCATCATCATGGTCTTATCATCACCAAGAGGTTCATTGTTTCTAATCAGTTTCCTTGGGATTAGGGTTTTGACCTCTGGTCAAACCTAATTAGTTGAATTATACCAGTCAGGGTTTGGCAAGGAGATGGGGTCTTTGTGGAGATGGGGATCATCATATGTGTTTTAATGAGCTTGTGTAAGCTAGGGTTTCATTTTGGAGCCATTTCATCAGGAGATTGAGGCTCAAATTCATCTGTGCATGACCAAGTCATCTATCAGTCAACAAAAGTCAACAAAAGTCAACTGTTGGATTTGGAGGTGGGAAGTGGTTAGAAATACTTCATTCATGTGCAAACAAGTCTCATTTGACATTTCAAACATCAACATTGAAGAAAATAAAGTCAGGACAAAACTTTCCAAAAATAGAAAGTGACTTGTAATTCAAATTTGCCAAAAATGGAAAGGTTTTCTCCTCAAGAGTACATCATCAAAAATTCTTCAAATGAAATTTTGTTCAACATGAAAGTTGAAGATCTTGTTCTCCCATTTCCAAAAAGTCCAAGAACATGAATTTCTCATGTGTGGTTGAAAAGATATGGACCAATCATTGCCAAGTAAATTTGAACTTCAAACATGCACAACTTTCAAACCATAAGGCCAAATGAAGTGGTTCTTTTTGCAACATTTCTCTCTTGACATGCACTATCCAAAACATGCATCATAAGCCATGCATTTCCATTACAAAAATATTTGCATTTTTATTTGAATTTTGGGGGGAACTTTTAAATTTGAAAATTATGCATTGTCCATACATTTCATCACTTGCACTTGGTTCCAAACAACATTTGAAATGATTCCAAGGCCAATTTCGTGCACTGTTCCATTGCTTTTCCACACATGAGGTGCATTGGCCAATTTGCATTACACCTTGGGTTTAGCTAATTACACTTGCTTTGCTTAATTGTGATTAACAAACATGATTAGTACATCATATATATAGCTAAGCATAACAGAAAAACAGATTAACACATCATAATTCTCAGATCTAGATCCATTTTCACAATTTTCTTCATTTGGTTCTCTCACTTTTTCATCAAATTTCTTCATAAACATTACCTTGTTCTTGATTAATCCTTCATCCACAAGCATAATTGAACATTTTGGAAGCAAGATCCATCAAGTTTCATGCAAATTCGAAGCTGTTGAAGTTTGCATCCATTAATGGCAGTTGGAGATTTAAGCGATATCAAGCACGATTGAGCATTAAGCCTCCATCCAAATCATCATACAAGAGCTAAGGAAGAACTGTTTGTGCTTAGCAAGGCTTAAATCAACCTGTTTCACTTCTGCATTTCCATTAAGGTCAGAATTCGACTCTCATGATTCTTGAAATGGTTATGTGCTTATGGTAGATCTTTCATTGGTGGTTACACTGAGCTTTAGATCCATGAAATCCATGTAGAAATGAAGTAGTTATGGTGATTTTAAGTTTGGCATGTGAAAATTCTTTTGCTCGAATCTTTTGATACATGTGGAATTAGGTTAAATTGAGCTTTGATCCATGATGTACGTTGGAAGATCTATCCAATGGTGTACTTGTTTTGAATTTCTGGACATTTGTGTTCTTGAGTGTATGAACACGATGAAGGTGTATGAAGAACCTATGGTTTTCGTTTTCCAGAATGTATTTGATCTTGCTAGCGCGTTTTTGCATGAGTTTTAGTGTTTATGATCATGTAGTGGTCCACGTGTATCCTGCATGGCGTATTGATTGGTCACGAGCGCGCAGCCTTGCCACATAGACTTTAATGAAACGCAGAGTTTCATTGTTAGCGCGCCCTAGTTTAAATTTTCACACGGTTCGAATCCTGCTCACAGCATTTCCAAAATTGCATTCCACATTTTATTTCATTTCTCATCCATGTTCATGTATGCTTCATCTTTCATTTTTTATTTTTTCTTCACTTTGAAAATTCATAACTCCATAAATAATCATCCAAATGACCTGGGAATTTTTGCATTGTTCTCCTCATCATGTCTAGTATTTTTTGAGCATTTTTCCAGAAATTGTGCACGGTTGAAAAATATTTTGGCTTAGGGTTTGTGTATGCATGTGCTTTTTGGACCTTGTTTGCCATTTGCTTTGTGAAATGATGAGTTTTAATCCAATGCCTTTGAAATTTGGTGTGCTTAAACTAGACATCTTGTTGGACATTTTGGTGTTAAGTTTGCATTTTTAGCATTTATGGTTGTTGAGATATGATCTGGTTAATGTAGGTGTAACAATGTGTGTCACACCTTTGCTTGCTCAATTTGATGATTTTCTTTGCTATGCCAAATAAATGCCAAATGATGTGATTTTCTGCATGATGCTTCTTCTGGGTGTCAGGATTGCTCATGAATTTTTGTGGAATTTTTGGAATGATTTCGGATTTGTTTGTTATTTTGCTTTCTGGATGACCATTTGTGGACTTTTGAATAGTCATGAACTTCCATGATTTGTGAAATGCTGGTTGTGTATCATATGGATTTGAAATTTTGCACATTGCTTCTAGACACTTTTAAGTTTATTATGGCTTTGGTTTGAGGTCTTTCTCATTTGCCAATTCTGTTTTAGGCTTGTGCTAAGCTGATGTACCAAATTGTGTCTCAATTGAGCTTGTTTGTGCTTGCCTTGCCTTATGGAATTTGATTAACATGCTTATACTTGTCCAAATGCCTTGATTTTTGGTGTGTTGATCATGTTATTTGTGATGTTTAGCCATGATTTTTCTTGGAATTAATTGAACCATTTTTGAATTAATGTGGATTTGTTCATTCTGTTTCCTCAATGTGGTTCCAACTTGCATGCCTTGCCATGATTGATTTGTGAAATGAATTTGGTGCATGATATGGATGTGAAACCTTTTGGATTAGGTTCTTATTGGATTAAAGTTGATTCATGTCAATTTTCATGTTCTGTTTTGAATTATTTCTCCCCCTTTGACCCTAGGCCTTGTCCTAGTGGTTTGTGCTTATGTTTGAGCTTTGTTTTCAGGATAAGAAGCATATGGCCATGAGGAGATTGATTCAAATTGCTTAAGTTGGTTTGTTTGGTTGATATTGACTAACCTTGACTGGTTTTGTAGGTTGCTTTTAACTCATTTGAGTTGAGCTTGTGCCTTGCACATTGTAGCTTGCACTTGTTGTCTGTTTGACTGTGTATGTTGACCATTGGCTTTTAACTGTCTGTTTGACTTTTTGAGTTGTGTACTGACTGAGTTAGATTGTTTTCAGGTACATTAGTTGCTTAAGTTCTTTTGAACTTGCTTTTGGTGTTGCTTGGTTGCTTAACCATTTGAGGTATAACTCTCTTGACTTCATGTAGTCTGGAAGACCTGTCCTGTTACTTGGGCAGGCACCTGTCTGAAGTCCTCCTTAAGAGGCAATGCTTGTGTTTGTTTACTTTTTGTGCCAAGCAGGAAAAGTCCTTTGATAAGGCAATTGGCAGATAAAAGAGATGTGTAATCCATCTCCTGCTACTCAGTGTGTCATCCACTTTGCTCACACACCTTGTGTTGATGCATTGTGGATATTAACCCAAGATCTTTGTTGTGTCAGTCATATGTGGATAGAAGAGTTCCAACTTTCTGAACTCCCACACTTTCATTTGTATAAAGCTCTCCCAGGCCAGGGATAAGAGCTGTGAGGTCTTACCCTCACTTCCCATTTCATCTGCTTCACCCTAACTCTCAATGTTAGGGTTAAGAGCTAACATCACCCGATTCCAGTTGGCTTGTGTTTCACAGCCTAACCTTGTGTGAGCCCACTTTGTTTGTATATAGTGTGTGCTAATTGTGTATGTTTGCTGTTTGCTTTGCCTTTGCCTGTTTAGGATAGCTTGCTCCCTGTGCAAGTTAGATAGAAAACTCAACCTAGGACCATTGTGGAATACATGATAACTATTAGGCTCGAGTCAGTCTCCCTTCTAGTTTGTCATTTCCCTGTCTCTGGTTAGGAGAAAGTTTCTCCCCTGCATAGGGGAACTACGTTGCCCTGATCCTCATACCAGATGAGGTACGTAGGCAGGAGATCGTACGAGATCTCTCCGGGCACCCTTTTTCTTTTTTGTGTGTGTTTGCTTGACAGTTATTAGGCTCGAGTTCCCGACTCCCTAGTAACTTGTTTGTTGGTTAACCCTTCTTGTGTGTGCTAGGAGATGGATGTAAGACCAACGATTGGCATTCCGTATCCTATTGTTGTGTGTGGAGTCTGACGTAAGCCCAGCGATTGGCAGTTGGTTTCCTGTGTGTGTTTGTTTGGTTCGGAGTCTGATGTAAGCCCAGCGATTGGCATTCGGTTTCCATGTTTGCCGGTTTGTGTGGAGTCTGACATAAGTCCAGCGATTGGCAGTCGGTTTCCTGCGTGTGGTTTGTTTGGCATGCGTGAGCCGAACTACGGTAGCTCTGATTCTCATTCCAGATGGGATACGTAGGCATAGGATGTGATATCCTAGCGAGCCCGTTCCCCTCTTCTTCCACCTGTGTTGTTTCCGGTGTGTGTGTGCATTTTTTTTAGCAGTGTTTAGCAACCTTATCCTATCTTTTTGAGCGTGGATCCCGTCGAGTACGACGGATGCGTAGGGGTGCTAATACCTTCCCTTCGCATAACCGACTCCCGATCCCATCTCTCTTTGGTCGCGAGACCATGTCTTTTCCAGGTTTACTTCGAGCGTTTCCTTTCCCTCTTTGGGATAAATAACGCACGGTGGCGGCTCTGTTTGTTTTGCTTTTTCCCGCCGGTTGTTTTTCGCGGATGCGACATATGGCTTGCTCTTTTCGACCAGACTCGTCATACTGCCCCAGTACACACCCCATAGACCCCTCCAGGACCGTCAAATACAGAATTAACGGGCGTCCCTCCACAGGAGGCATCAGAATCGGAGGCTCATGCAAATATTCTTTTATCTTTTCAAATGCCGCTTGGCAATCATTATTCCACCTGACCGTTTGATCTTTTCTCAACAATTTGAATATGGGTTCACACATGGCTGTTAGGTGAGATATGAACCGTGAAATGTAGTTAAATCTACCTAAGAAACCACGAACCTCTTTTTCTGTTCTCGGTTCAGGTATTTCTTGTATTGCTTTCACTTTAGCAGGATCAACCTCGATTCCTCTTTCACTTACAATAAACCCCATCAACTTACCGGACCGCACCCCGAAAGTACACTTATTCGGATTCAACCTCAGTCTGAATTGTCTCAGCCGGTCAAACAACTTGGCCAGATCTACCAGATGCCCCTCTTCTGTTTGGGACTTTGCTATCATGTCATCAACATAGCATTCGATTTCATGATGAATCATATCATGAAACAAAGTCACCATGGCTCTCTGATAAGTAGCACCGGCGTTCTTGAGACCGAATGGCATCACCTTATAGCAGAAAGTGCCCCATGGTGTGATGAACGTTGTTTTCTCCATATCATCTGGCGACATTTTGATTTGATTATAGCCAGAAAAGCCATCCATGAAGGAAAACACCGAGAACTGAGCTGTATTGTCTACCAACACATCAATGTGAGGTAATGGGAAATCATCCTTCGGGCTAGCTCTGTTCAAATCCCGGTAGTCCACACACATCCTCACCTTCCCATCTTTCTTCGGCACCGGCACAATGTTTGCGACCCAAGGCGGATAATTAGTGACAACGATGAAACCAACATCTAACTGCTTCTGCACCTCCTCTTTAATTTTCATGGCCATCTCAGGTCGAGTTATGTGCAACTTCTGCTTCACTGGAGGACAGTCTGCTCTCAACGGTAACTTGTGCACCACGATATCGGTATCCAACCCTGGCATATCTTGATAAGACCAGGCAAAGATATCAACATACTCTTTCAATAATGCTACCATTCTGCTCTTGACACTCGCCTCCAAAGCAGCCCCAACTTTCACTTCCTTTCTGACCTCGTCAGTACCCAGATTCACAACCTCAACTTGCTCTTCGTGCGGCTGAATCACCTTCTCCTCTTGTTTCAACAACCTGGCTAATTCCTCCGGCAGTTCACACTCTTCTTCGCCTTCTTCTTCGGCATGATAGATCGGATTGTCGAAGTCATATGAGGGTGTAACAGGATTGTTATCAATAAGATCCGGAAAGTGATCGCATCTGCATGAATGTTGATTCATGCATTGCTTTAGAACCGGAGCGAGACAAATTGAAAAAGGAAAATGAAAACATTGCCATTTTTATTTTTGTTTTTATTAAACTGCAAAAATAAATGAAAAACAGAGAACACCGCTTTTAATGAAAAACATCCTTTTTATTTATGATGCAAATATTGCAAAATGAAACACATGAGGTGGCCCTTACAATGAACCATTACGTTTCGGGCAAAACGTATGGCTTTCATGCAGACAGAATTGAAAAACAGAAAATATTACTCTTCACGTAGAGTGACAGTGATGATCTTTTCGGCCTTCTAGTTCTGGATCTCCATCCCTGGTACGCACGGCTTTATCCACTGATCAAGCTCACAGTCACTGTCGACCTCTTCACCCACCATACAGATGTGATCTGGATCCAGCATTCCAGCACTGGTGAACGTGAATGGTTGACGATGTCCCTTGCTCTGACCAGACGAGCCTCGGCCCGGCTGATAACCAACCCCAAATCTGTCTTTCTTGGCGGCGATGTCCATCATCTTTCCCCAACCTGGAGCTTCTCCACTCTTCACCACCTCAGCAGCCTGCTTGTACGAAGAAATGGACGGCTTCTCCTCTTTAGGAAAAATAGCATTCTCCACCTTGACGGTTTCGAATGCTTGACTCGGCGTTTCAATAATTTCACCGTCCATTTCAACATATTTGAACGATGATAGGTGGCTGACAAATATATCTTCTTCCCCACAAACCGTGACGACCTGCCCGTCCCAGATGTACTTCAGTTTCTGGTGCAAAGTCGAAGTCACTGCCCCAAGATCATGGATCCACGGCCTACCCAACAAGCAACTGTATGCCGGCTGAATATCCATGACATAGAATACAGACTCAAACACCTCGGGCCCGATCTTCACAGGGAGCTCCACTTCCCCAAACACAGCCCGCTTCGAACCATCAAAGGCTCTCACAACCAGGTCAGTGGGCCTCAACACCACTCCTTCACAATCCAGCTTCGCCAGGGCCTTCTTAGGCAACACATTGAGTGACGAGCCAGTATCCACCAACACGTGCGAGAGCACTGCTCCTTTACACTCCATGGCAATGTGTAATGCCCTATTGTGATTCCGGCCATCCACAGTCAGATCAAGATCAGTGAAACCCAGCCCATGGCTGGCATTGACGTTTGACACAACCGTCTCCAACTGATTGATCGTGATCTCCTGAGGAACATAGGCTCTCTTCAATATTTTCAGCAAAGCCTCCCTATGCCCCTCGGAGCTCAGCAATAAGGACAAGATTGAGATCTTGGATGGAGTCTGTTGCAAGTGGTCAACAAGCTTATACTCTGACTTCTTGATGATTCTCAAAAATTCTTCAGCTTCATCATCAAGTTCTCTTTCCGACCCACCAGGCGCCGGTGTCACCACAGGAGTACCCTCATTTACCACCTGCTTCCCTCTTGCCCTGGCTAAAGCCTCGGCCTTATCTTTCTTTTCTTTCTCTCCATCCCCACTCCTCAAAGCATCAGGTGCAAACAACCTTCCACTGCGAGTGAAACCACTGGGTCCGGCATTATCCACCTTCGAAACGGTGGTTTCACCTGCAGCCTGATCATCCAACTTCTCCCCATTGCAATAGACCTCTCCACCATAATGCCACGGCACCGCATCATCATTGTCATAAGGAATTGGCCCAGGTACCGTGATGGTAACTGGAGCCGCATCTGCCAGCATTGACAAATCGATCGGGTCGAAGTAAATGGTTATGATGGAGACATCTTCTTTCCCCGAATCAATCTTTTCAAATCTGATGCTTCCCTCATCCATCATGCTCTGAACAACTTCCCTCAACAATACACACCCATCGGGAACAACGGTGCAAGCAGCACAACAACTATCACAGCCCAGAAAGACCCCATTCCTTAATAGTTGTCTCTTGACCTCAGCCAATGGAGTCTTCAACTGGTCCACCTTCATCAGCCCAAAGGTTCTACCATCTTCAGAAATTGCATTCACCCCCATTTGATCATGCGCGGGCATGGGATTGGCATTAACATTTGGAGACGGAGCAAAATTGATAGCTTTAGAATCCACCAAGTCCTGGACAACATGCTTAAAAGCTTTACAATTTTCCATATTGTGTCCAGGGGCACCAGAGTGGAATTCGCATTTGGCGTTCTCGTCATAACTTGCAGGCCTTTGATCGGGTATCACCGGAGCCAAAGTCCGCAACTGAACCAACCCCAAGTCTTTCAACTTCTTCAATAAGAACGAGTACGTCACAGGTGGCCTATCAAATTGACGATCAGTCATTCGCCCTCGCACCTGATACCCGGCCCTCTGCGGTCTCTGTTGAAATGGCTGTCGTTGTTGTTGCGGTTTTTGTTGTTGCTGTTGTTGTTGTGCATGTTGATTATCAGCAGGAATGGTTACCGCAATAGTGTGTTGGTAGTAACGATCCCTACTCTGTCCCCTATGGGCATACACAGCGCTGATGTCACCCTCCTTCTTTCTCTGACCATTCCCAAAGGGCTTCTTCGATCCAGACGACGAAGCACTACCCTGTATCTTTCCCATCTTTAACCAACTTTCTATTCTTTCTCCGGCCACCACTATATCAGCAAAGTTGGTAACCGGGCATCCCACCATCCTTTCTGCAAACGTCCCCTGAAGGGTACCCATGAATAGATCAGACATTTCTCTATCTACCAATGGAGGTTGGACTCGGGCAGCCAGCTCCCTCCACCTCTATGCATATTCTTTAAACCCCTCATTAGGCTTCTGAGACATACCCTGCAATTGGGTACGGCTATGAGCCATATCAGCATTAAATTGGTATTGTTTAAAGAATGCATCTCCAAGATCCTGCCAACTCTTGATATCAGATGACCTCAGCTTGGTGTACCATTCAAGAGACCCCCCAGACAGACTGTCCTGGAAGAAATACATCCAAAGCTTCTGGTCCATTGTATAAGCAGAAATATTTCGGACGAAGGCCTGGAGATGAGTTTCCGGGCAAGAACTCCCATTATACTTGTCAAACACAGGCACTTTAAACTTTTGCGGGATCACAATCCCCTCAACCAGCCCCATGTTCGACATGTTAACAACCCCCGGAGTACCATAGCTTTCAAGAGCCCTAATTTTCTTCGCCAGCACCTGAATCTCTTTGTTGGGTGGTTGGACACTGTATTGACCAAACTGTTCATTAAGCACGGAGAACTGGTCTTCTTCTCTATCCTCCTCGGCCCCAAAGAAAGGAGGAAACATGCTATCCTTCAGATTGTTACCCATCGGACCTGGTCCACCGCCTGTGGCAACACCGAAACCCCCACCATTATTAATCACTACGCCAACAATTGTTTTCTTTCTGAGATCTCCTCCATCCCTAGAACCCCCAAGGCCATTGTTGGACACCCCCTCCTGATTGTTACCACTGTTGGCAGCTGAAGCCCGTTCGAGCTTCTCCACTTTATCAGCAAGTGCTTTTTGCCCCCTGGCAAACCCTTGCGTGACATTGATCAGTTCGCTCATTTTCTCCTTCAGCTCGAGAATATCTGCGTTGGATAGATCCATCAGCCTGGATGTGTTGCATCTGGTAGGCTATCTGTGTGGACGTGCTGCATGCAAAAGAATGATTCTACGTGCGCGAGCAATGATTCCTGAACTAATCAAGCACGTTAGAAACCGACACCTGCAAAATAGAAGACAAGTTATTATGATTCATGCATGAGTGCAATGTCTATCCACATGAGGAACACTCTGTCTTTCGATCCTGGTTTCATCGAGACAGATAATAATTTGCCGATAACATTCTGACATCAATCGTCTGGTTTTGCCATTCAGAGCAGAGATATATGATTTAGCAAAGATATCACCCAACCATGTGTGTGCTATGTGAGTGCATAAGAAGGCATGTGAGTGCGCAGGAAAGCAAATAAAGCTTGAAGATCAATCAATGAATGACAACGACCACTGCATATCAAAAGTGCACTACACGTGCAAGAGTCATACATCAAGTCTGATACAAATCAAATTACAATTCTCCAGAATCAGAAAGAAAATACAAACAAGTGAATTCCGTCAACAGGCCTGACGGTAATCCAACACATAACACTAACTGCCACAAGAGTCTAATCTGAAGAAGGTCCCACAGAAGGCCCGGCATCATCAACCATCCTGGTAAACTTCACGGTGAACCTGAGCTCAGTGTTCTCCTGCTGCAGTCTTCCTATCTCCTTCTGGTGAATCTTCATCTGACGGAAATAATGATCCCTCTCAGCAAGGTAGTGATCTCTCTCAGCAATAACCTTCACGTTCTCTTCTTCCTTAATCTTCAGCTTTGCTTCCCACTCGGCGATAAGGACTTTGACTCTGGTTTCCCTCTGATTCTTCACAAGGATCTGCCTCCTTTTCTCATCTTCAATGACTCTCAAAGCTCTAGCCAGCTTCTCCTTGGTGATGTCATGCTCCTTTGTAGATGACTCCAAAGCTTGGCTGACCTTGCCGTAATAAGCAGTGTCTATCTCAAAACGCTTCACCACAAGAGCATGTTTCTTATCCTGGTCTTCTATCTTCCCTTTGATTTCCTGATTAGCCATTTGGATTCTAGCAACACTCATCTCCAACTCGATCTTCTCTGCATGCAACTGATCTCTTTCCCTCTTCATCTCCAGGAACTCTTCCATACTGACAAAAGAATGGGATTCCTCAATCAACGGATACCAAGGATTACCCATAGGAAATGGTAGATGCGTGATCTCAACCCTCTTCTCGAGCCAATCATCAAATGGAGGAAATGACCTGTTATTAGCTCTACCCCAAGAAAACTTGCCTTTCCTTTGAATGCGGCGCCATGCATCAGACACTTGCCTCAACGATGACGAATTACCCTCAATTGGGAAGTAGCAAGACTCCTGAATCTCACACTTGAGAGGAGGAACCTCCATAGCGAATCCCATTTGTCTCTTAAGAAGCGTCGGGTTATAATTAATACAACCCTGAACTCCTATAAGAGGCACATTGGGAAAACTCCCGCAACTGCAAATGAAATCTTGTCCAGCCCCACTACTGTGAGTCCAAGCTATGTCCTTGGCTCGCAAACCCATCAACTTGGTTGCCCAATTCACCGTATGGTCAAGAAGAACAAAGGCACCCCTGGAAGGCAAATACCCCATGAACCATTTGTACAACAGTTGAGCACAACATCTGATCAAGCCCCCACGCCGCTTCTCATTCCGATTATGGACCGAGTAATAAACATCCCCAACCAAAGTAGGAATAGGATTCCTCTGCACAAACACCCGGATGGCATTAATGTCCACAAAGCTCTTCTGATTAGGGAACAAGATGATTCCATAAATGCTTACAGCAATCAAAGCACAAACGGTCTGCCAATCACCCAAAACAGCATGCTCCTTGGCTTTAGCCTCTAAGAAACTCAGATGAAAACCAGGCAACTTTCCCTTCTCCTTCAGACCTCCTTTAGTCACTTCGGGGCTCAAATAAAGAGCGCGGGAAATCCCACAAACATCAGGTTCTTCCTTAGTAGCATAAAAAGGAACCTGATTTCTGATCTGAATACCCAGGATACCGACATAGTCCTCCATCAAAGGCCCCAACAAGTAATCCGGGAAAACAAAGCATCTCAAACCCGAGTCATAAAACTGGAGAAAAGTATGGATGACACTCCTATCCCTTTCTGTGAGCCTGAAAACCATCTTCAGAATACCACCATAAGTCTCACGGAACAACCCCACATGGTCAGGTGTAATCAATGCTATCATCTCTTTTAGCACACTGATCTCTGGATCAAAGAAACTGTAGACAACATCGTCCTTCAAACCGGTCCTCATATCTGAGTAGAGAAGTCTCTCAACCAGGATCTCAATCAAGAATGTCCCCTGCATATGGATAAACATGAGTTAGATGCAGATAAATGCAAAATGAGAATGATGCTGATGCATGAATGCAATGCATTGTGCCATCCTCCAAGTCATCTGAACATCCACTGCACTGAGTTACGGCCTCTGAACTGATTGTCGCATTACGCGAAAAACCGGCGGGAAAAGAAAAATAACAGAGCCGCCACCGTGCTTTATTTATCCCAAAAAGGGAAAGGAAACGCTCGAAGTAAACCTGGAAAAGACATGGTCTCGCGACCAAAGAGAGATGGGATCGGGAGTCGGTTATGCGAAGGGAAGGTATTAGCACCCCTACGCATCCGTCGTACTCGACGGGATCCACGCACAAAAGAAAGGATAAAGGTTGCTAGAAACTGCTCACAAACTGCACACAAAGGCTGGAAAGAACACACAGAAAGACAAGAGAAACAGGACTCGGCAGGATATCGCATCCTGGGCCTACGTAGTCTGTCAGGCACAGACATCAGAGTCGACGTAGTTCGGGACAGGGGGAAACGTGCTCGCTAGGATGTCGCATCCTATGCATACGTATCTTCTTGGACTAAAGAAGAATCAGAGCACTCGTAGCTCGGCTAACGCACGCCAAACAAAACCACACAGGAAACCGACTGCCAATCGCTGGACTTATGTCAGACTCCACACAAACAGGCAAACATGGAAACCGAATGCCAATCGCTGGACTTACATCAGACTCCGAACCAACAAACACACACTGGAAACCAACTGCCAATTGCTGGACTTACGTTAGACTCCAACAAAGAAACTGGAAACCGAATGCCAATCGCTGGACTTACATCGGACTCCAACCAGAAAAGGAGAAACAACTCACACAAACAAAACAAAAGGGCGCCCGTAGAGATCAGCTCATCTCCTGCCTACGTACCTCATCTGGTATGAGGATCAGGGCGACGTAGTTCCCCTACACAGGGAAAGAACTTCTAACCTAACCAGAGACTGGGAAATGACCAACTAGAAAGGAGACTAACTCGAGCCTAATAGTTATCATGTAAATTCACCATGGTCCTAGGTTGAAGTTTCTATCTAACTTGCACAGGGAGCAAGCTATCCTAAACAGCAACTGAGTAAACATACACACAATTAGCACACACTATATACAAACAAAGTGGGCTCACACAAGGTTAGGTTGTGAAACACAAGCCAACTGGAATCGGGTGATGTTAGCTCTTAACCCTAACATTGAGAGTTAGGGTGAAGCAGAGGAAATGGGAAGTGAGGATAAGACCTCACAGCTCTTATCCCTGGCCTGGGAGAGCTTCAGACAAATGAAAGTGTGGGAGTTCAGAAAGTTGGAACTCTTCTCCACATATGACTGACTCAACAAAGATCTTGGGTTAGTATCCACAATGCATCAACACAAGGTGTGTGAGCAAGGTGGATGACACACTGAATAGCAGGAGATGGATTGCACATCTCTTTTATCTGCCAATTGCCTCATAGAGGTCTTTTCCTGCTTGGCACAAAGATAAACAAACACAAGCATTGCCTCTTAAGGAGGGCTTCAGACAGGTGCCTGCCCAAGTAACAGGACAGGTCTTCCAGACTACATGAAGTCAGAGAGTTATACCTCAATGCTTAAGCAACCAAGCAAAAGCAAAAGCAAGTTCAAAAGAACTTAAGCAACTAAGGTACCAGAAAAAAATCTAACTCAATCAGTATACAACTCAAAAAGTCAAACAGACAACCAATAGTCAACAGTTAACAGTACACAGTCAAACAAGCAAGCAACAATGGGCAAGGCACAAGCTCAACTCAAATGAGCTAACATCAACCTACAAAACAAGTCAAGATTAGTCAACATCATACAATTAACCAAATCAAATGAGTGAATCAAATCCATCATGGCCATGTACTTCTTAACCTGAAAACAAAGCTCAACTGTGAGAGGCAAACCACTAGGACAAGGCCTAGGGTCAAAGATGGAGAAATAATTCAAAACAGAACATGAAATTCAACATGAATCAACCTCAATCAATTAAGAACATAATCCAAAAGGTCTCATGTGAATAGCATCAACCAAATTCATTTCACAAACCAATCATGGCAAGGTATGCAAGTTTAAAGCACATTGAGACAACAGAATGAACAAATGCACATTAATTCAAAAATGATTCAATAAATCTCAACAAAATTCATGGCTAAACAAAACACACAAAATGATCAACACACCAAAAAATTAGGGGAATTGGACATGGTTAAGCATGGTAATCAAATTCATCAAGTCAAGGCAATCAAAATGAGCTCAAATGGAACACCAAATGTGACACCAACTTAGCACAAGCCTAAAACAGAAATGAAACATGATAAAGACCTCAAACCAAAGCCAAAACAAACTTTAACATGTCTAGAAACAATGTACAAAATTTCACATTCATATGATAAAGCACAAGCATTTCACAAATGATTGAAGTTCAAGACTATTCAAAAGCTCACAAATGATCATCCAGAAAGAAAAATCTCAATCAAATCAGAAATGAATCCAAAAATTCCAAGAAAATTCATAATCAATCACAATATCCATATCAAGCATCATACAAAAAATCAAATCATTTGGAATTCATTTGGCATGGCAAACAAATTAATCAAGTTGAGAAAACAAAGGTGTGACACACATTGTCACACCTACATTCACATGATCATATCTCAGCAACCACAAATGATAAAAATGCAAACTCAACACCAAAATGTCCAGCAAGATGTCTAGTTTAAGCATGTCAAATTTCAAAAGCATTGGATTAAAACTCATCATTTCACAAATGAAATAGTAGGGCAAGGTCAATAAAACATACATGTGAACTAACCCTAGGTCAAAACAAAATCCAGCCAGGCACAAATTGTGGAAAAATGCTCAAAAAAACTAGAAACCATAAGGAGCATGATGCAAAAATTCCCACATTATTTGGATTATTATTTATTTAGTTATGAATTTTTAAAGTGAAAGGAAAAATAAAAAATGCATGAAAAGTATGTATAGAATATCATGGAGGGAAAATGCAAAAATGAAATGCAATTTGAAAAAGTGCTGGAGTCAGGATTCGAAGCGAGGCAAAGTTCAAAATGAGGCGCGCTCGCACGTGAAACTCTGCGTTTCACTTATCCTATGTGGCCAAGCGCATCAACCGTGACCAATCAATATGCCATGCAACTGCTACGTGGACCAACACATGTCCAGTATTACCACAAACACATGCAGCACGCGAATATCATAACCTAACGGATCAAACATGCATTTTGGAAAATTTCTCAGCAATCTTCATCGTGTTCATCATGCTCAAGAATAAAAGTGCACAGAAATTAAAAACAAGCACATCAATGCATTCATCTCTCAACATACATCGCTAATCCAGGCCTGGTTTGTTCTAATTCAACATATATCAAGCAAATCGAACACATACATTTTCATACATCAAACTTAAATCTAACATATCTTGCTCAATTCTGCATGGAAATCAGTGATACGAAGCTCAATTTACTCAGTGATGCAAGATCTACAACAATCATATAACCAATTTAAGAATAGAGAAGATCGATTTCTGACCTTGATGAAGATGCAGAAGTGGAACAGATTGATTCAGGCCATGAGAAGCTCAAACAGATGCTCCAAAGCTCTTGTATGATTGAATGGATGAAGGTTTGATGTTTACTCGAGCTTGATTCCAACAGAATTCTCAACTGCCATGGATGAGCTTCAAGTTCCAAACAGCTTCCAATTGCGCGATTTTCACTGAATCTTGCTTCAATAATGCTCCTCGATGCTTATGGATGATGAATGAATCAAGAATAAAGCAATGTGTGTGGAGAAAATTGATGAAAGTTTGAGAGAAAATTTTGTGAAAAAAAACTAGATCTGGAAATTTTGATGTGTTAATGCTGAACTCTGTTATGCTTTGGCTTATATACTTGCTCTTAATCAAGCTGTTAATCACACTTAGCCATATGGTAATTGGATTAGTGAGAATGGAGTGTTTATGCCAATTTGATAATTCACCCTATGCATGAGATTACCAATGGAACAGTGCATGAATTGCCTTGGAAATTCACTTGAAATCTTACTTTGGAGCCAATGCAAGTGTTAAAATGTGAAAATAATGCATTATTTTCAAATTATAATTTTCCCTCCAAAATTCAAATGAAAATGCAAATGATCATGTGATGAAAATGCATGGCATGTGATATATGTTTTGGATAGTAGATATCAAGAGAAAAATGTTGCAAAAAGAGCCATCTCATTTGGACATTTGGTGTGAAAGTTATGCATGTTTGAAGTTCAAGTTCATTTGGCCATGATTGATCCATATCTTTTCAACCATACATGAGAAATTCATGATCTTGGACTTTTTGGAAATGGGAGAGAAATATATTCAACTTTCATGTTGGACAAAATTTCATTTGAAGCTTTCTTGATGATGTAATCTTGAGGAGAAAACCTTTCCATTTTTGGCAATTTCAAATTACAGGTCACTTACTATTTTTGGAAAGTTTTGATCTGACCTCAAATTCTTCAATGTTGATGTTTGAAATTTCAAATGAGACTTTTATGGACATGAATGAGGCCTCTCTAACCATCTCCCACCTTCAAATCCATGATTGAATTGACAGTTGACTTTGGTTGACTTTCTAGGGTTTCAGATGAATTGGTCATTGACTGATGAGCTTTGAGCCTTCAATGCTTGACCAAATCTCTTCAAAATGATCCTTGAATCACATGAACTCATTGAACCAACCCTAGGGCTTTGATTCCATGGAAAATTCATTTGCTTGCTTGCACAACTGAGCCTCCTGACCAGTCTGACTGATGACATGCAATGAACTATGTAATGAACAATGCAATGTTAATGACCTAATCATGAAATGAATGTACAAAATGGGAGGTGCAAATTTGAGGTGCTACACTGATCACAACCATCTGAGGTACTGAGCAACCATAAATCCAACTCGGGAGTTCCGAAATAAACGGAACCGGAGAATACATCACCATCATCACAAGAAAGTCCTCTGAACAGATAACCACCAGATCCTCTGAACCAGCCCAGGGAATCCTGAAATAAACGGATCCTCACTGATAAATACCACGGACAGAACTTCGGCGTCTCAGAAATAAATATCCATAAATCCGACTTATAAATAGGACTCTGATCAATAACTGAACCATTAGTCACCAACAAAGTCACCACCATAACATGCATCTGTAGGAATCAGACCCTCCCCTCACAGGTGAATTCTAATCAGGTCATCCTAAGGCGGATAATAGTCTTGACAATCAGACAAGATACTCAACGGGTTTGCCCTTTCGGGTGTGCCGCTGCATCTCTCATAAGATCGTCTAAACCAAAGATCCGGGAAAGAACGGTCACCGAAGTCACCAGCTCTAAAGAGATAACCCGACCAAAGTGGAATACTCCACAATGGAAAAGCTCTCTCAGAAGAACCTCGTCCGGCTTGTGGTATGTCACGTCGCAACAACATGCCCAACCAACATGTGAGGAACGTGAGACCACACTAATCCTAGGTGTATACTCGGGCCTGGGTTTTAGCCCCACTCAGAACACCCACCCCAAATCAGAGGAACCAACCTGTACAGGATCCAGCATAATGATAATATGATGCATGCAAACATTTATGCAAATATATACACAACATAATAATCATAAATGCAATAAATAAAGTAATAAAAGCAACCAAAACTATCCTAGAGAGCGCTAGGAATGACTCGCTTATGGAAGATGGACCAGCAGAAGGTCAACTTCTTTTCTCCCCAGTGGAGTCGCCAGCTGTCGCATCCGTGAAAAACAACCGGCGGGAAAAACAAACAAACAGAGCCGCCACCGTGCGTTATTTATCCCAAAGGAGGGAAAGGAAACGCTCGAAGTAAACCTGGAAAGGAAATGGTCTTACGACCGGAGATTACAAGGATCGGGAGTCGGTTACGCAAGGGGAAGGTATTAGCACCCCTCACGTCCGTCGTACTCGACGGGATCCACGCTCAGAAAGGAATAGAATAAGGTTGCTGATAGAAACTGCTCAAAGAATGCACACACACTGGAATAATAAAACAGGCGGAAGAAGATGGAGGAAGGAGACTCGGCAGGGTGTCGCATCCTGGGCCTACGTAGTTTGTCAGAAACAAACATCAGAGTCGACGTAGTTCGGGGAAACGGGAAACGGGCTCGCTAGGATATCGTATCCTATGCCTACGTATCTCATCTGGAATGAGAATCAGAGCTACCGTAGTTCGGCTAACGCACGCTGAAACAAAACACACGCACAGACGCTGAGACGTCAAAGCAAACACGCAAATGGAAACAGACTGCCAATGGCTGGTCTTACATCCGACTCCAAACAACAAACACAAACAAGGAAACCGACTGCCAATCGCTGGACTTACGTCAGACTCCACACAAACAAACACCCCAAACGGGAAACAGAATGTCAACCGCTAGACTTACATCAGACTCCACACCCACACACAAGAGGTTATCAAACAGACAAGCTAATAGGGAGTCTGGAACTCGAGCTTAATAACCGTCAAGCAAACACACACAAAAAGAAAAAGGGTGCCCGGAGAGATCTCGCACGATCTCCTACCTACGTACCTCATCTGGTATGACGATCAGGGCAACGTAGTTCCCCTTAACAGGGGAGAAACTTTCTCCTAACCAGAGACTGGGAAATAACAAACTAAAAGGGTGACTGACTCGAGCCTAATAGTTGTCATGCCATCCACCATGGTCCTATGTTGAGGTATCTAACATAACCTAACTCGCACAGGAAGCTAGCTAGCACAGGAGAGCAAGCACACACACTATATGCAAATAAGTGGCTCATACAAGGCTGGGCTTTAGTCAAGGGGTCAAATCAACCTCGACAAACAAGTCGGTTCTGTTATGGGTGTTTTGAGCTCTTAACCCTAACATTGAGAGTTAGGGTGAAGCAGATGAAAAGGTAATGAGGGTAAGACCTCATAGCTCTTAACCCGGGCATGGGTGAGCTTCAATCAATGAAAACGTGGGAGTCCAGAATGTGGGACTCTACTCCACTTGACCTACTCTATATACAAGGATCTTGGGTGTTTATTCAAAATGCATCAGCACGTAGTGCGAGCAAGATGAAAGACTCAACTGAATAGCAGGGGATGGATTGCACATCCCTTCTATCTGCCAATGCCTCTTCACTTAGGAGGTCTTTACATGTACAAGGCACAAAGATAAACAAGCAAGAACATGGCCTCTTAAGGAGGGCTTCAGACAGGTGCCTGCCAAAATAACATGACAGGTCTTCCAGACTACATGGAGGTAAGGAAGTTACCTAAGTGGTATGCCAACCACAATCAAAGCAAATAATGAGTTAAAGCGGCTAAAGTACCTGTAAGAAAAGCTAAACAATCAGTACTATGTTCAGACAAACAACCAACAGTTAACAGATAACAACAGACAGACAATCTCAATATGTACAACATGTAAGCCATAAGGCAAACACTCAAGTGATTCACCAAAGGACCTACAAAAGAACCAAAGGTTAGCAAACATAGCAAATAGCCAAGCTCAAATGATGAGGCAACATCAATCATGGAGATGAATGCTTGAACCTGAAATTCAAAGCTCAAATGTGAGTACAAACCCCTAGCACCAAGGCTAGGGTCAAAGGAGGAGAAAAAAAATCAAAATAGAAACCAATATTCAACATGAAGCAACTACATTCAATCAAGAACATGTCCTAAAAAGGACCAAGTCAAAATCATCAAGCAAAGTCATGTAGTGAGCAAGAGAAGACAAAGACAAATTCAAGGCACACAATTGGTCATTAAGAATCAAAGTTCCATATTAAAACAGAAATGACTCAAACAATTCTGAAAATTTTTATGTGCATACAACATATCAAACACAATCACCATGCCAAAAATCATAATCAGAGGAGTTCATTTGGCAAGGCAATGAAAATGAATAAGATCAACATCAAATTGTGTGACATACATTGTCACATCATACAAACACATGCATAAAACAGAGATGAAAAATGAGAAAAATATACAACCAAGCCTCAAAAATCCATCAACATGTTAGGAATTAGCATGTAAAATTTCATGGCAATTGGATCATTATTGAGCATTTCACATTAGTTTGAATGAGGCATGTCACAAATGCACACATGTTCAATTAGTCTAGCACAATTAAAATTCCAGCCATGCACAATTTCAGAAATCCACATCAAAAAATAGAAGACATTCATATGATCATGTAGAAAAAAACCTGGAATGATTTGGATCATCAAGCTATTTTTGGTGATTTTTACAATATCATGCACAAAATGAAATAAAAATGTAAAACATGAAGAAAATAATGAAATGAATTGAAAAAATGGAAATGGCTACCAAACTGGATCGAACACAGGTTCTGTGGCTCAAAGAGGCGCGTCTAAAATGCACCGTTTCACTAATCTGATGTGGCTAGCCACATCAGAGTCAAGGCTGGCGTGTACAAGTCAAGGCAAGCTGATCCAATAGAAATGCCATCACATGCCATACAAGCGCTTAATCAGCAATTAAACAAAATAACACCACAGGAAGGAATCGAACTCGCGTGGCCTTGGCAACGGGCGCTTCTACAGTAATTTTGAATGAATGAACCAGAGCCAAACCCTAAGCGGTGGCGCACGGTGGAAACCACCGTCTTCTTCATGAAGATGGTGGATGAACAGTATGCATCCACAAAAAAAAATCCAGAATCATTTGAAATTTATATCAACAGAAAGCTTATGCTACGTAGGTCACGAATCCACTATTAATTCACATCAATTCATCATGTACAACGTAAATTGATCAAAAACATTATGACATTCAAAACTTCTAATCATCATATCTCAGCCATTTCTCAACCAAAACACATGGAATTTTCATCAGCATGACCAGCAAGCAAAGATCTACGCTATCATGGAAAAAGTTTTGAGAATTGAAAGCTTCGAAAAACCTACCTCTTGAAGAGCAGTTTCTAGATTCGGCAACTTCAAGGCCTGGCACGATTCAAATCCACTCCTCTATCACTGTTATGAAGCTTTGTGAAGAAATTGGAGCTTGTAGTGGCTTAGATCTTGCTCAAATAACAGATTCCATGTTCATTGTTCTTGAGCTTGGTATGCTTAATTTCTGCTCAAATTCACTGATCCAAGGCTTGATCTACACCAAATCAATATCACAGAACAAGAATATGGAAGAAAATCACTAGCTTATGTGAGGAAAATTTGAATTTGGATTGGGAGAAAATTTTGGAGGGAACTTGAATTTGGATCTAGAAATGATGAATAATCAGAAATTCTGTTAGGATTTGGTATTTATATGTTGTACTAATCACATCCTAATCAAAATTAAGCATGGTTTAGTTGAGATTAAGCAAGATAAGGTGTATGGCAAAATTTTGAAAATTGGAGGTGCATGGAGCATTTGGACGTGAACAGTAGCCAATGCATTATCAATTTCACCTAAAATCTTCTAATGAACACAATGGCAATGGTGATTTGTTCCCATGATGCACCAATTTCAAATTTGCAATTTTCCCTCCAAAATAAGCATGAATATGCAAATGTTCATGTATTGAAATTTCATGCAATGTGATGAATGATTTGTAAAATACATGTCATGAGAAGAAATATGCAAAAAGAGGCACTCAATTTGGAGTTATGAGTCAAAAGTTATGCCCTTTTGAAGTTCCATGCACACTTGGCAATGATTTGATCATATCTCCTCAACCATTCATCATAAACTCCTGATCTTGGACCTTTTGGAAATGGGAGAGGAAGATCTTCAACTTTCATGTTGGACAAAAATTCATTTGAAACTTCTTTGATGATGTAAGATCAAGTTGAATTTGGACCAAAAACTTTCCATTTTTGGAAACTTTCAATTACAGGTCACTTTCCATTTTTGGAAACTTTTGATCTGACCTCAAATCCTCAAGATATGTATTTGACATGATGAATAAACATTGTTGGAACATGAATGGGATGAAAAAAATCAATTTCCCAGTTCAAAACCCACCGTTGACTTTCTGTTGACTTTTTGGTTGACAGATGACTCAGAATTGCTCTGATCAGCTTGAGCCTTAACCACTTGAGGAATTGGCTCCAAAATGAAACCCTATCTCAAATAAGCCCAAGATAATGACCATATGATCTCCATCCAATAAATAAACCCCATCTCCTTGAGAAACCCTGACTGGTAGAATGGCACTGATAAGGGTTGATCAGAGGTCAAAACCCTAATCCAGAGGAATCTGAGCATGAACAATGAGCCCCTTGAGGATGACATAACTATGATGATGATGATGTACCCTTGCCAATAAGATAATGCTCAACCTCCTTGAGGGATCAAGAAACCCTAATTGAAGCACAAACCCTCAGATGGCTGGTGATCAATTTATGAGACCCTCAGACTTGAATCTCTTAACCTCTCTATCTTCTGAGAAAGACTTAGGAGGATGACTTGTTTATTTTCACATGATATGCAATATCCAAATGCCTAATGTCCTAAAACATGAAATGCAATATGCTAAGCTAGTCCCAAGAAGAGGAGGGCAAATTTTGAGGTGTTACAGGCGTACCTGAAATAGGGATTTTGGATGCCCGAGGCTTTCACACCTTTGGAGGAGTAATCCGTCCTCCCAGTTATGGCGATCCATAAATCCTTAGGAGAAAACCCGTCTGGGACCGCTCCGGGTCCGTTCAGCGGGAGTCGGAGTATCGCGGCTAACTCCTCAACAGACAACTCATGATAATTGTTAAACAACCGGAAACGTAAGGTTCCAAAATAATACCTGGTTGTGTTGACCCACCGCTTTTCCAGCTGGAACTCCAGAGTGCTGAGGAACTTGAGAGTAATGCGCTCGTAGGTCGGCGCCTCCAAACTCATAAACTCGAGCATGCCCAAGACATGGAACATTCGGGGTACCTCGATTTTCAGCCCTAGAGCAGTCAGAGTATTCTCACACATATACCTGGTCGACGTGAGCTTGCGCTTCCGGTGAATTTGGTAACGTCGCTCTTGCTCCGAGTTGTCAAACACAATATTGTGCGGATTAGGATTCCGGCTCGGGCGCTTCCGGGAGTTTGCCATTTCTGCACGTTGTTGCTTTCCGGTAAGGATTCTATTCGAGGACATTTTGAACCTGCAAAAAATATCAAAATTCCAAACTTTTGAGTTAGAAAAATCTAAAACCGTGGTTGCGACCGGGACAGCGAGGTGAGAAATATTTGTGAATGGTGTTTGGGCTATAGGTGAGTGGAGCTTGGTTGCATGTAGAGTTTTGTGTGGTGAGGTGAGTGAGTTTTAATGGAGTTTGTGAGAGAGTGAGAGAAGAAGATGAAAAAGTATGAGAGAGAATGATGATGAGTGTGGTAAAAATCTGATAATGATGAGTGATAAGGGAAAAAAGAGTGGTTAAGAGTGGTTTAAGTGGGTGGGCCCCACAAAAATTTAAAATTTTCAAAAAAAATTCGCACGCCTGACACGGCTGGCCGTGTCAGGCTACTGTTTTACCATTTTCCCAACTTCTTTTACAGTGGTCCTGACACGGGCCGTGTTAGGCCACTATTTTATCATCCTCAAAACCATTTTTCTTAAAGTGCTCTTGACACGACCCGTGTCAACTGACACGGGTGGCCATGTCAGGCCACTATTTTTAAGCATCCTTCAAGCATTTTCCCTCTCTTGACACGGCCCGTGTCAGGTGACACGGGTGGCCGTGTCAGGCTGTCCTTTTGGTCGTTTGTTGGTTTTCTTGTTAGGTCAACCGCTGGTTCCTCTGGCTCCTCCTTGTGGGACTCTTGTATACCTACAGACACACACAAATGCTTAGAAATAAAAAGCGTGGGTTGCCTCCCACGAAGCGCTGCGTTTAACGTCGCATGACTCGACGGTTCATTTCCCCTATCATGGGGGGTGTTTCAGGTTCAAAACCTTGTTGAACCTCTTGTCTACAACTCGGGCGTTGTCTCTTTTATCAGTGTGGACTCCTTTGTGCCACGAATCCTTTTTAACCTTCCTTTCGGTGTTAGGAATCTTTCCGTTTAGGAAGGCTACTAGCAGTGGTGAGATTTTGATAGTATTCAATGTCCTGATTAAGCCTACTTGATATTGAGATTCTGTATCTTCCTCCATCTCCTGGTCTTCAATAGCATTCAATGTTATTTCCTTGTTATGAACTTTCAAGGTTAACGTGCACTCATCCATGTCGAGTTTGCATCGACTCGTCTTCATGAACGGTCGACCCAGAATGATGGGTGCCTCATTGTCTTCAGGTATGTCTAGGATTACAAAATCGACTAGAAAAGTCAAGTCCGCTATTGTTACCAGCACATCTTCAGCTATACCATATGCATCTTTTCTTGAGTGATCCGCAAACTTCAGATTGGTCTTTATATCACTGATATTTTTAATACCCAGCCTGTGATAGATCAATATTGGCATCAGATTCACACTAGCTCCAGAATATATTAGTACCTTTTTGAAGGTTCTTTCTTTGATTGTGCATGATAATGTGACAGTTCCTGGATCCTTTTGTTTGTTAGGAATGTTTTGCTCTAGTGAGTTTGCATTATATTGTTCCTTACCGGATACCTGTTCTTCAGTGGTTGGTCTCTTTTCAGCCATTACCTCTTCCACGAATTTCTTGTAAATGGGCATCCTTTCAAGTGCTTAAAACAAGGCCATATGACCCTCAATCCTTTTAAACATTGTCATGAATTTCTCCAAGTCTGACTCACTAGGTTCCTTCTTTGTCATTCTCTGAGGGTAGGGCAACTTAATCACCAGTTTAGTTCCTTTTGTAGTTTCTTCTTTAGTCGGCTCGCTCGGTGATATAATTTTTTTCTTTTTAGCAGCCTTTTCTCTGTCGTCGTGACCATATTAACATTCTCCTGACCTCTTGGATTTTGAACTGTTTCACTTGGTAGGGACCCTGGTGTTCGAGAACTTGCCAGTTGATGTGCTATCTGCCCCAGCTGAACTTCGAGATTCTTTAGGGAGGCGGTGGTGTTTTTCTGATTGTTTCTAGTGTCTTCTTCAAATTGCCTATTTTGAGTTGCCAAGTTTTCAATGGCAATCTCCCAGTCTGCCTTTTTAGGCGCCTGTTGTTGTTGTTATTAGTGATACTGAGTCTGATATTGCCCTGTACCCTATTGCGAAACGTTCCCTCTCTGATCTTTCCAGAAGAAGTTTGGATGATTCTTCCAACCCGGGTTGTAAGTGTTAGAGCAGGGATTATTCTGCTTCAAGAATTTGATCTCTTCAATTTGTTGGGGAGTCGCAAAGCAATAGACAGTGTGATGAGGTCCATTGCAGATTTCACAAGTGCTCTTCTGAGCTGGTTGAACCTGCACTATCTGTTGAGTACCTATATTCATAGCTTTCAGCTTTTTGTCTACTTCAGCAGCAACAGTGTCTTCCAGATGGATTTTATTTGTCTCTAATTTTAGATCAATCACCCCATCTGTCTGCCTGGTACATCTGTCATATAGCTCTATATGCTCATTAGCAGCTATTGCTTCAATAATCCTCTTGATACCAGTGGCTGTTGAGAAATTGGTTGAGCCATCGGCTGCTGTATCAATCAACTGTTTCGTCTTTATTTTCAGCCCATTAACGAACATCTGCATTTGTTCTGTCTGATCCATATTATGAGTGGGACACACGACTAAGATCCTTTTGAATCTTTTGTAGGTGTCTCCCTCACCATCCTTCTGTTTGAAATTCAGAATTTCATACCTTTTTCTCAGGAATACTGATGCTGGAAAATACTCATTTAAGAATGCAGTTTCCATCTCCTCCCAGGAAGTGATACTACCGGCAGGGAGAGGATAGAACCATTCTTCCGCGTCTTCAGCTAAAGTGAACGGGAACATTCTTAATTTTTTTGCTTCATTAGTGTGACCATCAATTTTCAAGGTGGTGCTCATGGTCAGAAATCTCTGCAGGTGTTTGTTGGCATCTTCATTAACCTTTCCGGTGAAAGGTTTTCTTTCCAATTGATTGATTGTGCTAGGATGCAGTTGAAAATTTGTCACATTCACCGGTTGGTTAACTATGGTCAGTCGACCACCCGGTGCATTTGCACCTCCATAGTCACCTAGAAGTCTTTCCGGAGGTGGAGGAGGTGGAATTGGAGGAACTTCAGCCATTGGTTCCTTGACTTCTGGTTGATCCGAGGTACTTTCTTCTGTAGAATCCACTCTTTGTTCTCTGCGTCTTCTGTGAAGGGTTCTCTCGATCTCTGCGTCAAAAAGAATTTCAGCTGAGGGTTTTCCTCGCATACACCGGTTAGTAAAATATAAATGACGGATCCCTGGCAACGGCGCCAAAAATTTGATCGAGAAAATAGCAAGTGTACTATTTTGCATGTTATAGTAATAATGGGGAAATTCCCCGAATGTCGATCTCAAGGACTCCACGTTAGTATTGAGTTTAAATTATCATTCAATTAAACAAAAAGTATTAATTTGGTTTTTGAGTGTAAAAAGAAAATAATAAAGAAATATAAAAATAAGGGTTTATAGAGAAAAGGGAACAATGCCAGGGAAGGTGTATGATTTATCCCTGTAACAACTCTGAGTTACTATTGCATCAACAAATATCAATTACTACCAATTCTCAAGGGTATTTTCTCCCAAGTCCTTGGTGAGAAAACCTTTAATCAATCTACCCTAATTCCTATGTCCATAGCCAATTAGGGTGAAGTTAAGATGTATAATATCAAGAATGCTCTGGTTCATACAAGGTATCCATAGTCCTAGGTGATATCTACTGCAGAGTAACCTGATGAAAACCTTATCACTGGAGGTCCAGCCTAAGTGATAAGCATAGATCAATCTCAATTGGTCCGAAAGAGAAAGCAATAAACACATCAAAAGGTTACCGTAAATAAAATATTATAAATGCAAATGTAAACTCAAATTCATTACAATTCTAAATCAGGGACACCCCCTAGCATTGGGGGGTTTAGCTACTCATATTGTTTAAAACAAATTTAAGATAAAAATTACACATTACAAGTAATTGGATGACTTTGATCTTCAATCGCTCCCGCTCATGAATCTCTTCAGCTCTCCAAATGCCTTGATCTCTGTAATACTTGATTGCTTCACAATATTGTGGTTTGCTGTATTCTAAGATGATTTTTCCTTTGGCAGAAGACCTCTTTTTATAGTGAACGATCCTAGCAGCAGTTGGACAGGTCCAAGGATGTCTCTCAAAAGCCCGCAGAATGAAAAGCCCGAGAAAACTGGAAATTTTGGGCTTGGGCTGACACGGCCCGTGTCAGCTGACACGGGTGGCCGTGTCAGGCTACCGTTTTCTTTCTTTTGCTTCCCTTTCCCTGACACGGCCCGTGTCAGATGACACGGGTGGCCGTGTCAGGCCATCTGTACCAGGGTTTTTTGCTCTTTTGCGTGTCGGACTCTCGCACTGTCGTGTTCTGAGAACTCCGGTTCTTCTTCCTGGATCTGTCGGACAAAAACACGGCTATCCCACGCATAAAATCAAGATAAACAAAGTAAAACATAACAAAGATTAAAAATGCTTAAATAAAATAATGAAAGTAAAATTAATCGATTTGTACCTTAAATACTTGCACAGTGTATCAAATGTCTCTGTTTTGCGTCGGATCAGTAATGAACACTTACTATAAATGGTGACTGATCAAACATTCTAAAGACCTAACCACCATGAGGATTTAAGAGTTGCAGAGCAGTCTAGAGGCAGAAGAATTGCGTCTGACTGAGAGAACCTCTAAAAGAGAGGTAAAATAGACTCTAAAGGCGTCTTCTGAGAAGAAGATTCATAAGAAGTCTTGCTCAGAAGCCAAGATGAGGCATGGTGGTGGTTTTCAGAAGTCAGAAGCCTCCAATTTTGATAAGAAGAAACATCAGAAGGGGAAGGAGATGTTCGACAAGAAGAAGGTTCAATGCTACTATTGTAAGAAGTTTGACCACTTTGTCGCTCACTGTTGGTCAAATAAGGAAAAGAAATCAGAAGAAGCAAACATAGCCATAAGAGATTCTGATGATGAACTTGTGTTATTGATGACTTCTAAATCTGATGGTGCATATTTGGTATAATGGTAGTATATGGACATTGACTGCTCAAATTACCTAACTAGAAACAAACAATAGCTGGTTTATTTTGACTCTAGAAAGAGGACAAAGGTCATATGTGATGATGATAAATACCTCAAGCTGAAGGTATGGTAAATGTCAAAGTCAAGGTGAAGAATGGTAAAAATGTTCTAATCAAGGATGTTTGGTATTTTCCTGGCATGAAGAGAAATATGACGAGTGTAGGTCATCTTATTGAGAATGGTTTCTCATTTACTATGAAGAACAACCTCTTAAAGTTGTATGATTCTGATTAGAAGTTAATTATGAAACCTGAGTAGGGAAGCAGTACAACATCCAAGGTGAATATGGAGACAACTGAAACTAAATGTCTTAGTGCAGAAGGCACTTAAGGTGAGAGTGAGTTATGGCACTAGAGATTGGGGCATCTTAATTTCAAAAGCTTAGGTTATATGAATTATGAGAAGCTGGTGTAATACCCCAATTTTGACCCTAATATCCCTCATGCTACTTCATCATATGCATTAGCATTGAGATCATACCTTGGCATCCTCCTTACCCTTTATTCATTGGGTTTATATTGGGAGAGATCACCAAGCACCATGTGATTGTATCATACCTTGTACTTTATCATTTACTAACCAAAATACCAAAAATATGTCTTTGCATTTGTCTAACTCTTTTGTAGGAAGGGCACATGATCACCTTTGATCTATCAAGTTTATATCTAGGGTTTAAGACCCTCATTACTAAGATCATAATCAAGATTGGTCTACAATGGCTTTATACATCATATATGAGTCCCTATGATATTTACATGTTATTTTAGTCAAGAAAGCATCAAGAGTTTGGAATTGGTTTGCCTTGGAAACCCTAGTTCATCTGGGTATCTTGTGTAACTTCTTCGCCAAGATTCTTCAACATTTGATCAAATACTTCAAGGGATACTTAAAATTTCATCATCTTATGCATATATGATCTCCCATGAGTCCCAAAAGTCAAGAGAATTGCAAGCTATCAAGTTGGTTGATGGTGGTTGACTAGAGGATTTCATCTGATCAAAACTAGGGTCCCCTAGACCCTATCTCCTACAATTTCTATCATAGGAAAATGATTACAAGATAAAAGTTACTCTAAATGACATTCCAAACAACTTTCATGTGTAGGTCTAGACCTAGTTTTTCTTGGAAAGTCATTTTTTATGTTGAAAGATTATAGGTCATTTTGTTTAAACCCTAATTTGGAGGTCAACTTCCCAAGGCCATAACTTTCTTAATTTTTATGAGATGAAAGATTTACAAGTTGCACAGTCAAATTCAAGGTGTCTACTTCAACTTTAATGTTTTGAGGAAGAGCTAATTCAACTTTTATGAGCATGTGATATGAGGATACATTATAGGTCATTTTGGACCAATACCATTAAATAAGTGATTTTCCTCAATTTCAAAAATGCATAACTCATTCATATTAAATCCAAATAAGGTCGAATTGTGACCATTTTGAAGGACTTTGAAAGATCTACAACTTTGATGAATACACGTTTCTCATTCGAAGCTCATACAAAAAGTTATCCAAGGTGGAATAAGTGAACATATGGCTTGACACTTAGATTTTTTTTTTGATATGTTAAAATTTCCAAACTTCCACCTGAAAATTAGCCATGATACAAGCTTCAAATGGAAAAGTGTTCAACATAAGAGTTGTTCCTCTTGATCTATCCTTTCCAAAAAGTCCATTTTCATCCATTTTGGAAAAGATTTGAATGGTCTGCGCATGGCTTGAACATGGAATCATCATTTGGCAAAATTAAAACTTCAAACAGCCGTGTACAATTGCCTTGCATTCCAAGTTGATTTCAGACTCATTCACACTTGATTATGGATCTAAAGGAGTGACTTCATGGGTCTGTACACGCCCATGCAAGCATGCATCATCCATTGGCAAAGTTGGAAATTCAATTTGAAGGTGCAAATAACATGTGATTCAGCTATAAATAGAAGCCTCTAGGTTCGGAATTGAGGATCCCTTCGCGCCAGCTTTGCTCCAAGACCCCAAACCCTTCCATTTGAAAGGATAATCCTGAGAATTTTCTTTGAAAATTGAGTTTGAATCTCACTGTTTTGAGATTCAAAACTCCAGGGATCCAAAGCCTTTGGTTGATTCTAATCTACTTCTGCAATCTTCCCGAGTGAGTCTGTAACAACCCAATTTTTAGTATTTATTTCTTATACTATTATTATATTTTATTTTATTTTATTCGGGTGTTAATTAATTAATTGGTTGTTAGGTAGTATAATAATTGATTATATTAATTGACTTGGTGTGTATATTGTGTTGGTTTAATTTATTTGAACTAAATAGAGGTATTATAACACTATGTCTTATTGGGCCTAATAATTAAATTAGAGGTATCATTTCTTAAGCCCAAATATAATACTAGAATAGTAAGAGGTGAGGAGAGTGAGAAGTAGCACTCACTTGGTCATTTTCAAGGCAACAAAGAAAGAAAAGAGGAAAAGTGAGGAGAAGAGGGGAAGAACAAGGGAGAAGCTAGGAAATGTAGTATAATTGGGTCAATGGGTAGAAATATGTTTAGGTTGAAATCCCTATTTTTTATGGTTTTGGAATTGTTAGGTTTTGATGAATAGTCTATGATTTGTGATGATTAATTGTGTTTGGAATTGAATTCTGTTTTCGTGTTAACGGGTTACCCAAAATATGTTAACGAGTTACATGCTCAAAAAGCTGCCTAGGAATTGAATTATGTTTTTGTGTTAACGGGTTAACCAAAATGTGTTAACGGGTTACTTGCTGAAAATCTGCCTAGGAATTGAATTATGTTTTCGTATTAACGGGTTAACCAAAATGTGTTAACCGGTTACATGCTAAAAAATCTGCCCAAGAATTGAATTCTGTTTCGGGTTAACGGGTTACCCCAAAAGCGTTGATAAATAGCCTATATTTGTGCGCGTATTTGATAAATAACCTATATTTGTGAATGGTATATTGTTATGAATGTGTATACGTGCCATTGGAGGATAATTCATAGAGTTGAATTATGGTTATATGTGGAATGTTAAGATGGTAGAGATGATCTTAATTGCATATATTGTTGGTATTTGTACATTCATTCATGGCATAGTCGGCTTTATGGTGGAAGCGGTGAAACTGTGGGTTCACATGGTAATAGACATTGATCCTTGAATGGAAATAGGCGTAGCAGACGTTGATCCGTGAATGGAAATAGGCGTAGCAGACGTCGATCCTTAAATGGAAATAGGCGTAACAGATGTTGATCCTTAATTGGAAATAGACGTAGCGGCTTTGATGTTGTCCGGATCAGAAGCGTGGCTTGGATTCTAGATATTGAATCGGAAAGCGGTGAAACATTGGGTTCACATTGCGGTACCACATGCATAGAGTCACATGTCTTGCATTGAGTCACATTAGAGTTATGTGATAATTGAATATATGCATTGATGTGATTGTTATGTGTGTATGAGATATGGTAATTGAGTTGGTGATGTTTGGATACACAATTTGGTAAAATGTGTGATTATGTGATAATTATAGTTACGTGTATATTTGGGAATATAGCATTGGATTTTAATATTATACTCCTTAAGTTTTGATGTATGCTTGAAACATGTGAAATAAATATTGGTTAGTATTATTTACATGGTTATACAAGGTGTGATGAATTCCTTTACTTGTTGATTTAATCATTGTGCTTTATTATACTTCTTCATAATGATTCGAATTCTCACCCTTCTGTTTGAATGTTGCCTTTACATGGGCATCGTGCAGATACTCAAGAGTAGTATTGCTGAAGTAAGTGGACGGTAGCTCACTCGAGATTTAGCCGGAGAGTTTCCGTGTTTTGGTTTAGTGACTAGGTAGTGAGTCAATGCTCTAGTAATGTAACACTGGGTAGATTAGTAGTATTGAACTCATATCTTATTTGGATATGTATTATGTTATTACTTGTGAACATGTTTAATTGTAATTACTGTTTGAGAGGCCATGGTGCCAAATAGTCTGGATATGATTTTATTTTATCTTGAGGAGATTATTGAGATGATCATGCTATGGGACATGAATCATTTTATGAAATACATGAGTATACATTATTTTCCGCTGCGAACGCATATACTTGTATATTCATGATATTTGAAATGTGTTATTTTAAATGACCAGATGTATTGTATATTGATGATGAATGATGTTGGTTTTTGAAAGCTTTTAGTTTTTGAAAACGTCGATGTGAAGCCCTTTTGTTTATATGCATGCTTATCCACTCTGATTATATGTTAATTGTTTTGGGGTATAAAAAGGGGTGTTACATTAGTGGTATCAGAGCATGGTCGACCAGTTGGTCAATAGTCATTAATGTTTTCCATCCTGTTGTATTTGATTTGTGTATCTGACACGATCGATACTGTGTATCTGAATTGTCCATTGAGTATCTTTGGTAGGAATTTTGGAATTGATTTAGTTTGTATTCCTTTAGAGCAGCTTGATGTGATTTTGGGTATGAACTGTTTTGAGAAGACGATTATCTTTCCTGAGGTTGGTGCTAAGGAAGATTGGTTTGTGTCTGCTAAGCAAGTTGATGAATCGGTGCAAGGTGGTGCCGAGTTGTTTATGTTGTTGGAAACTTTAGATATTCGTGAGAAGAGGATGATTGGAGAATTGCCAATAGTTTGTGAGTTGCGGAGGTATTTCCTGAAGATATAAGTGATTTACCGCCGGAACGTGAGGTTGAGTTTTCGATTGATTTAGTTCCTGGAACTAGTCCTGTATCGATGGCTCCCTATAGAATGTCTGCTTTTGAGTTGAAAGAGTTGAAGAGTCAACTTGAAGACTTGCTTGAGAAGAGGTTTGTTCGTCCTAGTGTGTCGCCGTGGGGTGCACCTGTTCTGTTGGTCAAGAAGAAAGAAGGTTCTATGAGATTATGTGTTGATTATAGACAACTGAACAAAGTGACGATTAAGAACAAGTATCCACTTCCGAGGATTGACGATCTGATGGATCAGCTGGTTGGAGCTTGTGTGTTTAGCAAGATTGATTTGAGGTCTGGGTATCATCAGATTCGTGTAAAGGCTGAGGATATTCAAAAGACTGCTTTTCGGACAAGGTATGGTCACTACGAGTACTCCGTGATGCCTTTTGGTGTGACTAATGCACCTGGTGTATTTATGGAGTATATGAATAGAATTTTTCATGATTATCTGGATAAGTTTATTGTTGTGTTCATTGATGATATATTGATTTATTCTAAGAGTGAAGAGGATCATGTCGAGCATTTGAAGGTTGTGTTATCGCTGTTGAAAGAGAAGAAGTTGTTTGCTAAACTCTCTAAATGTGAGTTTTGGTTGAGTGAAGTAAGTTTTCTTGGGCATGTGATTTCGAGTGGTGGTATTTCTGTGGATCCTACGAAGATTGAAGCTGTATCTCAGTGGGAAGCTCCTAAGTCTGTTGCTGAGGTTAGAAGTTTCCTTGGTTTGGCTGGTTATTATAGGAAGTTCATTGAAGGATTTTCTAAGTTGTCGTTACCGTTGACGCAGTTGACTAGGAAAGGTCAAGCTTTCATTTGGACTTCGAAGTGTGAAGCAAATTTTCAAGAGCTTAAGAGAAGATTGACTACGACTCCCATTTTGATTTTACCGGATCCGTTAGAACTTTTCGTTGTGTATTGTGATGCTTCTTTGTTGGGTTTGGGAGGTGTTTTGATGCAAAAAGGGCAAGTGGTAGCTTATGCTTCAAGGCAACTTAAAGTTCATGAGAGGAATTATCCGACGCATGATTTAGAGTTGGTCGCCGTTGTGTTTGTGTTGAAACTTTGGAGACATTATTTGTTTGGATCGAGATTTGATGTGTTTAGTGATCACAAGAGTTTGAAGTACTTGTTCGATCAGAAGGAATTGAATATGAGGCAAAAAAGATGGTTGGAATTCTTGAAAGATTATGATTTTGGTTTGAATTACCATCCTGGAAAGGTGAATGTTGTAGCCGATGCATTGAGTAGGAAGTCGTTGCACATGTCTATGTTGATGATTCGAGAGTTTGAATTGTTGGAGAAATTTAGAGATTCGAGTTTGGTTTGTGAAGCGACGCCTTCGTGTGTTAAGCTTGGTATGTTGAAGCTTACGTGTGGCATTCTTGACGAGATTAGAGAAGGTCAGAAGTCAGATTTGAAACTAGTCGATGTTATGACATTGATTAATCAAGACAAAGGTGGTGACTTTCGGATTGATGAGAAAGGTATCATGAGGTGTCGTGATCGAGTTTGTGTTCCGGATGTTGCGGATTTGAGAAAGAGGATTCTTGAGGAAGGGCATAGAAATGGTCTGAGTATTCATCCTGGCGCTACTAAAATGTATCAAGACTTGAGGAAGATGTTTTGGTGGCAAGGTATGAAGAAGGATGTAGTGGAATTTGTGTATTCATGTTTGACTTGTCAAAAGTCAAAGATTGAACATCAAAAGCTGTCTGGTTTGATGCAACCGTTATCTATTCCTGAGTGGAAGTGGGATAGTATCTCTATGGATTTTGTTTCGGGTTGCCGAGAACATCGAGTAATTGTGAGGCGATTTGGGTCGTTGTGGACAGGTTGACGAAATGTGCTCATTTTATTCCGATGAGGATGGATTATTCGATGGAGAGACTTGCTAAGTTGTACATCGAGAGGATTGTGTGTTTGCATGGTATTCCGTCGAGCATTGTTTCAGATAGAGATCCGAGGTTCACTTCGAGATTTTGGGAAGGTTTGCAAAGTGCTTTGGGTACGAAGTTGCGTTTGAGTTTGGCATATCATTCGCAAAGTGATGGTCAAACGGAGAGGACTATTCAGTCACTTGAAGTTGCGTTTGAGTTCAGCATATCATCCGCAAACTGGTGGTCAAACGGAGAGGACTATTCAGTCACTTGAAGATCTTTTGAGGTCTTGTGTTTTTGAACAAGGAGGAAATTGGAATAGTTTCTTGCCTTTGATCGAGTTTACGTATAACAATAGTTTCCATTCGAGTATTGGAATGGCACCTTTTGAGGTTCTTTATGGTAGAAGGTGTAGAACTCCTTTGTGTTGGTACGAATCGGGAGAGAGTGTTGTGGTTGGACCCGAGTTGATTCAAGAGACTACGGATAAGATGAAGGAATCGTATTCGGAGTTGTTCGTTTGAGGTAATTTTCGAGGCCGGAAATCTTTTAAGTGGGGGAGAGTTGTAACAACCCAATTTTTAGTATTTATTTCTTATATTATTATTATATTTTATTTTATTTTCTTGGGGTGTTAATTAATTAATTGGTTGTTAGGTAGTATAATAATTGATTATATTAATTGACTTTGTGTGTATATTGTGTTGGTTTAATTTATTTGAACTAAATAGAGATATTATAACACTATGTCTTATTGGGCCTAATAATTAAATTAGAGGTATCATTTATTAAGCCCAAATATAATACTAGAATAGTAAGAGGTGAGGAGAGTGAGAAGTAGCACTCACTTGGTCATTTTCAAGGCAGCAGAGAAAGAAAAGAGGAAAAGTGAGGAGAAGAGGGGAAGAACAAGGGAGAAGCTAGGATTTCTAGAAAATTGAAGAGGTAAGGGGGAGAATCCTTATTATTATGGGTTAGTATAATTGGGTCAATGGGTAGAAATATGTTTAGGTTGAAATCCCTAATTTTTATGGTTTTGGAATTGTTAGGTTTTGATGAATAATCTTTGATTTGTGATGATTAATTGCGTTTGGAATTGAATTCTGTTTTCGTGTTAACGGGTTACCCAAAATGTGTTAACGGGTTACATGCTGAAAAATTTGCCTAAGAATTGAATTATGTTTTCGTGTTAACGGGTTAACCAAAATGTGTTAACGGGTTACTTGCTGAAAATCTGCCTAGGAATTGAATTATGTTTTCGTGTTAACGGGTTAACCAAAATGTGTTAACCGGTTACATGCTGAAAAATCTGCCCAGGAATTGAATTCTGTTTCGGGTTAACGGGTTACCCCAAAAGCGTTAACCGGTTACCACTGTTGAAAAAGGGGAAATTGAGGATTTAAATGTTGTAACCATTTTGAAATAAAATCTAAGTGTGCGTATTTGATAAATAGCCTATATCTGTGAATGGTATATTGTTATGAATGTGTATACGTACCATTGGAGGATAATTCATAGAGTTGAATTATGGTTATATGTGGAATGTTAAGATGGTAGAGATGATCTTAATTGCATATATTGTTGGTATTTGTACATTCATTCATGGCATAGTCGGCTTTATGGTGGAAGCGGTGAAACTGTGGGTTCACATGGTAATAGACGTTGATCCTTGAATGAAAATAGGCGTAGCAGACGTTGATCCGTGAATGGAAATAGGCGTAGCAGACGTCGATCCTTAAATGGAAATAGGCGTAACAGATGTTGATCCTTAATTGGAAATAGACGTAGCGGCTTTGATCTTGTCCGGATCGGAAGCGTGGCTTGGATTCTAGATATTGAATCGGAAAGCGGTGAAACATTGGGTTCACATTGCGGTACCACATGCATAGAGTCACATGTCTTGCATTGAGTCACATTAGAGTTATGTGATAATTGAATATATGCATTGATGTGATTGTTATGTGTGTATGAGATATGGTAATTGAGTTGGTGATGTTTGGATACACAACTTGGTAAAATGTGTGATTATGTGATAATTATAGTTACGTGTATATTTGGGAATATAGCATTAGATTTTAATATTATACTCCTTAAGTTTTGATGTATGCTTGAAACATGTGAAATAAATATTGGTTAGTATTGTTTACATGGTTATACAAGGTGTGATGAATTCCTTTACTTGTTGATTTAATCATTGTGCTTTATTATACTTCTTCATAATGATTCGAATTCTCACCCTTCTGTTTGAATGTTGCCTTTACATGGGCATCGTGCAGATACTTAAGAGTAGTATTGTTGAAGTAAGTGGACGGTAGCTCACTCGAGATTTAGCCGGAGAGTTTCCGTGTTTTGGTTTAGAGACTAGGTAGTGAGTCAATGCTCTGTTAATGTAACACTGGGTAGATTAGTAGTATTGAACTCATATCTTATTTGGATATGTATTATGTTATTACTTGTGAACATGTTTAATTGCAATTACTGTTTGAGAGGCCATAGTGCCAAATAGTCTGGATATGATTTTATTTTATCTTGAGGAGATTATTGAGAGATGATCATGGTATGGGACATGGATCATTTTATGAAATACATGAGTATACATTATTTTCCGCTGCGAACGCATATACTTGTATATTCATGATATTTGAAATGTGTTATTTTAAATGACCAGATGTATTGTATATTGATGATGAATGATGTTGGTTTTTGAAAGCTTTTAGTTTTTGAAAACGTCGATGTGACGCCCTTTTGTTTATATGCGTGCTTATCCACTCTGATTATATTTTAATTGTTTTGGGGTATAAAAAGGGGTGTTACAAGATCAAGCACGAATCAAAGCAAGAGCAAGCAAATTTTGACCTGCATTGAAGGTATTTTCCAGAAATTTTCATCTCTTCGATTCTCACTCAATTATCCATAATTCTCTTGGTTCCTTGGTTGTCTGAAGTCCTACCAATATAGGCAAGAAGATTGAGTTGCTTTGAGGTCAAATTGAAGCAACTCAGATCATGCACCTCAAATTTCAACTCCATGTATCTCTCAATATACTTGGAGTTAGGATAAATTGAGGCCAGATTCGTGCTCATTGCCATTTTTACTTTAAAATCATATCCTTTTTTTTTTATTTTAGTGATGATTATGATTGGACCAGTCCGGCGAGGCTCGCCTGAGAAGGTGACCGGAGATTTGCTTCGGTGGTGAGTTGGCAAGGTCCAGAGCCACATGATCTATTCAATTTGTTTTAATCACGAGCGTTGGTTTTGATTACTTGTTTTGTGACGCGCTGACTCAAGTCCACGATGAAACACGCGCTTGTGGCCACTTGATCTGCCACCTCAATTAATGAGGGAGATCAAGTGGTCCACGTTTTTTCTGATTATTTGAATTTCATTTTAATTGTGTTATTTTCATTAATTCATATTAATTTTAATATTGATCTAAAAAATATGAGAGTTTCACCAAAAAAAATTAAATAAAATCCTCTTTCATTTTCTGAATTAAAATTATTTTTTGGATCATTATTAATATTTTTCATGATTTAATTGATTTTGTGAATAAATTTTTAATTGTTTAAAAATAGTAAGCTTCCAAAAATTATGAAATTTTTTCTCCAAGGTCTTTTTACCTTTTTTGACCTATGATAAGTCTTATGGCCATTTCTTTGGTATTTTGATGAGGTTTTAGGAAATTGACCAACCATAATTTAATTTAATGCATATTTTAATTATTTTTAATTGATTAAATGCCAAATAAGTTATGTAGAGCCATTTTAATTGACTTGTTGAGTTTGAATTGTGTTGTTGGACCTTGGCCAAGGTTGATTTGAATTTGTTAGGTTAAGATCATTGGATTTAGGGGATTGATGAAATGTACATTTCATCTCCCAAAATGAATGAATGATCTTAATTTGGTAAAAGTCTTCCTTTGACCAATTTGTGTTGATTCCATTCTCCCCTCCCTCTTCATCTCACCCCCCTTCTTTATTCATTCATGTCATGGACCTATGATATCTCTATATCCTAAGGCTAGTTGATTGCAAAATCAACATGAGTATGGATGAGATTAGGTCCACCACTTTGCATATTATTTTGTGTGTGGTATGTTTCATGAGCATAGTCCATTATACCATGTCTCTAACATGCATTAACACCAAAATTCTATTGCCCGACCTCAAATAGTTGTGACTTCTACATAAGTCCAATTACGATTGCTTAACATAGCACTAAATTTGTGACACAAAAAGGCATAGCATTCTGGTATGTGATATTGTAAGTCTCCCCTCTTTCATGGTATTGTGTGGAAACTTAGCCTTTTTTCCTTCATTTGGAAGATGTCTTGGTTCAAGGATCCATGCTTGTGATAAGTAGGTTGAGTGTTCTCCAAAGAATGACTTAAACAAAACAAAGCAAAAACAATACTAACTTCTAATCAACTAACAACTAACATTTAATTTCAAGTCATTTACTTTTATGCACTTTAAGTTTTAAGCTTTTATTCATTTACCATTATTCATACCATTCAATTTGTTTACTTTAATGCCATTTTCACTTTGCCCACTTGGGCCATATTTTGTGATATTATGTTTGTATATACTTGTCTGTGTTTTGTGGTCTTTTGACCTTAATGTACATAATAACAACAAAAACCCATAAAAAACATTTTGTCTGGACTGTTGGTTTGATCTGAGACTTTGGACTTAGAATTAGGCAACACTCCCTATGCAAAAGGACTTGGCCAATGCCAACTTTTATGGAACCAAGTGCTTGTGAAGTAAACATTCATCTGATACAATATTAAAGATCCATTTGAGTTCATCTGCAACATGATCATATTGAAGTTGTTATTTTGAACCTGCATCTTATGCCATCTTTGAAGTCATCTGATACATGGGAGATTTTGAAGATAATCATGGAGTTGCTAAGCTTGGATGTGACTATCTTTATTTGATGTCTTGCTCTTTATCTTGCTACTTGTATATTGATATTGCTTGATTCTAAAGTCCAAGGGAAATTTGGGTTTCTATATGACATTCTTGTCTATTGGATTGCAACCCATTGGTCAGATCTTTTCAACTCTTAACTTTTAATTTTTGCTTAGGATTAGTCTCTTCATCTCTTCCCCCACTTCTTTAATTTCAAATCTCTCCCTCCTTTTAAAATCTTCTTTGCTTGTGTTTTTTAACTTATACCATATTGCAAATTAGAAACTTTGGCCTTATGCCATTGCATTTTTAAACTCTTTTCTTAATCAAACTTGTAAATGAACCTAACTATACTTGACTTAAAATTTCAAAAGACAAAAAGAACTAACACTCATTCAAAACTTTTTAGTCCTTTTGTGCCTTTGTTAGACTTATTTTTTTGTTAAAAGCAATACACCCATTTTGAAATTGTTACCACGAACTACAAGGTTTTGATCCCTCATTTTTATGTTAGTACGTAGACAAAAGTCCGAAGGTCTTGTCAAACACAAAAATATAACTAGTGAATTATTTGTTGGTGTAAGCCCTAGAGGCCAATACATTTTGGTACTTGTATCGAATAATAAAAGGCATTCTCTTTATTATGGTTGATTAATAAAGTCCCTGGAATAGATAGTCCGTTTAATGTATTAAGTGTGACTTAATCGTGAGAACACATTAAACATAAGGACACTATTCTTAAAGTATCCGTAGTCGAGCTTTAGTGTGAAGTGGGATAACATTAAAGCATTAAGACTATTATGTTTGTAGACTGATGATCACATCTCATGGATCATGGATAAAGAGTTATCAAGTCTTAAACATAGGTATGAATATTAAGAGTAATATTTATACCGGATTGACCCGCTATGAGAATACTATATAGAAAGTTATGCAAGGTGTCATAAGTTATTCTCATGGTGATAATAGTGTATTCCACTCTTCGACCTGAAACCACTATGGATCCTAGATGTAGAGTCGAGTGCTTTATTGCTGATCCAACGTTATCCGTAACTGGATAACCATAAAGACAGTTAATGGGTACTCCACAAAGCATGCTGAGGGACATGAGTGTCCTAGATGGAATTTGCCGATCCTGCGTAACAGGATAAATGTCTATGGGCCCAATATTGAACTGAACAAGGATGACACGGTCTATGCCTTGTGTTCAATATAGACATAAGGGCAAAAGGGTAATTATACACATAAGTATTATCACAAAAGGAATTGTCAGATCACATGACATTTTCGTGTCTTGGGTAGTAGTGATGTGTTGCTAGATACCGCTCACTGTTTATTATGTTAAATGCGTGATTTAATATAATTGTCAACGTCACGAAAACCTACAGGGTCACACACAAAGGACGGATTGATGAGAGATAGAGTAACTAAGGAATACCGTAAGGTACGGTACCCTTAAGTGAGTTATAGAGCATCGTAAGGTACGATGTACTTGAGTAGAATACGAAATATGGTAAGGTACCATGAGCTTAAGTGATTTTGGGCATATTATAAGATATGGGCCAAAATACACTCAAGTGGACTTTTAGCTTGAAGCCCACACAAGTGGTTCTATAAATAGAACCCTTGTGCAGAAGCAAAAATTTGCGGTTGCATTCTTTTCGTTTTCACTCTCTCTCTCTCTCTCACTCAAAGCCTTCATTCGTACCAGCTAGCACTGAGATTGAAGGAACCCGTTCGTGTGGACTGAGTAGAGACGTTGTCATCGTTCAACGTTCGTGATCGCTTCGTGGATCTGCATCAAAGGTTTTGATCGTCACAAGAGATCTGCACCAAAGGTTTCAACCGTCACAAGAGGTAAATATTCTATCACTGATCATGACCATTCGTAAGGATCTCTAAAGGAGAAATTTTTAATTTCCGCTGCGCTTTGGGTCGCAATTCTCCTTCAGTGGTATCAGAGCCACTTACGAAACCATGACTCGGATAGCTGTTTAAATTTCTGTATTAATATGATTAAAAGACAGAAAGAATCAATTAATTAAACGGGCAATTAAATTTGGCATCATGAGTGTATAAGTTGGATGATTGATGTTGACTATGCTTCGGAATCCGACATTAGTATGGTGAAGCAGCGATACATCGATCGTCCATAGGTTACGCAATTGAGACCGATCAACTTATATATGATATAAGTAATCCTAATGCAAAGTACGGTATATGTGATATACTGTTTCTGTTTCATTCATTCGAACACTAAATGATTGTTTTCCTTTGAGCGATCAATGGTCATTTGCTTCGGAATCCGACATTAGTATGGTGAAGCAATGACCTGTTGATCAATCATACTGAATCAACAATCGAGGTGTGTTTGACGGTCTGAAATTGGCGCATTAGGGTTGGTGACGGCGCAAGGGTTGTGCCGTCAAGGAGTCAAAGAGTTGTGAATTTAGGGCTTTTGGAACACGTCTGTTGACTGTTTCAAAGTTTGTTATTTTGGCTGCGTGAAGCTCGTGTGACGAGCGTGTTGATTGTTTCAAAGTCTGTTATCTTGGCCGCGTGAAGCTCGTATGACGAGCGTAATAAGCGTAACAAGATGGATTCGTGACGAGCGTAACAAGATGCGTGACGGTCGTAACACGCTGCGTGACGCCCGTGACGGTCGTAACAAGGACGTGACGGTCATCACATGCCTTGTGACGGTCGTCACACACACAGAGTGGGGTTTCTGTTTTGACTACGCAAGGGTTGTGTTGATGCAAAACAATGTCCATTTCAAATGAATTGTTCATTAAGCGGAACCCCCGGCTAACTCTGCGTAGTGTGATCGGTCGCCGAAATTTAATTTGGTTTTAATTAATTAAAGGAATTAAAATTTAATAATAACAACGTGTTTATTATTATTGCCTTGTGGTGATCAGTTATGGCCTTAGTCTTTCTTTATTTTATTTTGGGTTTTTTAAATACGACCTGCGTGTCGTGCCTCTCCTTTTGATCTCTTAATGTAACTTCTTTTCTCATCTCAAACCCTCGTATGTAAAACGAGTTTCTTCTGGAATGTAATACTGTGAAGAAAGAGAAGAAGACAATGTTATGAAGAAAGAGAAGAATTCAAGATCAAAGGAGGACAACCTTGAAGATCTTGCTTGGAGAAGCTTAGAGAAGAATTCAATACTAAAGGAGGACAACCTTGAAGATCTTGCTTGGAGAAGCTTAGATCGTTATTAGGTTAGCTTAGGTTCTCTCATTGGCTTGGGAGAACAATTGCGCTAGGGGCCATAACTGTTTCATTGTGTATGTATGTTGATGCATGTGAATGTATGTTGATGCATGTGAGTGACGATTTATATGATAAATAAGCCGGTGAGATCATAACAATTGCAATTCCCTCAAACTAAAATATCAAGTTTATGCTTTCCAAGTTTTAACACTCATCAAGACTAGTAATGGATAATGTAGGTTTCGCCTACGCGAGGTGCATGATCTATATATTAGTAAGGTGCGATGGGATAATTGTAATATCCAACTGTTAAAACAATGGGTCAAACTTAACTAAACAAATTATAATAAGATTATATATATGTTTAGAAGCAAGAGTTGGGAATAATCCATATGATGGATTGGAATAAGGAGTTATTCACCCAACTGAAATTTTCGAGAGTTGTATGAGATACAACTGGAAGGTGTTCCTACCTAAATAACCTAGTTTTGTGTAATCCGCCTACGCGGACTTAGAACGAAGTGAAATATGGATCTCGACCCACTAGAAAATCTTCCAACGGGATTTTCCGAATCAAATGATGAGGGTCATTTGTTTTGAGTAAAATAGTGGGAGCATATTTGATTAAAGGCCTAATTAAATATGTCAATGATACTTATATTTTCTTAATCCTTATTAGATAACCATGACAGCAAACACCTCTAACAACATCTTGAGATCAATCCTTGATAAGGAAAAATTGTCTGGGACAAATTTTCTGGATTGACACCGAAACCTGAGGATTGTCCTCAAACATAATAGAAAGCTGTATGTCTTGGAGACACCTGTTCCTGAAGAGGAACCTCCTAGTTCTGCACCTAAGGAAGAAAGAGATGCTTATAAGAAGCATGTCGATGATGCCAATGAAACTGCTTGTCTCATGCTGGATGTCATGAACTCAGAGTTGCAAAAGCAACATGAGAACATGACAGCGTTCGATATGATCGAACACATGAAGATGCTCTATCAAGAGCAAGCAAGGCATGAGAGGTTTGAAGTTTCAAAAACCCTTTTTTTTTAAGGCAAGTTAGCTGAGGGAGCCCCTATAAGTCCCCAGGTGCTCAAGATGATTGGGTATATGGAAAAGCTTGAAAGGTTGAGTTTTCCCCTCGGAAAGGAACTTGCGACTGATTTGGTCTTGCAATCGTTGCCAGATAGTTTCAGTCAATTTGTCCTAAATTTCAATATGATTGATATGTACAAATCTCTTCCTGAACTGCTCGCCATGTTAAGAACTGCCGAGCAGAATCTGAAGACAAAAAGGAAGTCCATTCTGATGATCGGAAATGGAAAGAGACAGAACAAAAGGCCCACCAGGCAGGGTGATAAAGGGAAGGGCAAGGAAGTTGCCAAACCCAGACCCACTGTTACTGTTTTGAGGCCTAGTGGAGGCATAACAAAGGCAGACACCTGCTTCCATTGCGGTAAGACCGGACACTGGAAGAGAAACTGCCCAAAGTACTTGGAAGATGACAAAATCTCCATTCACAGGAAAAGGTGAAAGAGCTAATGATCTTTTGGCCCTCATACATACTGATGTATGTGGACCACTGAACATTCCAGCCAGAGGAGGTTTTCAGTACTTCATCACATTTACTGATGATTTCAGTAGATATGGTTATGTGTATTTAATGAAACACAAATCAGAGTCCTTTGAAAAGTTCAAGGAATTCAAGAATGAAGTACAAAACCAACTAGGTAAGAATATTAAAACACTTCAATCAGATCGAGGTGGTGAATATTTAAGCCTAGAGTTTGATGACCATCTGAAAGAGTGTGGGATCCTATCCCAACTCACTCCTCCTGGAACACCCCAATGGAATGGTGTGTCTGAGAGAAGGAATCGAACCCTGTTAGACATGGTCCGATCCATGATGAGTCACGCCGATCTTCCAAACTCCATTTGGGGACATGCATTATTGACAGCAGCTTACACACTTAACCGTGTTCCATCCAAAAAGGTTGAGAAGACACCATATGAGATATGGAGTGGTAAGAAACCACATATGTCTTACATAAAGATTTGGGGTTGCGAGGTTTATGTGAAATGACAAGTTTCAACTAAGCTTGAGCCCAAATCTGACAAATGCTTATTTGTGGGGTATCCTAAAGAAACAAGAGGATATTATTTCTACAATCCTTCTGAGGGCAAAATGTTTGTCGCTCGAACCTGAGTTTTCCTAGAGAGGGATTTTAATTCCAAAGGAATCAGTGGGAGGAAAGTAGAACTTGAAGAAATTCAAGAATCACAAATTATCGATACACCTATGGAGGAATTAGAGCAGGAAACACAAGTGGTTGTGTAAGAGCAACCTGCTCAAGTAGAACAAGACCAGCGTAGGTCAGGCAGGATACGTCACCTACCTGAGATATATGGATATCTGATCAAGGTGATGTATTACTCATGGATCAAGATGAGCTTGTGACCTACTCATGGAATCTTCGTTTTGATGAAACAGTAAAACAATATGGATTCATCAAGAACGAAGATGAGCCTTGTGTCTACAAGAAGGTTAGTGGGAGCATGATCGTATTCCTGGTATTATATATAGATGACATATTACTTATTGGAAACGATATCCCTACCCTGCAACAAGCAAAGTCTTGGGTGGGGAAATGCTTATCTATGAAGGACCTAGGTGAAGCAGCCTATATATTAGGAATCAGAATCTATAGAGATAGATCATAAAATGCTTGGCCTAAGTCAGAGTACATAGACAAGGTGCTGAGACGCTTTAATATGAATGATTCCAATGGTTATGTGTTTTGCTGAAATGGTGGCACTGTGAGTTTGAAAATTTCAAAGCAAGATACGGTTGCTGATTCTACAACCGAGGCCGAGTATATTGCTACCTCAAATGCAGAAAAGGGAGTTGTTTGGATCAAAAAGTTCATTAGTGAACTTGGCATAGTCCCTAGCATTGTGGATCCCATTGGTCTCTATTATGATAACAATGATGCTATCGCACAAGCCAAGGAGCCTAGATCTCACCAACGATCCAAACACATACTTAGGCGTTATCATCTCATTCGAGAGATAATAGATGGAGGAGATGTGAAAATATGTAAAGTACCTACACTTGACAATATAGTTGACCCACTGACAAAGCCTCTTGCGCAGCAGAAGCATGATGGCCATACTAGATCAATGGGCATACGGGGTATGCCTGATTGGCTCTAGTGCTAGTGGGAGATTGTTGGTGTAAGCCCTAGAGGCCAATACATTTTGGTACTTGTATCGAATAATAAAAGGCATTCTCTTTATTATGGTTGATTAATAAAGTCCCTGGAATAGATAGTCCGTTTAATGTATTAAGTGTGACTTAATCGTGAGAACACATTAAACATAAGGACACTATTCTTAAAGTATCCGTAGTCGAGCTTTAGTGTGAAGTGGGATAACATTAAAGCATTAAGACTATTATGTTTGTAGACTGATGATCACATCTCATGGATCATGGATAAAGAGTTATCAAGTCTTAAACATAGGTATGAATATTAAGAGTAATATTTATACCGGATTGACCCGCTATGAGAATACTATATAGAAAGTTATGCAAGGTGTCATAAGTTATTCTCATGGTGATAATAGTGTATTCCACTCTTCGACCTGAAACCACTATGGATCCTAGATGTAGAGTCGAGTGCTTTATTGCTGATCCAACGTTATCCGTAACTGGATAACCATAAAGACAGTTAATGGGTACTCCACAAAGCATGCTGAGGGACATGAGTGTCCTAGATGGAATTTGCCGATCCTGCGTAACAGGATAAATGTCTATGGGCCCAATATTGAACTGAACAAGGATGACACGGTCTATGCCTTGTGTTCAATATAGACATAAGGGCAAAAGGGTAATTATACACATAAGTATTATCACAAAAGGAATTGTCAGATCACATGACATTTTCGTGTCTTGGGTAGCAGTGATGTGTTGCTAGATACCGCTCACTGTTTATTATGTTAAATGCGTGATTTAATATAATTGCCAACGTCACGAAAACCTACAGGGTCACACACAAAGGACGGATTGATGAGAGATAGAGTAACTAAGGAATACCGTAAGGTACGGTGCCCTTAAGTGAGTTATAGAGCATCGTAAGGTACGATGTACTTGAGTAGAATACGAAATATGGTAAGGTACCATGAGCTTAAGTGATTTTGGGCATATTATAAGATATGGGCCAAAATACACTCAAGTGGGCTTTTAGCTTGAAGCCCACACAAGTGGTTCTATAAATAGAACCCTTGTGCAGAAGCAAAAATTTGCGGTTGCATTCTTTTCGTTTTCACTCTCTCTCTCTCTCTCTCACTCAAAGCCTTCATTCGTACCAGCTAGCACTGAGATTGAAGGAACCCGTTCGTGTGGACTGAGTAGAGACGTTGTCATCGTTCAACGTTCGTGATCGCTTCGTGGATCTGCATCAAAGGTTTTGATCGTCACAAGAGATCTGCACCAAAGGTTTCAACCGTCACAAGAGGTAAATATTCTATCACTGATCATGACCATTCGTAAGGATCTCTAAAGGAGAAATTTTTAATTTCCGCTGCGCTTTAGGTCGCAATTCTCCTTCATTATTTTCTCATCCCTCCACTCTATTTATTGCAAACATCTTTTGTACAAAAATACACATGCACACAAAAAAGGGCTCCCTAGGAGTACCTAGGACACTTTGGGTGCTAACACCTTCCCTCTGTGTAACCAACCCCCTTACCTATAATCTCTGGCATTTTATTAGTTTTGATTTGAAAACTTCTTATCTTTGGGTTTTGTTCGTACTTTTCTCTTTTCCCTTGGAAACAATAAAAGCGCGGTGACGACTCTGGTTTTATTGACGTCTAGCTTATCCATAGCTTGATGGTCATGAATTTACCACTACAGCTGGTATATGGAATTTCCAAGATTGTGAAGCCTGAGAAGTCATGTGATATATGAATGAAAGACAAGCAACCTAGATTGCCATTTGCATAAGAAGCAACCCCAAGAGAAAATCATGCTTTAGAAGTAGTACATTCTGATGTTTATCGATAATTTGAAGTACCTTCACTTGGAGGAAACAAATACTTTGTGTCGTTTGTGGACGAGTTCACAAGAATGATATGGGTAGCCTTCATCAATTTTAAGCATGAGGTGTTTGCTGAGTTTCAGAAGTTCAAGTTGAAGGCTGAAAAACAGAGTGGTTAGAAGCAAAAAAATTCTCAGAACTCATGGTGGAGGTAAGTATAACTCTACACAGTTCAAAAAATTCTGTGAGGAGAATGGAATTGAGCATGAGGTGACAACTCCATACATTCCTCAACATAATGGTCTTACTGAAAGAAGAAACTGAACTTTGCTTGATTTGACAAAGAGCATGCTGAAGGAGAAAAAGTTGCCTCACACCTTGTGGGGAGAAGTTGTTGCCACTTCAGCATATGTGCTCAACAGATATCCAAGAAAGAAGCTGAAAGAAACTGTTCCTTTTGAGAAATGGACTGGTGATAAGAAAAGCGTGAGTCATTTCAGGGTATTTGGTTTTGTTTGTTACAAACATGTTGCAGGTGCTACTAGAAAGAAGTTGAATGATAGAAGCAAAGTAATATTGCTTATTGGGTACCATAGTACATGTTCATATAAGCCTTATTGTCCAGTCACAAATAAGGTTGAACTCATCATAGACATCATTGTGATGGAATCAAACGCGTAGGATCGGAGTAAGTCTCAATCCAACTCTGGTGTAGTGCCAACACCTGAGTTAACTTCTGAAACTTCTGAAGATACTTCAGAATCTGAAGGTTCTGAAGATGAGTCAGAATCAGAAGATGATTATGAAGGTGACTTTGAAGACGAGTCTGACTCTAAAGGTGAATCTGATTATGATCCAGATTCTGGTGATGATCCAGACTCTGGTGGTCAGGACTCTAGAGGGGGTCAAACTTTTGAAGGTGGAGCTTCTGAAGGTGGTCCAACTTCTGGAGGTGGTCCAACTTCTATATTTGGTTAAGCATTTGATGTTTTCCCAACATCTGAAGAAGATTAAGAAAAAGTTCAACTACCATAAAGAATGAGACAAATACTAAGCAGATTTGCAAAGTTGGACATGTTACAAGATACTGAAGTAAACTCTAAGGGAAAAGTCATTCAATGTGCCATGTTAGTATACTCTGAACTAGTTATTATTGAAGAAGCTCTAAATAAGAAAGTGTGGCTGAAGGCCATGAAAGAAGAGCTCGAGGCTATAGAAAGAAACAAGACTTGGAAGTTGACCGAGTTTCCAAAGGAGAAGAAAACAATCAGCGTCAAATGGGTTTCCAAGGTGAAGTTAAAGCCAGACGGATCAATTGGAAAACACAAAGTAAGGTTAGTAGTAAGAGGATTTCTAAAGAAACCTAGATTAGATTACTTTTAAGTGTTTTCACTTGTAGCTATACATAAAACAATCAGACTGGTGATTGTTATAGATGCTAATAGAAATTGGCCTCTTATGCATATGGATGTGAAATCTTCATTTCAGAATGGTCCATTAAAATAAGAGGTATATGTATCACAACCTTCTGGATTTATGAAAAATAATCACGAAGGGATGTTGTACAGGTTACATAAAGCATTATATGGACTGAAACAAGCTCCTAGAGCTTGAAATCTAAAAATTGATTCATTTTTCAAGCTCCAAGGATTCATAAAGTGTGAGATGGAGTATGGCGTTTATGTTCAACATACATCTGAAGGAAATATGATTCTGGTGTGTCTGTATGTTGATGACATATTGCTGACAAAAAGTTTTTCAAATGAGATAATAAAGTTCAAGAAGGTGCTGATGAATGAGTTTGAGATGACTAATCTAGGAAATATACTATATTTTCTAGGGATGGAAATTTTGTACTCTAAGAAGGGTATCATTTTGCATCAGCTGAAGTATGAACTTGAACTTCAGAAGAGATTCAAGCTGACAAATTTCAAGACTGCAATCACACCTACTGAAATGAATCACAAGTTGGATTCTGATGTTGAGGGTGATGATATATATGCTACAAATTTTAAATAGTTGGTTGTATCATTGAGACATCTCTATAACATCAGGCCTATAATCAGTTATGCAGTTGGAATGGTGAGTATGTTTATGAACAAACCAAAATGGTCACAATATCAAGTTGCTATCATGATTCTGAGGTATATTAAGGGGACTCTGAAGTATGAAGTGTTATTCTCTTCTGGTGTTCAGTATGAATCAGAAATGATGTGCTATTTAGATTTTGATTGATGTGGAGACAGAGTTGACAGAAGAAGTACTTCTGGATATTTTTTCAAGTATATGGGAGATTTTATCTCTTGGTGCTCCAAGAAGCAACTAGTGGTTGCATTGTCAAACTGTGAAGCTGAGGACATTGCAAGTGCTTTGTTTGAGTGTCAAGCTATTTCGCTTATGAATTTGTTGCAGGATCTAAAGTTCAAAATTAACAAGCATGTGAAGTTGATGATTGACAACAAATCTTCCATAAGCCTTGCCAAGAACCTAGTGTTGCATGGAAGAAGCAAGCATATTGACACAAAGTTCCATTTTTTGAGGATTCAAGTCCAAAATTGAGTGCTAGAAGTTGTGCACTGTAGCACCCAGAAGCAACTTGCAGATGTGCTGACTAAAGTTGTGAAGGTTGAACACTTTATCCACCTGAGGGATGGAATTTGTGTTGTAGAGTTTAGTTAGCTGAATATGAATTAAGGGATGGTGTTATAAGTAATCCATATTCAGTAGTAGTATTAGTTTTATTAAGCTTAACTTAGCTAGTGTAGGTTAACATTTTCGCCTACGTGGCATTATTGTTTGTGTATATAAACAAAACGTGTAACAGAATTTCATAATGCAGTGAATAGAGTTTCTCTCCAAAAATTAGTTAGATCTATTTTCTCTCTCTTCTCTCTCCATCTTCATCATCTTCATCTTCAACCTTGTGCACCAACAACAATCTCAAAAAATTTCATACATACATTTTAAATAATTAATATAGACCAAAATATCAAAACATTGACCACATACTTAATATTCTAAATTATCAAAACTAAATAATAATGAACATAATGAAATGAACGCTGCAAGTTCGCGGGCGGGTTCGAGTAGATACTAGTGTCCCCATTACCCGACCTGTCTCCATATTTTTTAATTGGGGAAAATCCAAATTCGAACTCAAACTCATTCAAAACGGACTTTCCTGTCAATTTCGGGACAATTTCGAATGGGTACACGCAAGTACGAGTTATGTTGCGTGCCTAATTATACCTAAACTTTATGATTTTTCATATTTTTAGATAAATTAACGTTTGTGCTAATAAGTTAATTGGTGAATCAAAAGTACAATGTCTTATAACTTGTTTTTGTCAGATACCATGCCTCATTTTTATGTCATGACTTATAAAAGAAAAAAGTCATGTTAACCGGTGCCTCGTGCCCCTAAGGCATTGAATAAGAATCCCAAATTAAAAAAATATTTTACCTTTAGTATATTGAATAATACAATATTCTTTAAAAAATAATTATTTATATTTTTAATACATTAAATATATATATTTTTAGAAAAATGTTATTTTTTTAATCTCTTAAAAAATACTTAATTTACATTTAATCTCTTAAAAAATACCTCTAAAAAACTCGTTAGCATTTCTCTAACAGAAATATAGATGATATTCTCTTCTTGTTTTCAATGAGTTTAAAGTTGTTGAATAACAATACAAAATTACTCCGCTGTAACAACAAACATTCAATGTACCAACAAATCATATACAACAACATCACCTACAATTTTGTCAAAACATGTTTTATTACATATAATTGTTGAATAGTATATTTAATATAATTTATTGTTAATAAGGACAAAAAGTATAGCCTACATCCATGTTTGACCTATGTGTAACTCAAATAATTACAAACTAGGCACCATTTTTCAAAGAGTTTTATGTAATGTAAAACTAAAAAGGATAAAATAAAATGAGATTTACAATAAATGACATAATTTGAACATTTAATATAAATCTTATGATTATAGTAAAATATATTTATTTTTCTACAATCAAGTATTTCATTTAAAAGCAGCTTCTTGTATTAAAAACATCCCCTTCTTATGAAACAAGACACATTCCCTCCACTACATTGATTTTGTTACTATTTTTATAAATACAATTATTTTTCCTTTTAAAAATATATAGATAATTAGTTTCCCAAATAACATTTTATATTCACACAATCTCATAATTACAGTTTATCAAGTTAAGATTTTGCAATCCACCAAGAGATTATTTCAGAAAATATGTATTGCATTGTGATAATTATGCATACCAATCCAATGGAAAAGATCAATTTCTCTTGACAAAATATGGAAGGTCATTTAAATAGTTTTATTTGCAATATCCCAATAGAAACAAATCATATATCACACGGATTTAACTATGAAGTTTTGTCCCAAGACAATGAACATATGGTACACCACTTGGTCAGTGAATCTCTAATTAAGAAATGTCCATGGTTATTCTTTTTCTTAATTCAATTAATCTCAACTTAATCTATATAAATATTACATGACTATAGTGAATAATATACTAAACTATTTCATCTTTTTCTTAACACTTCCATGGCTAGGAAGAAGGTGAAACTTGCTTACATTACCTGTGACTCCAAGAGAAGGGGAACATTCAAGAAAAGAAAAAATGGTTAGAGTTTTTTTCTTCTTTCATTTATATAAATATACCATACATATGGTAATTACCAATGAAAATGATAATTTCATGATAATTCTCAATCTTAATTTCTCTTAAAAAGTAATTTCAATATTCATATTAAATAGAAAATAACTCTTCAATTACAATCTTGTTATTATTTTTTTTACAGGTTTAATAAAAAAGATTGATGAAATAAGCACCTTATGTGGGATTGAAGCATGTGCTATAATATTTGGTGAAAGCGAACCACAACCTGAGGTTTGGCCATCTCCAATGGGAGTCCAAAAGGTATTATCAAGGTTTAAGAGATTGCCTGAAATGGAACAAAGTAAAAAAATGTTGAATCAAGAAAGTTTCATGAAGCAAAGGATTCAAAAAGCACAAGAACATTTAAACAAACAAAAGATTGACAACAAAAGGAAGGAAATGACACATCTTATGTTTCAATGCCTTAATGCTGGTCAGATTTTTGAAAGTGTTAACATGAGTGATCTCAATGATCTATCATGGTTGATTGATCTGAACTTGAAACAAATCGAAAGGAAAATCGATGAGACTCAAGTCAAAGAAGTTGTTGAAAATCGAGTCGAAAATATTAATGGAATGGAGCAAGGAATGATGAACAATGTTGATGTTATGCAAAGACAAAATTGGTCCATGGACTTCAACAACAATATTGGTGATATATTACCATTTGAAAATGGTAATTGTCTACCAAATGGCTTTTGGTCTTAATCCATAAGTCTTTTGAAAAAATATGCACTCTTTTTAGTGCTTTAAGAGTCTCTTGAATTTCAATTGTTAGAATAATTAATGTTTAATTTCATTTCATTAGTTAGATGTTTTTAGGCTTAGAAATGACGCATTAATAATTTATCAAGTGTAGTCTTCATATATCTTGAATTTCTACAATTTATTACTAATTTATCAAGTGTAGTCTTCATATATCTTGAATTTCTACAATTTATTACTAGTGTTCTTTATGTTTAAATGTTATTGCCTAGACTATATTAATGAATTGTTTATAAATCGGTCTCCAGAATACTTGTTGTCGCCCAGCAAAAAATACCCAAGCCTATTGCATGCTCGAAATACATTAGAGTTGCCATTAAATTTTATTTATTCTAAAACAAAGGAAAAATATCAATAAATCCCAAAGGGGAGAGAAAAAGAGTAAAAAAGTCGGTTATGCAAGAGAAATGAATTAGCATCCCTCACATATGTTGTACTCAACGAGAACCATTTTGATTGTTCTTTGCACGGATGAGTATCATTCAATATTTTAAAAACCGGACCGAATTGGCCGGTTCAACCGGTTGGACCAGGAATCAGAGATGAATCTGGTTGGGTCAACCTTTCAAAACAGCTAGTGGGTCAAAACTGGAGTAAAATCAGAAAAACCAAATTGAACCGTTCAAAACCATTCAAACCAAATAACCGGAGCCGATTTTGTCAAACCGCTCGATTCAAAAAAATTCATCAAGTTGACCATTTTTTAAAGTATTTTATAAATTTTAATATGTCAATATCAAAACTTAACATATATTCACAATCACAAAAAAAAATCCGTATTTTTTTACAACCATACAAACTTCTAAGTTTTGTCACTCCATTATAGTTTTTCTTTCAACCACACTCATTCATCATCACACCGTCTCTTTCAAACATAGTCACGATATCCAACTCAATTTTGATTATCGTTCAAGTCAATATTGTTTGTTGTTGTCAATTAAGATTTATTTATCGTAGTTCAATTCAAATTCCTTTTTTTGTTGTTTAATGAAATATATTATATTATTTATTTTTGGTATTTTATCTTATTTAATTTAGGTATTCTTAATTATTTGAACTTTATTTTAGTTATTATATTCTATTATTTTAATTTTGGTTTGAATTAGTTTAATTTAGTTTATTGTAATTCTTTAATTTGGTTAAATTGTTCTTAAATAAATGTTGCAATGAAGTGTAGAACTATGTTATGTTATTATATGTATTATCGATTTGTTGTATTAAATTTGTAATGAATTTTTGAAATACTTATTTTATTAAGTTGTGAACATATGATTATGTCTGACATATTTATGAAATTTATTTTTATATTATTAATTTATTTAATAAACGGTTCGACCTTAGGTTTAACCGATTGAATCAATTGAACCTTAAACGGTAAGTTTCACCAATTCGATCTCCAGTCCAATTTTTAAAACATTGGTACTATTATCTAAACGCTACATGTGATTGGTTTTAATTAAGGAGAAAATAACTTTTTAAATAATGTGCTCGCCAAGATTTCGGAACCTTGTACCTACGTATTCACATGGTATAATGAGAAAATCAGAGCTCTGTAGTTCGTGGTGTAGAAAATGAGTGTTTGTTTGTTAATTTTAAGGAACAATCTTATAATTGTATCCTAGAAGTGTTTTGACATTAGCTGTTTAATCCTGGTTCGGATGCTCTAAGTTGTTAGTCTGACTGCTAAGGAATGAGTTGTAACAGTTCTTTTATGAAAATAAATTGCTGCTTGAATAAACAATTGAAAATATTGGTGTTTAAACCCAGAACATGAATATAAAAGTGGTGTCTGAACCAAGAACAAGAAAATAAAAGTGGTGTCTTAACCAAGAACGGGAAAATAAAAGTGGTGTCATAATCAAGAACAAGAAATAAAGGTGGTGTCATAACCAAGAGGGTGTTTTAACCATGAGCTGATGATTAACCCAAAGAGAGGGGATTTCTTTAACCAAGGGATGATGATTAACCCAGAGAGGGGGGGTGTTTTAACCAAGAGATGGTGATTAACCCAAAGAGAGGAGTCTTTTAACCAAGAAGGAAAGGAAAGGCAAACATAATTGTGGTGAGAAAAGAAGCTCACAAGGCTACCATTTATGATGTATTATATGTACCTTCTATGACAAGTAATTTGATAAGTATAGGTGAATTACTTGCAAAAGATTACAAAATGAAGATGGAATATAATCAAGTGAAGGCGTATGATGGTGAAGGAAGATTTATCTAGAGAGCACCATTGGCAGACAACAAAATCCTCAAGATTGAGATCAACATGGTTGATCATCAATGTCTTGATTAAGCTATAAAAGAAGACAAGAACCGGTTATGGCATCACAAGTATGGACATTTGAACTTTAGAAGTTTAAGTATGCTCAAGATGAAGAAGATGGTGTATGATCTACCTCAAATAAAGGATTCAAGTCAGATGTGTGAAGAATGTTACTGAGCCAAACAAGCAAGGAGGTCAATAAAAAATGACTTTATTGTGAAGTCAAGACAATAGCTGGAACTTGTTCATTCTGATGAATGTGGGCCTTTTGAAGTGGGATCAACTAGAGTTAACTACAATTTCCTAACTTTCATAGATGAGTTTATAAGATACATATGCATTTATCTGATTGGAAGAAAGAGTTATGTATTCACCCAATTGAGAGATTTCAATTGCTATTTAAAAAGAAAAGTGAAGCAATATTGAGAAATTGAGAACTGATGGTGGAGATGAAAACACCTCTATGAAATTTGCAAAATTCTATAATGATGATAGCATAAAGTATAAGATCATTCACCCTACAAACCAAAACGCACTGGAATATCATAAAAGAATGATGGATGTATACTGAATATGGCAAGAGCATGTTGAAAGCTAAGGACATGCCAAATAAATTTTCGGGTGAAGTAGTTTCAACAACAGGGTTGGGCAGGGTTGAAACCAAATGTTGATCATTTCAAAGTGTTTGAATTAATGTGCTTCAGAAATGTACCTAAATAATTTAGAAGAAAGTTGGATAATAGAAGTCAAGCAACGGTCTTCATAGGTTATCACTCAACTGATGCTTACAAACTGTATTCACCAAGTGAGGATAAACTTGGGATAAGTTGATATGTTCAAGTAGATGAGAGAAAGAGATAGAACTGGACTCAGAAGTCAATTCAAAATGATGAAGATACAATCAGAACTGCGATTGAAGATGATCAACAAAATGAAGAGATATTTGCTCAAGGTCGAGGATCATAAGAACAAAATGTTATAAGGTATACTAAAACAAGCTCTGAATCAGTAAGATTAACCAGTTATAAAAGATTTATAGACCAAGCAATTGATGTAGAAGGTGATGTGATATAAGATTAACTGGTATTGACTTCAATGAGGTATATGCACATGTTGCAAGATTGGAGATAATAAGAATTGTTGTGGCTACTGAATCATACAAAGGATGGAAGATAAATCAGTTTGATATAAAGTCAGCATTTTTAATGGACCATTGGAAGAAGAGGTTTATGTTTGCCAACCATTGGGTTTTGAAATCAAAGGGCATGAACTGAAAATGTATAGGTTGAGGAAGGCCTTGTATGGCTTGAAACAAGCTCCAAGAGCTTGAAATAAAAGAATAGATGGCTTCCCGATCAAGGCAGGATTCACAAAATGCAATTCATAGCATGAAGTGTATGTCAATGTTACAAACAGGCTCAGCAAAATCATTCTTTGTCTGTATGTGAATGATTTGCTGATTGTAGGATCATATCAAGATTAGATCATGAAGTGCAAGGCTGAATTGATTTCGGAATTTGAAATGTCTTATCTTGGAAACCTGTCATATTTTATAGGGATGAAGTTAAAAAACAAAAGCAAATGAATGTTCCTCCATCAAAATAAGTATGTTGAAGACATCCTGAAGAGGTTCAAGATCATAAACTGTAATGCAATTGTCACACCATTGGAGACAAGAGCAAAATTGAGAAAGAATACAAATGATGAGCTTGTAAATGCAACATTGTACAAGCAAATCATTGGATTCTTGAGGTATCAATGCAACACCAGACCAGTCATTTGTTAAAGTGTTGGGTTGTTTAGAAGACTCATGGAGCTACATTTTTACTTTATTAAAAAAAATTATCCACATTTTGTTCTTGAACCACCTTACGAATTCTCATTAGCGGAACTTGGAAAGTTTGCATTACTAGTAAAATATAATCCTACTAAACTATTTTTGTGGGATTAGACCTGAACTGGTCTTGTACAGACTACTCTACAGATATTGTTGAAGTTTTTGAATCAAACACTTGTATGCATGGTGATGATGATCATCATATTTTAACAATATGATTCGCATTCTTGAATAGTAAGGGTGTTCAAATTAACCAATTAGTTGCATAATTTATATTCATATTAAGTACGGTTTTTAAAAATCGATTAATTATTAGTATGATTTTAACCAAAATCATATTTTATACATGTTATTAATATGATTTTAACGAAATTCATATTTTAGACATTGATATCCAAAATAAAACTAAATTAGTCTAGTTTTTTAAAATCACAAAAAATCTTAAGTTAAATTTTTATTAAATAAATTTTCAAAAAATAATTTAATTTATAAAAACTTTTTATAATATTTTTTTGTTTTTGAAAAATTAAAAGAATTAAATTATTTTTATTTTTATTTTTGGAAAATAATATTTTTTTAGGAAAATAAAAAAATAATTTAAAAAAATATTTTTTTTCTTCATAAAAACATAAGAATGAACACAATTGAATTTTACCAATTTGCCCCACACATGTATTATAACATGGTCCAGATATAGAGGCATCAACTCGTATGAGCCTCCTCTAAACCTCTTAAGAACGAAATCAACCTCGGGTGCCTCAACTTGGATCGATGGGACTTCTGGGGCATCAAGAGATGACACTTGCCTCCTCCAAGAAGATGAAGTCGATGATGCATGAACCCTAGAAATTGATGCCTCCTCATCAAATGAACTAGAATCGATCGGTCCTTGCGAAAGTATAGCTATTTTCCTACGAACCGATGCACCCTACGACGCTCTGTCGAGCCCTGTCTTTCTTGACTATCAATCATAATGCCTATAATTAAACCACACAAACATTACATAGTACAAAAAATCTAATCCAAATGAAACACAAGGAAAATGAAGGAAAGCAATGCAGTCATACCAAATATGGAAATACATTCCCGGATTTCAGGAAATTCAAATTCTGAACGTAACAGAAATGCATTTATGTATTAACCTGCAACTCAAATAGAACGAAAATGGAAGGAATACATGGAAATCCAACATTCTAAAAACGCATTGATCATCTAAACTACTTATCAAACATATTGCCTTGTTAAATAATCTATCGAACCTACCTATTACATAACCTAATGCTCAATATTTACAAATACATGTATATAAAAATCAAATGTATAGAGAAATAATTTTTTTACTAAATATGACAGTTTGATGTTGAGCTCTTTGATTGATTGGATGTTAAGAGTAGAACACAGGGAAGTGAGTTGAGAGAGTTGAGAGAGTTTGAGAGAGCTTGAGAGAATTTGAGATGCTGAGAAAGTAAAAGAGAAATAAGGAAGAATAAGAGTCTGACACATTTTTGATTAAAAACACGTTGGAGTGTATTTTCATAAGATATACGGAGATGCAATTTCATAATTATTTTTGACATAAAATTAGGGTTTGACTCAATAACGAATGAATTATGGATTTTTTGTGAATAGGGCATGCCCAGAAATATATATTTGTATTCTAATAGTAGTTTTTATTTTTCACTAGAATGTAGGAGAAACCTTTAGGATGGGAAGAGAAATTCCAATATGTATTGCATTATGATAACTATGCATACTAGTCCAATGGATATGTCTAACATGTACTTACTACACATTAAATTTTGTGTATTTTATTATGTTTTATCATCATGGAAATGATCAATTTCTCTTGACTAAATATGGAAGGTCATTTAAATAGTTTTATTTGCAATATCTCTATAGAAACAAATCATATAACACACAAATTTAACTATGAAGCTTTGTCCCAAGACATGAACATATGGTACCCAATTTAGTATTGAATCTAATAAAAAATGTCCATGGTTATTCTTTTTCTTAATTCAATTAATCTCAACTTAATCTATATTAATTCACTACAAGAAAACTGTATTTTAGTGTCGATCATAAACCCTGCCTAATAGAGAAAACATCGACGCTAGTGTTAATATCAACCTATCATTGATGTCGGGGCAGACTCCCTACAGCTAGAAGCTAACAGTTGCGTTCAGTCGTCGCTAGGCCTAACGTCGGCCTACAAAAACGCTAAGGTGACACTAAGATATGGTCGCAGGCAACGCTAGCATGTGACACATGTTTACATATGGTTTTCTAGCCCAAAACAACTATGTTTTACACGTCATACTATAGCGTCTGATGCAGGCAACACTAGCATATTACACATCATCACCTAGCATCGGTATATATTCACGCTAGTGTGTGACATATGCTTACATATGGTTGGCTTGCCCACAACAAATAAGTTTTAGACGTCATCAAGTAACGTCGATCTGAATCAACGCTAATGTATTAAAGGTTTTATTTAGTGTCGTCTATAATCAGTTCTAATCGTCTTGTGTGTTTAAGTTAGCAGCAACTTTAGCCGACGCTAAGTTTAAATATTTAAAAAAAAATCCTATTTTTATGATGTACAAGAAGTTATTTAAATTGAGACCTACTTTTAATTTCTCTTTTTATAACATAGCAGGACCTGTTTACGAATATCCAATGGAATAAGAATTATCTAAAAAATAAAAGTGGCATTACATCTATCACAATATTAAACAGAGGTAAAGAACCATGTCCTTCAATAAAAATACAATAACTTCATGAAAAACTTCAAATGCTCTGCTCTTATTTTATTTTTTTCTTGTCTAGAGAGTAAATGATTATAACATATCAAATAGGATAACAATGTTTAAGATACCATGGCATTGATTTATCAAAACTCGCTTAGAGCTACATAGAAGAAACAAAAAAGGAATACAAACCACATAGAAACAAAAAAAGTAAGAAAATATGTTTTTTATTCTATGTGAACAAACCTAACACCAGATTTCATGTTTTCAAGTCAAACATGTTTCAACTAAACTTCTCATATGTGAACTAACTGTCCTTATAGACAGTGGCTTCAATTCAGATTCAGAAGGAATATGGTCATGATTATCTCATCTCATTGTATGCAAACATCAAACTGCAATAGCTAATATCAGATGACACTAAACATCTTGAAGATGTGAAAAGTAGAGGAAAATGGGAGTTTGAATTGGGCTTTACAAGCAAAAGTTTTTTCCAAAACAAGAACACCACTAACAAGTTAATAACAAAGAGATAAAAACACAAGTATTTGTATCCTGGTTCGCTTGAAACTCAAAACTACTCCAGTCCAGCCGCCAATGGGACTTTGCCTTATACACAAGGACTTAATCTACTACAATAAACAAATAACAACCTTCTTTTTCTTCTCAAGGATCCAACTATACCCTAGTCTCCTTAAGGACTCACAAATGATAACCTTCTTTGTCTTCTCAAGGATAACCTCCTCAAGGAATCAAACAAACAGTTTGAATAATATTTTATGTGTTACAAGATGCTTCTATACAAGCAGATTTTACACAAATGAATAACAAACACTTAAAGAAAAATGTGTACAAACAATTGATAGCTTTTCATAAAGAAAATAGACTTGTCAAAATATTGTGTCACCGGCATTTCCTTCAAGTCTCTAAGTCTCACTTATATAGAATAAGAAGAAGACCGTTGGAGGGAAAAAGGGAAAAGCTCATAAAGCGGTTGTTCACTATTGGATGGAAGAGGAGTGACATTGTGTATTGTTCTTCGCCCAAAAAATCAGTGACACGTGTGATGTATAGTACTGTCCTTGCCCACAAAATCAGGTAGTGGAAAAGATGTTCAATTTGAACTATGTACTATTTGATCACGTTCTCATTTGATCTTATCTTCAAGTTCATTGGCTTCTGATGAAAGTTGATGAAGCATGAAATGAAGAAACATAAAGCTGGATTCAGAAAATTCAGAATCTTTGGTCAGAACCTTGACAATGTCAGTAGTCTGGCTTGAGATCTTCAGTATCTTCAGAGTCTTCAGAATCTTCAGTCAGAACCTTGATAACTTCAATAGTCTGGCTTGAGATCTTCAGAGTTTCTAGCTACATAACACAACTTCAGAAGCTTTCCATTCTTTAGAGGTTTAGTAATCATAGTCACGTCCATAAGCATGAATTGAGATAATGTTGCAGCAGCAACATAGTGTCTCCTCAAAACCTTCTCAAGAGTGAATCAACACAGAAGCAGAAAGATCATTGCAGCAACAATAAAGAACATCTTTCAGAATTTCTAATAACTGGCACATAAGAGGATTTGGAACACATTGTAGAGAAACTGATAACGTTGCACGTCATATATTCAAAATCAGAACTGACTTTTAAAGCTACACAATAACAAACCATTAGGGTACCAAAATTGTTCTCACACAAATACAATATTGTTATCATCAAACTTAAGGTATAGATGCAAAACTAAATCTTGTTCTAACAATATCCCCCTTTTTGATGATGACCAAACATGTATTTTGATGAACAATTTTGTACAGGGTAATCACTGAAGAATACATCTTATAGAAGCACAAAGCTCCCCCTGAGATGTATAATCCTATAAAGATAAAATCAAAATGAAAGAACACTTTCCCGATTAACCTTTTTGAAGTACCAGAGTAAAGTTTCAATTAGAATCTGGTTTATCTTCAGAAGTTGGTTGATGTTGTCTAGAGCATTGGTTTGACAACATCAACATTCGGATAAGCTTCACTTCAGAAGTTTTGTTGAGTTCTTTTGAAGAAACTTTAGAGCTGGTTATCTTCTTAAAAGAACTTTGACTTTTCAAGTCTGATTACTATAGAGGAAACTCTTTTTTATAGCTAGATGCCAAATCCATAGTTTTCATAAAGAACTATCATAAGTACTTTGATGCTTAGTGTCATACCCCAAAATTTGCCCGTTGATATTACAAGGCATTTTTCAAGGCACTCCGACTTATTCTGCAAGGCACTGATCTTAAAAGAACAAAGGCCCAGCTCACGAGTGGCCCAATCCAGAAAAGGCCCAAATTGGCCTGCTCGCTAGGCGAGCAATTCCTTCGCCTAGCGAACACTTCGTTATGCCACTCGCCCCAGCAAAGCACCAGGTCCAGTAAAAGCCCAAAATAGCTTGCTCGCTAGGCGAGCAACTCCTTCGCCTAGCGAAGCTTGCGAATATCAGAATTTCTGGGCTTCATTCTGAGCCCATTAGGTCATAACAAGAGCACTATAAATAGCCAAGCCTTCAGTCACGAAAGAGAGGAGGACGAAAACGGACCAAGACGGAAAAACAGAGGGAAGACGGACGGAAACCCTGGCACAGAAACCCTGGAGGCTACTTTAGAGAGTATTCCGAGTAGAGGAACCCTGAAGGCCGCTCCTCCGTTCCGAAGCTACCGCCGCCCAACTCCATCCGATACCAAAGGTGATCAGTCTCTCCAACATAGCAGCTTAGTTGCAAACAGGTTTGCGCATCACTATTGTTTTATGCTTTTAATCGGTAATCTCTATATACATAAAGCGTCATGATTGAAGTTTCGAATATGTAATTTGATTCCACATGCAAAGTTAAATATGCTTGAATATCATGAATGTCTGTCCATGCTATGCCTATAATCAAACGCCATAAAAGTTCAGGTTTCCGGAGGTCATGCTGCTGTCAAACTCCAAACCCGTGGCCGCTCGCTAGCACATCGCTAAGCGAGCCTGTAGCGAGCATTCGCTAGGCGAAGCAGAGGCGAATGGGACAGTGGCTGCTTTGCTTCTTTTCTATTCTATCTTATGTTTGCCTAATCATGATTTATTATAATTCTGCATCATTTGGCCTGAGTTCATGACTGTTGTGTTTATGTTATGGTGCAACTTTCAATTATACTTTATCTCAATGCTCTAACCCGTGTGTTGAAGTGTGTAAAGGCTTACATATTCTCGAAGAAACGGCTGGCCAGGTATTCCGCCTTATGTGGGGGATACCCTTATGGAGATTCACTCTGAATTACTCAATTGATTTTAATGTATTTTATGGCGAAGATCCACCCTAATGGCTTAATTAATTTTAATGTATTAACTTTAATACGGACCTAATTACCTACTTGATTACGGCTACCTAATTAATTATAACACATTGCCTTTAAATAAGTGATCTTGGACCTCTCTTTGTTACCCTGCGATTACGGTATTACGGTCATGTCCCGCGAATATGGGGATACACTTAGCAAGACCCTTCGGTTAAATCATCATAGTCCCTCGAACGTTGCCTTTGTCCCTCGATGACCCTTCGGTGTAGCCTACGGTTAAATGATGATAGTCCCTTCGAATGCTAAGGTATCCTCACAACTGTTGCCTTCGATGACCAATCAATGACCCTTCGATGACCCTTCTACATCCAAAGGATAAAACTACTTACTTCTCAATAGTAAGGACAGTTTTACCCTCATAAGGATAGGAAATGCCCAGAAAGACCTCGGACAGGTATAACCCTTAATTGCTCATTCATAACCTAAAACTACTTTTCACACCTTACACCTTTCAAAACCTCCATTAGAAGATCACCACTTGGCATACATTCGCACTAGAATCATTGCCGAGTTATATTTTTCTAAACTATTTTCAAAACTAAACGAGATAACCACTTTGTATACATTCATTCAAGAATCATTACAAAGTTAAGTTCTCCTTTTCAAAACATTTTCTACACATTTTTCAAACACTTTTTCAAACACTTTTTCAAACACTTTTTCAAACGAGAAAAACATAAATGATTGAGCAATTAAGAGCCCATGGATAACCATGGATACAAAGGGTGCTAGCACCTTCCCTTTGTATAATGTACCTCCCGAACCTAAGAATCTAAATTAAGGTCTTTCCTGTTCTTTTCCACCTTTCCTTATGGGATAAAAGAAAAGTCGGTGGCGACTCTTGCTAACCGCGACATTGCGATTAAAAAACACAAAAAGTCAGTTCACCGTATGACAGAACTGGCGACTCTGCTGGGGACTTACAAAGAGAGGTCACCTTAAAAATCATTTATGTTTTAAACTGTTCCTTCTTTTGAGGGTATTTTATGCTTGAGTGAAAGATCCTACACCCGGATCTAGTGTACCTTAGGTAAGTAGCAATAGATCATCGCGACTATCCGGCGTATACTGGAATGGTTAAAATGATGGCTACGGTTAATGTGACACTTTGGATGTCCTGATGTTCCTCATGTTTACTTGAGGAAAAATTTGGCATTCGCGTGGTGTCATCAAAGCATTAACCAGACCTTTAGAACCCTAATTGACTCATCCTAGCCATTAGAAAGTAGTGAGATAACTGGCTTCGGTTCCGACTGGGGTTGGTTGATACTCGATACTACACTCTTTGAGATTGGACTTTAGGGAAGCTTTGGTCAACCACTTGGTGTTGCACTGAAGTGGACTTAAAGAAAGGTCGATGATTTGAGATCCTTCTAGAACCCGGTTACTATTCTAGGACAGGTTGAACCAACCAAACTTCAGTGGGGAGGGTACTTACCTATGGAACTCATGCAAGCCTTAAAACTTAGGAATGATGGTTGTGTGACTTGCTTGTGCTTGTTATTTACTTAACATCATAACATCATAACATCATCATAACATCATGGCATTGAACTAACCATTTCGAGGACTTAGGGATTTAACTTTGCTCTATTTTGTAAAAAGAAAAAATAAAAATAAAAATAAAAAAAAATAAAAAACGGATGAAAAAAAAGTTTCCTTTTTTTGGTAGTTTATGCAAAGTTAAATTCCAAAAGTCCTTGAAAACATTTCATACATTGCATAGCATAACATTGCACAACAGGTGTTCTAAAGGGATCAATGTTCTCACGGTTTTCATGCAAACAGAAAAATGGACCTCGAACAAACTGTCAAGGATCTCCATACTCAGAATGCTCAACTCCAGGAGATGATCTCGAACTTATCCAAGGGGCAGGAAGAACTGAAGGCTCTCTTGCTCGAGAAGAAAAAAGACAAGAAATCGGTGAGGCACATTAACCCGGGAAGAAGGCAGTTTACGAAGATCAATATGACTTTAGCACAAGCACTGCAGGGTATGCTAAAAGCAAATTTAATTACCCTCAGAGATCCTCCTGCAAAACCCAACCCTACTTATCCTAGTTATAATCCCGACGCCAGGTGTGCGTATCACTCCGATAGCACCGGGCATAATACGGACGATTGTTGGTCGTTGAAGAATAAAATTCAGGATATGATCGACGCTGGAGAATTTGAATCTGATCCGCCTGAGACTCCTAATGTCATCACTACTCCTCTGCCTAATCAAGATGAGACTGTCAATGCTGTGGAAGATGCTGATAGCGATTGCAACCTGGATAGCTGGATTTTCCCAACAATTGGTGACAGACTCAATAATTGGAAGGATGAAGACACTATCCCGATTTCCTTTAGTCAGGAATAATTGTTATTGTTTATTTAGTGTATCAAATTTGGTTAAATGTCTTGTCATTTTTATAAGCATATTCATATTCAATAAATCAATGGACTTTTTGCATTCCAATATTGCGCTCTTTATCTTTCCTGTCATCTTTCAAACAAGCTATGTTTTCTTGCACACACTCACGTAACAATTTTCCGATCCATATCCACTCTGGATCCTGTTGATAATAGTTCTGCTACTGTTCATTATGACTTTGAAAATCCGATCTACCAAGCCGAGGATGGAGGTGAGGAAGATTGTGAAGTACCTGAGAACTTGCCAGACTGTTGCTGCGAGAAGAAAAAACTATACAGCCGCATGAGAAGTCAATTGAAACTGTAGATCTAAGTACTGAAATAGACAAGAAAGAAGTCAGAGGTTTCTTGGGGCACTCGAATTACATTGCCCGATTCATTCCACACTTGACTGCTACCTGCAAACCCATCTTCAAATTACTAAAAAAGAAAAGTCAAGAGATGGTATGGAATGATGAATGACAAAATCAAGAAGTATCTCCAAGAACCTCCAATTCTGATACCACCAGTTGAAGAAAGACCTCTCATCATGTATTTGACCGTGTTAGAAAATTCAATGAGGTGTGTGTTGGGGCAACATGACGAGTCTGGTCGAAAAGAGCATGCCATATACTGCCTTAGCAAAAGGTACCGACTGTGAAACAAGATACTCATAGCTCGAGAAAGCTTGTTGTGCTTTGGCTTGAGCTGCTCGCCGACTAAGACAGTATATGTTGAATCATACCACTTTATTGACTTCTAAGATGGATTCTATCAAATATCTATTCGAGAAACCTGTTGTCTCCTGAAAGAGTTATCACTGATAATGGTACTAAACTGAACTTTGCACGCAGTTCAAAATAAAAACCCATAACTCTTCTCCGTACCGGCCAAGGATGAACGGCGCCGTGGAAGCTGCTAATAAGAATATCAAGAAGATCATACAAAAGATAGCAGTAGCATATAAAGACTGGTGTGAGATGTTACTCTTTGCTCTTCATGGTTATCGCACTTCAGTGCGCACTTCGACAGGGGCAACTCCGTTCTCTTTAGTCTACGGAATGGAAGCCATTTTACCAGTGGAAGTTCAGATTCCCTCTTTAAGAATCATGAAAGAGGCGGGCTTAAATGAAGATGAACGGATTCAGACTCGACTCGATCAGATAAATTTGATTGAAGAGACTCGCGGCTGTTTGTCATAGGCAGATGTATCAGAAGCGCATGATCCAGGCATTTAACAAAAGAGTCAAGAGACAGGTGTATCAAATTGGCGACTCGGTGGTAAAGCGTGTCATTCTACCACAAGGTGATCCCAGAGGCAAATGGACCCCCACATACGAAGGGCCATTTGTAGTTAAGAAGGTATTCTCTGGTGGAGCCATGATACTTGCTACAATGGACGGCGAAGACTTCCCGCATCCCGTGAACGCAGACATAGTCAAAAAATACTACGCATAAAAGAGACCCGCTAGGTCGACGTATAAGGCAAAAGTAAGGGCATCCCGGCGAACCAAAAGGGTTCAGGCAAAATTTAGGGATAAACATAAAAAATGTACACCCGGCAAGTCGAAAACCTGAAAAGGCGGCTTGGGCAAAAAGGGGTATCCTGGTGGACTGAAAACCTGAAAAGGCGGTCCAGGCAAAAATTAGGGATTAAAGCGTAAGACTATGTCCCGTTCTCAGTCAGCTTCAACCAAGTTCCAAGGACTGAACAAGCCAATCACTTCTATCCGACAACAGGAGATGAGACGCTTGAAGACATAATGACAGTAGTGGAATTAAAATCAATAGGACCTTTTCTGCATAGCTTTCTCTTTGTTTTCTTGACGATTTCCTCTTACTAGGATTTCTGTCTCCTTGTACACAAATTGCCTGTTTACAGGCCCTCTTTCAAAATCAATACAATTTCATTTCCAAAAAGATGCTTTTGTTTTACCTTTTCTGTTTTGTTTGCGTAAACGTCCATTGATTTACTTTGAATTGATTTATGCATATGATCAATGTTTACCAAAAATGCATGCCTAGAATAGTAATAGCAATTACTACACGACTTCAGGATCGAGGAGAAGGTCTAATCCCGCTTCCCAATGAATCCATTGCTAATTCGATTCCCCGGCAACGCCAGTTATTCCCCAGAAGAAATTGGCATCACTAGACTGGTCATCTCTTCTACCCCCAGCCAGGCTCTGTTGAATATCTCTGCCATCAGATAAAAGTCAAATACCCCTAGCTAAGGAAGGGTCATCAATACAAATATCTCCGACTAGAAGACTGAGATTTATTTCCCCAGTAGAGTCCCCTGGAAGAACGTTTCAGACACATAGTGCATTCATTACATCATTTCACATCACATACCTACATACAATTTTCATTCCGCATCATATACATTACATCATTTCATAACATATACATGTATACAATGCTCTCATTTATTCCAGACGCATAATTCACTCATTACATCATTTCACAGTACACGCATGCATACAACATTTGCATCTCATGCATCAGGACATGGCATAAAGCTAACTTTATTTTTCAGGTTAATTATCCTCCTGATACAGTCAAAGTAAAGATCCATTCAGACGGATATCTTCATCGATTACATTCGAGATTTAGAGACATCTTTCAGATATACTCCATGTCAACATTCATTCTGACATCCTCCTAACGATGGCATATATAAGCTCATCCCAGACATTTATCGCAAATACAGCATACACAAATACTATCAGATTCAACCTAACGTACGGTTCGTTCTGATTCAGCCCAACATATGACTCCTTTAACTCAGATGCGATCTAGCGTACGATCCATTCTGACCTTCAATAACTCAAATACAGTCTAATGTACGACTAAGTTAGACCTTCAAGTCCTCAGATGCCACTCAAATACAGTCTAATGTACGACCAAGTTAGACCTTCAAGTCCTCAGATGCCGCTCAAATACAGTCTAATGTACGACCAAGTTAGACCTTCATCTCCTCAGATGCCACCTAGTGACAGATACGGTTTAATGTACAACCCAGTTAGACCTTCTGCTACTCAGATGCTACCTAGTGACAGGTACATTTCTGAATTGTAGTCTAGTGTACGACTACCCCTTTTATAAGCAGATTCAGCCTAATGGACGGCTCATTCTGCTCAGATATGGTTTAATGTACGACCCAGTTAGACCTTCTGCTACTCAGATGCTACCTAGTGACAGGTACATTTCTGAATTGTAGTCTAGTGTACGACTACCCCTTTTATAAGCATATTCAGCCTAATGGACGGCTCATTCTGCTCAGATACGGTTTAATGTACGACCCAGTTAGACCTTCTGCTACTCAGATGCTACCTAGTGACAGGTACATTTCTGAATTGTAGTCTAGTGTACGACTACCCCTTTTATAAGCAGATTCAGCCTAATGGACGGCTCATTCTACTCAGATACGGTTTAATGTACGACCCAGTTAGACCTTCATCTGCTCAGATGCTACCTAGTGACAGGTACATTTCTGAATTGTAGTCTAGTGTACGACTACCCCTTTTATAAGCAGATTCAGCCTAATGGACGGCTCATTCTGCTCAGATACGGTTTAATGTACGACCCAGTTAGACCTTCATCTGCTCAGATGCTATCTAGTGACTGGTACATTTCTGAATTGTAGTCTAGCGTACGACTACCCCTTTCATCGTCAGATTCAGCCTAATGGACGGCTCATTCTGCTCAGATACGGTTTAATGTACGACCCAGTTAGACCTTTTGCTACTCAGATGCTACCTAGTGACAGGTACATTTCTGAATTGTAATGTAGTGTACGACTACCCCTTTTATAAGCAGATTCAGCCTAATGGACGGCTCATTCTGCTCAGATACGGTTTAATGTACGACCCAGTTAGACCTTCATCTGCTCAGATGCTACCTAGTGACAGGTACATTTCTGAATTGTAGTCTAGCGTACGACTACCCCTTTCATCGTCAGATTCAGCCTAATGGACGGCTCATCCTGCTCAGATACGGTTTAATGTACGACCCAGTTAGACCTTCATCTGCTCAGATGCTACCTAGTGTACGGTACATTTCTGAATTGTAGTCTAACGTACGACTACCCCCTTTTATAATCAGATTCAGCCTAATGGACGGCTCATTCTGCTCAGATACGGTTTAATGTACGACCCAGTTAGACCTTCATCTGCTCAGATGCTACCTAGTGACAGGTACATTTCTGAATTGTAGTCTAACGTACGACTACCCCCTTTTATAATCAGATTCAGCCTAATGGACGGCTCATTCTTCTCAGATACGGTTTAATGTACGACCCAGTTAGACCTTCATCTGCTCAGATGCTACCTAGTGACAGATTCAGCCTAATGGACGGCTCGTTCTGCTCAGATACGGTTTAATGTACGACCCAGTTAGACCTTCATCTGCTCAGATGCTACCTAGTGTACGGTATATTTCTGGATTGTAGTCTAGCATATGACTACCCCCATTTTATAAGCAGATTCAGCCTAATGGACGGCTCATTCTGCTCAGATACAGTTTAATGTACGACCCAGTTAGACCTTCATCTGCTCAGATGCTACCTAGTGTACGGTATATTTCTGAATTGTAGTCTAGCATATGACTACCCCCTTTTATAATCAGATTCAGCCTAATGGACGGCTCATTCTGCTCAGATACGGTTTAATGTACGACCCAGTTAGACCTTCATCTGCTCAGATGCTTCCTAGTGTACGGTATATTTCTGAATTGTAGTCTAGCATATGACTACCCCCTTTTATAAGCAGATTCAGCCTAATGGACGGCTCGTTCTGCTCAGATACGGTTTAATGTACGACCCAGTTAGACCTTCATCTGCTCAGATGCTACCTAGTGTACGGTATATTTCTGGATTGTAGTCTAGCATATGACTACCCCCCTTTTTATAAGCAGATTCAGCCTAATGGACGGCTCGTTCTGCTCAGATACGGTTTAATGTACGACCCAGTTAGACCTTCATCTGCTCAGATGCTACCTAGTGACAGGTACATTTCTGAATTGTAGTCTAACGTACGACTACCCCCTTTTATAATCAGATTCAGCCTAATGGACGGCTCATTCTGCTCAGATACGGTTTAATGTACGACCCAGTTAGACCTTCATCTGCTCAGATGCTACCTAGTGACAGGTACATTTCTGAATTGTAGTCTAACGTACGACTACCCCCTTTTATAATCAGATTCAGCCTAATGGACGGCTCATTCTGCTCAGATACGGTTTAATGTACGACCCAGTTAGACCTTCATCTGCTCAGATGCTACCTAGTGACAGATTCAGCCTAATGGACGGCTCATTCTGCTCAGATACGGTTTAATGTACGACCCAGTTAGACCTTCATCTCCTCAGATGCTACCTAGTGTACGGTACATTTCTGAAGTGTAGTCTAGCGTACGACTACCCTCTTTCATCATCAGACACAACCTAATGAACGACTCATCCTGCAACTCCAATACGGTCTAGCATAAGACCCATTTGGATCTTCAACTCAAATACGATCTAGCATACGATCCGGGCTGATCTTCTATCCCCAGTGAAATCACCCGCTTGATGGAGGTTTCGTTCTGCAACTCAGAGACGATCTAGCGTACGATCCATTCTGATTTTTCATCCTCAGCGAAGTCATCCGCCCAATGAACAAGTCACTCTGGTATTCAGATGCGGTCTAGCGTATGATCCATTCTGATCCCTTATCCCCAGCAGCGTATAACACACTCTGACTCCCCAACGAAGTCGACAACATAATGGATAACTCACTATACGGGCTAGCGTATGACCCGGTACGACATCCATGTCTTCAGATATCGTCTAATGTACGACGCACTCTGAAGCTCTCATCTTCAAATTCCCTGGATGGCATCTTTAAGCCCATCTCCATCAAGACTAGCACCTGATTGACAAGCGCAAATTTTTTGGGCATTCTAGTGTTCAATAATCTTCCACCTCCAGACCACGAATGGTGCACATACCATTCTACTCTCTCGGTTCAAGAATATTGAACAGGGGCAGCTGTCATACCCCAAAATTTGCCCGTTGATATTACAAGGCATTTTTCAAGGCACTCCGACTTATTCTGCAAGGCACTGATCTTAAAAGAACAAAGGCCCAGCTCACGAGTGGCCCAATCCAGAAAAGGCCCAAATTGGCTTGCTCGCTAGGCGAGCAATTCCTTCGCCTAGCGAACACTTCGTTATGCCACTCGCCCCAGCGAATCACCAGGTCCAGTAAAAGCCCAAAATAGCTTGCTCGCTAGGCGAGCAACTCCTTCGCCTAGCGAAGCTTGCGAATATCAGAATTTCTGGGCTTCATTCTGAGCCTATTAGGTCATAACAAGAGCACTATAAATAGCCAAGCCTTCAGTCACGAAAGAGAGGAGGACGAAAACGGACCAAGACGGAAAAACAGAGGGAAGACGGACGGAAACCCTGGCACAGAAACTCTGGAGGCTACTTTAGAGAGTATTCCGAGTAGAGGAACCCTGAAGGCCGTTTCTCCGTTCCGAAGCTACCGCCGCCCAACTCCATCCGATACCAAAGGTGATCAGTCTCTCCAACATAGCAGCTTAGTTGCAAACAGGTTTGCGCATCACTATTGTTTTATGCTTTTAATCGGTAATCTCTATATACATAAAGCGTCATGATTGATGTTTCGAATATGTAATTTGATTCCACATGCAAAGTTAAATATGCTTGAATATCATGAATGTCTGTCCATGCTATGCCTATAATCAAACGCCATAAAAGTTCAGGTTTCCGGAGGTCATGCTGCTGTCAAACTCCAAACCCGTGGCCGCTCGCTAGCACATCGCTAAGCGAGCCTGTAGCGAGCATTCGCTAGGCGAAGCAGAGGCGAATGGGACAGTGGCTGCTTTGCTTCTTTTCTATTCTATCTTATGTTTGCCTAATCATGATTTATTATAATTCTGCATCATTTGGCCTGAGTTCATGACTGTTGTGTTTATGTTATGGTGCAACTTTCAATTATACTTTATCTCAATGCTCTAACCCGTGTGTTGAAGTGTGTAAAGGCTTACATATTCTCGAAGAAACGGCTGGCCAGGTATTCCGCCTTATGTGGGGGATACCCTTATGGAGATTCACTCTGAATTACTCAATTGATTTTAATGTATTTTATGGCGAAGATCCACCCTAATGGCTTAATTAATTTTAATGTATTAACTTTAATGCGGACCTAATTACCTACTTGATTACGGCTACCTAATTAATTACAACACATTGCCTTTAAATAAGTGATCTTGGACCTCTCTTTGTTACCCTGCGATTACGGTATTACGGTCATGTCCCGCGAATATGGGGATACACTTAGCAAGACCCTTCGGTTAAATCATCATAGTCTCTCGAACGTTGCCTTTGTCCCTCGATGACCCTTCGGTGTAGCCTACGGTTAAATGATGATAGTCCCTTCGAATGCTAAGGTATCCTCACAACTGTTGCCTTTGATGACCAATCAATGACCCTTCGATGACCCTTCTACATCCAAAGGATAAAACTACTTACTTCTCAATAGTAAGGACAGTTTTACCCTCATAAGGATAGGAAATGCCCAGAAAGACCTCGGACAGGTATAACCCTTAATTGCTCATTCATAACCTAAAACTACTTTTCACACCTTACACCTTTCAAAACCTCCATTAGAAGATCACCACTTGGCATACATTCGCACTAGAATCATTGCCGAGTTATATTTTTCTAAACTATTTTCAAAACTAAACGAGATAACCACTTTGTATACATTCATTCAAGAATCATTACAAAGTTAAGTTCTCCTTTTCAAAACATTTTCTACACATTTTTCAAACACTTTTTCAAACGAGAAAAACATAAATGATTGAGCAATTAAGAGCCCATGGATAACCATGGATACAAAGGGTGCTAGCACCTTCCCTTTGTATAATGTACCTCCCGAACCTAAGAATCTAAATTAAGGTCTTTCCTGTTCTTTTCCACCTTTCCTTATGGGATAAAAGAAAAGTCGGTGGCGACTCTTGCTAACCGCGACATTGCGATTAAAAAAACACAAAAAGTCAGTTCACCGTATGACACTTAGTACTCAATGTTCTAGGTTCAGAACATGAATACTAGTTCCTTGAATCTGATTCTCAATCATTGTCGCATCCGCGAAAAACAACCGGCGGGACTCAAATAAAAACACAACACAGAGCCGCCACTGCGCGTTATTTATCCCAAAATAAGGAAAGGAAACACTCAGAGAAACCTGGAAAGGAAATGGTCTTGCGACCAAAGAGAAAGGGTAAGGGAGTCGGTTACGCAAGGGGAAGGTATTAGCACCCCTCACGTCCGTCGTACTTGACGGGATCCACGTTCTAAAATAAAGAATAGGTTGCTAAAACATCACACACACACAGGGAACGCAGGTGGGGTTAAGAGAAGGGAGCTCGATAGGACATCGCATCCTATGCCTACATATCTCGTCTGGAACGAGAATCAGAGCCACTGTAGTTCGGCTTACGCACGCCAAACAACACAAAACGCACAAACAGATGGCAAACATGGAGCCCGACAACCACTCGATGGAATTACGTCAGCATCCGAACCAAAACACGCACAAAACGGTAAACGTGGAGCCCGACTGCCAATCACTGGACTTACGTCGGCATCCGAACCAAAACACACAATCAGATAACAAGTAAACACACACAAAAAAGAAAAAGGTTGCCCGGAGTGGTCTCGCACGACCACCTGCCTACATACCTCGTCTGGAACGAGGATCAGGGCGATGTAGTTCCCCCTCAAGGGAAAGAAAATCTAGCCAGAAACCACGGGAAGACGCACTACCAGGGAGCTGGACTCGAGCCTAGTGTTGTCATGCATCGTTACCCTACGTTCAGGTTTCTACCTACTTGCACAACTGCAAGCTAGTCCTATCCAGGAAAGAAGCAAGCATACAGGCATACAAACAGAACAACCCAAGCATTTCAAACAAATATTCACATAGCACACACTATAACCAATCAAGTGAGGCTCACACAATGGGTTTGACTGCCGAAGCAAGTCATCTGTACATGGGTATTATTCGCTCTTAACCTTGCCATTACGAGGCTAAGGTGAAGCAGATGAAAAGGAGAAGTGAGGATGAGACCTCACAGCTCTTATCCCTGACCAGGGAGAGCTTCAGACAAAGGAGCGTGGGTCCAGAATGGAGGGACCCTTCTACGCTCAAAGACTCTGACTCGATTGTGCAACAACACGGGATCTTGGGTTTGTGTCCCAATGCATCAACACACAGCCGTGTGGGCAGAGGGACGACTCACAGAATAGTGGGGGATAGATTGCATATCCCTTGGCTTCCACCAATTGCCTCATAGAGGACTTCACCTGCTTAGGCACAATATTAAACAATCACAAACATCGCCTCTTAAGGAGGACTTCAGACAGTTTGCCCGGCCAAATAACAGGTCGGGTCTCCAGACTACGTGAAGAATAGAAGTCCTACCTTAAGTGGTTTAAAAACCAAGCAGCAGCAAGCAAGTTCTTAAAGAACTGTAAGCAACTAAATGTACCTGAAATCAATCAAGTATCATCAGTACTCAGACAGACAAACAGTAAACAGCAAATGTTAATCAGTCAGACTATACAAACAACACAAGCACATAAATGCAAGCTACAAGCTCAAGCTCAAGCTTCACAACCTACAAAACAAAATTATGTTAGTTCTCCACATCAAACAAATTCAATTTTATTGACTTGAATCATTCTCCTTAAGCTTTGTGCATTTCATCCTGAAAAGTCAAACCAAATGTGAGAAACTGGACCCCTAGGCCAAGCCTAGGGTCCAAAAGGGAGAAAAAATTCTAAACAGCAAACAATTCTCAACCAAAACCAAATTAATGCAAATAGAAAGCAAATGCAATTGATCCCATACTCATATCATTCATCATATTCATTTCATGACTAAAACATCACAAACTAAGTTAAATGCAACATCAAAAGTCCAAACAGAATGACTTCCATCAAAAGCATACCAAAACAATTCCAAAAATCCTAAAATAATTCACACCTAAACAGGACCTATTCAAGGTATAGCATGTCAATTTTCAGCTCAATTGGACAAAAGAAACTAGGTCAATGAAAATCAAGAAATACAGACACAATTATTCAAGCCAATTCAAGGTATCAACACATACATTCACTTCAAAAATTCATAACAGAGTGAGAACAATTAAGAAATGAATGAGACCAAAACAGGGATGTCCTACAATGTGTCTACAATCAGCACACCAAATTTCACATTCATCCAGAACCATATGAGAATTTCACAAGAGATTTACAAACATGTGTCATACAAGGTTGTACAATGAACCAACAGGAAAGAAAAATATCAATCAAATTGAAAATGCCACATAAAAATCCAGAAAACTTCACATAGCATCTCAACATATCCATAAACATCCATGCAAAATTTCAATTCATTTCAACAAGCATAGGCTAGGCAAATAATTTCATGAAGTTGCCCTAGTTAGGTGTGACACAAATTGTCACACCTAAGTTCAAAAAATCATATCTCACTCCACAGGTATCCAAAATTCACAAACTTTACATGTAAATCACCAGCAACATGTCTAGACTCACCACAAAAAATTTCAAGAATTTCTTTTAAGGTATGAGTATTTCACATTGAAAATGGTAGAACATGTCAAAAATACACACAAGTCAAAGATCCCTAAGCCAGGTCAACATTTCATCATGCACAATTTTGGAAATCATGCTCATAAAATTCTAGAGACAAAATGGGAACTAACAAAAAAATCCTCATATTTTTCTGATTATTAAAATATTTTTTATGAATTTTTTAAGACTTATGTGATTTATGTAATATTAATTTAAGTGTTTTATTTAATTAAATGATCCAATGGCATTTGCGTAAATATCAAGTCCAAGGCAAAACGACATCACTCCACATTAATTCGTTGTCAGCTCGTGATTGGCCAGAATCTAGCGGGAAACAACATTTGAACTTGGCCTTGCACTGTAGCGGATCAAACACAAAGCAAATTTCCAGAACTCTTCTTCCCCGCGCCATTGCCGTGTTCATGTTCATCATCATCTTCCAACTTCGATTTTGCTCATCTCATCACCAAAATGCACAAACTAATAACCGTTGGAAAGGTCTAATCAAGAGGATCACGAATATGTAACTAATTCCACCTAACTCCTAACACAGCTCACGGATCGATCGAATTAGGTTTTGCTCTCAAATCTTTGAATCAACATAACTTATCCTATGGTTCACCATTCCTAAAACCAAAGGTAGCATTGAATTCTACATGAAACATACTACAAAACACCTATAAGCATTCATCAATTCGTGACATTCGAAATTCAAGTACCTGGAGACGGCAGTGATGGATCGTGTAGTGTTTGCGCTTCTAGTTCCAAAACAGATGAAGTTTAAGCTTGTGGAAGTTGAATGCAGTGCTCAGGATCAATTGAAATTGCTTCTAATGCACAAAAATCCAATTCACCATTGATGCATCACACTTGGACAGTCGCGATTTGGAGCTTGTTTGATGTTGAATTACCGAAACAGTTCAAGGATGTGATGAATGAAGATCAAACCAAAAAGAATTTTGCCAAATGATCAAGAATTGGAAGAGATTGATGGAGTTTTTGCTTTTGTGTTCTTGAGAGAATTTGATGAATTTGGAGGGAAAAGAGATTGTGATTTGTGATTTGTGAATTCTGTTAGGAGTTTGTTAGGATTAGGAATATATACCTCAGCTTAATCCACACTTAATCACCTTAATTAACAAAATAGAATGTGTTTAGCAAAATGTCATTTTCAAAGCAAGGGCAAAATGGTACTTTCACCACAGGCCAATGACAGCTGTATTGACAGCTCATACACTCTCAAAATGACATGTGTGAGCTGTTGCAACTTGTCCCATCTTCATTGGTTGAATATTTTGCAATTTCACTATGTCATGGCACTTTGTTCATTTTTCAAGTTCATTTCAAAAGTGAAATCTTCAACCATTGCACCTTGTCCTGTCATGATGATTCAAACCATTTCCAAATAGCATTTGTGAGGTGTTGCAAAAATCCCCATTCAAAAATTCTCATTATTTCACAAGTTGGACAATTTTGCCCCTGGATCTTTAACTGTGCACTTGAAATTTGACTTTTTGCATTGACCATTTTTGATGAAATCCAATTATGCACCATGAAAGTACATGTCAAATGGAGTTTGTGCATAAAAAGATCATTCAATTTGGACACTCCCTGTGGAAGTTATGCCCCTCTGATTATGGGTCATTTTTGAAATTGAATGGACCATAACTTGCCAACCATACATGGGATTTTCAAGTTCTTGGACTTTTTGGAAAGGTGAGAATAAGATCTACAACTTTCCTGTTGAACAAATTTTCATTTGAAGCTTCCTTGGACACGTGGTCTTGAGGTGAAAAACTTTCCATTTTTGGAAACTTCTATTACAAGTCACTTTCTATTTTTGGCAATTCTTGTCCTGACTTGATTTTCTCCATTCTTAAACTTTGAGATGTCAAATAACACTTGTTCCAACATGAATGAAGTGTATCCAACTCATTCCTCCCTCCAAATCCATAAAATCATGTACAGTTGACCACAGTTGACTTTTTCAACTGATAGATGAATCTGACAAGGCACTGATCAAGCTGAGCTCCAATCCTCTGATGAAATGGCTCAAGGGTGAAACCCTAGCCTCAATTAGCTTAATAAAACCATAGAATGAACCCCATATCCATCATAGACCCCATCTCCATGCCAAGCCCTGATTGGCCCAATGCAATTGATTAGGGTTGACCAATGGTCAAAACCCTAATCTCAAGATACTATGCTCCAACACTTGATGATGTCAAACCATGATGATGATGATGAATCATTGTAAACAAGATGAAGACCAATCTCCTTGAGAATCACAAAACCCTACTTCATAGCCCAATCCTCAGATCAGTCAATAAAACCCTAGCTTGCTCTTTCACTTCCTCATCTTCTGATCAAGACTTGGGAGAATGACTTGCACAATGTAACCACATGATATGCAATATGCAATGCCTAATGACCTAAAAAATGATATGCAATATGGTAATGCTAGTCCCAAGAGAGGAGGGCAAATTTTGAGGTGTTACAATCATCAGCATGAAGGTTGTACAAACTCAGGTAAAAGAGCATTTCATCCGAAACTAGTAACTTATATTCTGATCTTGAAACTTCATGACAACTTCTGATGTTTGATTATACGCATTTCGATTCTTGAAATATAATCCTGCAAAGCATTTAACAAACTCTTTTCGAAGTAGTTGTTAGCAGAAAACATTATTCCATGTTTGGGTTCTTACTTAAGGAATTTAGGTATCAAAATAAACATGAATCTTCCCCTTAGATACATTATGTTTATCCCCCTTTGTCATCAATCAAAAAGACATAGACAACATATTAAAATAAGTAAAGAGAAACAAAAAGATTTTCATTGATAAGCCAAAAAGGCAGAGAAGATACAACCTAATTAACAGGAACACACACACTTAGATAGAAATGCAAAGAACTATAATAGAAATGCAGTAAGTAAAAACAAACATAACGGGCACACACGCACTTAGATAGATATAAAAAGCATAACACGTGCAAAGACACTTTATAGAAAAACTAAGGATTTTGAGAAGGGAGGGAGGCGGCGGAACAAATGGGTAGTCATCCAGGTGATTTAAGGGATCTACCAAAGGATCAATATTATCTTCAAGACAGATCTCCAAGTAGTGTACTAAAACTTCTCGTGTATCGATCTTTATGAAGATAGGATAGTTATCTAACGAAATATTACTACCGCTGATTTCTTCTTCGGATGGAGGAGTGTTTTCACTAGAGATAGATCTGGAGGAGATATAGGTTGAGCTAGTTGTAGTTGTTGAAACTGTTGTTGAGTCAGTTTTTGTTGAGCATCCACTGAAGGAGATGAAGAACTGTTGCATAGAGGGTTGTGTTTAGGTTTGAAAGAAGAAATTGTGGGAGTATTGTGCGCGTAGTGTGAAAAAATGAGTGAAGTGGGTTTATATAAAAAAAATTGCAATAATGAAAAAATGGACATACGCAGTCATAGGGGGAAGCGTAAGAGTTTAACCTAATTGTAAGAATTGTGAAACCCAATGTGTCACGCTTTTATCACGCATGCTCAGAAAGTGGGACAACAGTCACCACTTAGGACCACATGAAATCAAACGATATGACAACCATTTAATGCAACGACTGTTCAAAATCAAGAAGAAAAATCGATAAGATTGCTTCTGATTAGAATCTTTCTGATTCATGAAAACTTCCTTACTTCAGAAAGCTCATGTTTCAGAGTCAACAGAAACATTCTCAGAATCTAATCTAGAGTTTTGAAGACTTAAACATTCTGAAATAAACCCACTTCGGTCTGGACACCGCCTCGGTCTGAACACCGGAAAAAGTACTTCAACCTGATCGTCGGAAACTTCTTCGATCTGAACATCGGAACATTGGCCTGAACGCCACTTCGGTCTGGACACCGCCTCGGTCTGAACACCGGAAAACTGGCCGGATTGCCGCAAGCTGCATCGATCTAATCATCGTGAGCTTCCTCGATCTGGAAATCGGAACTGGCTGGAGTGCCACAAGTTCTTCGTCCTGACTGTTGAGAACCTCTTCGATCTGGAAATCGGAAACTGGCCGGAATGCCACAAGTTCTTCGTCCTGACTGTTGAGAACCTCTTCGATCTGGAAATCGGAAACTGGCCGGAATGCCACAAGCTGCATCGATCTAATCATCGTGAGCTTCTTCGATCTGGAAATCGGAAACTGGCCGGAATGCCACAACGACCCATGCTGAGGATGACAAGCCCTGAACCGACTGCTCTCTATTCAACCCTGGCAGACAAACACTTCGCGTTTAGCTGGGGATTATCTTCTTTCTTGTTTTTCTTGAACCCCGAAACTTTCTTGATTAACATTCCCATTTCTGCTCGACAGAAACTTACCCTCCAGTATCGTACTACTGGGGAATATCCTTGATTAAAACCATGATGCTAGACTCCTCGGAGTAACACCTTCACTGTCTGATAAAACCAATCCTCAAGCGGTAACCACGGCTTGAATCGCGCTGATCGCGTAACGTCCTCTGATTTTATTTTCTCCTCTGTCCGACGGAAACATTTCCTCCAATATCGCACTACTGGGGAACATTGCTGATCTGACGTCGTGATGCTAAACTCTCGGAGTAACATCTTCGCTTTCTGGCACAACCACCTCTCAAACGGTAACCACGGCTTGAGACTAGCTCTATGCTTGCAACAATGATGCATGATCTTTTTCTGCGTAATGCTCCATAATTATGGAAATGCTACGCGATTTATTATTTTTTCTATGCAATATGCTATGCTTACTCTACATGATGAATGCATAAAAAGCATCCCCCTCAAGGGACTCTTCTGAGGAGCACGAGACACTCTGCTGAGGAACTCGTCAATACTCCGACTCCACCCTGCTGGGGAATAATACTGCTGCTGGGAAAAGGTAACCCTTGCTGGGGAAACACCTCCTTTGCACCCAATCCGCTCGGGAATTTGCTGGGGATAAGAACCACCAATGCACTCTGTGGGGATACAGTCTTTGACTTGCTGAGGATATCAATCCCGACTCTGCTTCGGGGAACCCTCACAGATACCTGCCGACTTCACTGGGGAAATGCTCACAGATACTCTGCTGGGAAAACAGCCACCTCCAGGCCTGGCAACTAGGGAAGCACCGATCTGACACCTGTTGGGGATAACCATCCAGACCCTGCTAGGGAAACGAATGCTACTCCGCTGGGAACAACCCATGTAATCCACAGCTAGAATCAACTCAGCTGGGGATGCAAAATCCGTCCGCTACGGGAACTTGTCCAATCCACTGGTAGGATGAACACTGCTGGAGATATATTTCATTGAAACCCGCTCCACTCGGGGATAGCAACCTTCGGGCCTGACTGCTGAGGAAACACCATTTACCTGCCGAGGATAACCATCCGGACTCGGCTGGGGGATCCATAGACCTTGGATCTGCTGGGGAGAAGGTCCTCCTGACACTGCTTGGGGACTTAGCTGAGGAAATGAGAAAAGTTGGTTCAGAACACCCGCCGACTCGTCGAACCATGGTATCCACCTCCTAATCTCGTGTCAACTTTCCATTTTTGAGGAATTCCCAGACTCATCTGGACCTTTTCTGCTCCATCATCTTGTATTCCCAATCGCTCCGCGCTCGACGGAAAGCGTACTCCTGGGATTTATACATACTTTTCAATCTTCCGACTTTGAAGAGTCTTCTTGATTAATTCCAAAGGTCGTCGGACGTCCCAACGTCTTCTCCGTCATCCCTTCATATTCATTCGTCCCTGAGCGAACTCTCTGGGGATTTGCTACAAAGCTTCCACATCACAACCTGCAAGTGAGTGAAAATATCTAACAGTACCTGCAAAACAGATCGTCAGATAAAACCGTGCCCCAGCCGTGTCAAGATTTCAACACTTGGGTCACTCAACCTTCCAAATAAGATTTCAAGCTTTCCATCTTATAAACATCCATTGGAAGGAACCTGTATGTGTTAAAAATGCAAAATTCGTTATCAAAAATATCTGGATGTTTTTGCAATCAAAGCGGTTATGAAAAACAAAAACAAAATTATTTGACTGAATATGCATTTTATTGATTGGAAAAGTGTGGCTCAAATTGAGCAATACAAAGGGAAGCAATTCCTGAAAAGAGGTAATTGCGCACAAAAGGAAAAATCTATCCTAATGGCAATGTGAAACCCGTGATCTCATCGAGTTCCAACTCGGTTACACCCCATATATCCTCAGACTCTCCGTGCTTTCTGCCTTCTGAACAAGACGATTCTGATTGATCCCTACCGGGTATTATCCATGATGCTTTAACCAAAGCGCAAACGATCATGCGGGACGCAGTTATTCGTTTCAATCCCTCTTTTGCCTGGACCGCCCTTTCGGGTTTTCAGTCCACCGGGATACCCTTTTTTGCCCAGGTCGCCTTTTCAGGTTTTCGACTTGCCGGGTGTACAATTTTTTCCTTTTATCCCTAATTTTTGCCCGAACCTTTCTTTCTGTTTTTCGGTTCGCCGGGAGGCCCATTTTTGCCTGGACTATTTTATTCTTTTCGTCCAGCGGGTCTCTTTACACGAAGTATTTTTTAACTGCGTCCGCATTCACAGGGGATGGAAAATCCTCGCCATCCATGGTCGTTAGCAACAAGGCTCCGCCAGAGAAAACCTTCTTGACCACGAATGGACCCTCATAATTCGGCGTCCATTTGCCCCTTCGATCGTTTTGAGGAGGAAGGATCCTTTTCAGCACCATATCACCCACGTGATATACCCGAGGTCGCACCTTCTTGTCAAAAGCACGCTTCATCCTTTGCTGGTATAACTGCCCATGACAGATGGCTGCTAGCCTCTTTTCCTCTATCAGGCTCAACTTTTCATACCGGGTCCTTACCCATTCAGCCTCTTGCAATTTCACGTCCATCAGGACTCTCAAAGAGGGAATCTGAACCTCAACGGGTAACACAGCCTCCATTCCATACACCAATGAGAATGGCGTTGCCCCAGTAGATGTACGCACTGACGTTCAATATCCAGGATGCAGACTTCGTACTCAGCCACCAACGTTGGTGCACTCAACTGTCATCTTGGCCACAAAAGGAACATGGGATCCTTTTGGCGTAACCAAAGCACCACCAACTCCTTCACACTAACCCCATCAGACATCAAAATCCGTTCGGATTCAGGGTCAGGCCCCTCCTCCGGGATCGGTTACTCTCAATCCTTCGATCAGAGCACCTCAAGATGTCCTCATCAGGGAACTCAAACTTCATCGGTCGATAATCCTCAACGGGTTGTTGGACTATGTAATAAGACAATACCCCTTTGATGGTTTTCTGAGAGTATACTGATCAGTCAATATTCTTTTGCACTCTCACAACCCGTCCGGTCAATGCTGGATTCTCAAACCCATACTTGATCGGATCCATCTTGAAATCCACAAAGTGGCATGAACCAGCATATACTGTCTCAGTCGGCGAGCAGCCTATGCTAAAGTACCGCAAGTTTTCCCGAACAGTGAATGTATTGTTTCACAGTCGATAAACTTTTTGCTAAGGTAAATTGCATGCTCTTTTCGACAAGACTCGTCATGCTGACCCACTTCACCTCGTAGACCCCTCGAAGGCTGTCAAGTACCAGATTAACAATCGCCCCTTCCACAGGAGGTATCAGAATCAGAGGTTCCTGCAACTTATTCTTTTATTTTCAATGCCCCTTGGCAATCACTATTTCACCTGACCGTTCGATTTTTCTTTCAATGGCTTGAATATGGGTTCACACGTGGCGGTTAGATGAGATATGAACCATGACAGGTAGTTCAATCTTTCTAAGAAACCACGAACCTCTCTTTTTCTTTCTCGGTTCAGGCGTTTCTCTTATTGTTTTTTTTTTTTTTTTTTTTTTTTTTTTTGCAGGATGAACCTCGATTCCTCCCTTACAATGAACCCCAACAGCTTACCGGATCGCACTCTGATAGTGCACTCACTTGAATTCAACCTCAGTTTGAATTGTCTCAACTGTTCAAACGACCTGCCCCGGTCCGCCAGATGCCCCTCTTCTGTTTAGGACTTTGCTATCATGTCATAGCATTTGATTTCATGACGAATCATATCACGAAACAAAGTCACCATAGCTCTCTGATAAGTAGCACCGGCGTTCCGCTTCTCTAGAGGACAGTCTTCTCTCCATGGCAGCGTGTGCACAACGACATTGGTACTTGACCTGGCATATCCTGACATGACCAGGTAAAAGTATCCACATGCTTCCTTCAACAGGACTACCATTTCGCTCTTGACTTGCCTCTGAAGCGGCTCCAATTTTTCCTTCCTAACCTCGGCGGTGCTTGGAATAACAATCTCGCATCGCCCCTCGAGCGGCTGAATCACCTTCTCCTCTTGTTTCGACAACCTGGCTAATTCCAGCAGATCACAATCTTCTTCGCCTTCTTCTTCAGCAAGATAGATCGGATTGTCGAAGTCATATGAGGTGTAACCAAATTGTTATCAACGAGATCCGGAGAATTATTTTTGAATTCGGAACGAGACAAATCAAAAAAAGAAAAAAAACAAACATTGCCATTTTTATTTGTTTTTAAACTGCAAAAATAAATGAAAAACAGGGAACACCGCTTTTTGACTGAAAAACATCCATTTATTAATGATGCAGAAATGCAAATTTAAACATGAGGTGGCCCTTACAATGGACCATTACGTGTCGGGCAACACGTATGGCTTTCATGCAGATAAAATCAAAACAGAAATCATTACTCTTCAGGATGAGTGACAGTGCTGATCTTTTTAAGCCTTCCAGTTCCCTGCCACGCACGATTTTATCCATGACTCAAGTTCACAGTCGCTGTCAGTCTCTTCCCCCACCGCATAGGCGTGATCTGAATCTTCAGCAATTGCATTCACCATCGTCTGACCATGCGCCGACATGGGATTAGCATTAACATTTGACGACAGTGAAAAATGGAGGGCCTTGGACTCCACCAGGTCTTGGACAGTATGCTTAAAGGCTCTACAACCCTCGATGTTATGCCCAGGCGCACCAGAATGAAATTCACACCTGGCGTTCTCATTATAGTTAGGTGGCCTCTGATCTGATCTCAATGGAGCTAACATCCTTGGCTGAACCATCCCCAGATCCATCAACTCTTTAAACAGAGCAGCATATGGCATGGGTGGCTTGTCAAAATGACGATCAACCCCCTTTCCTTTCACTTGACTCCCAGCTCCCTGTATCTTCTGTGGAGTTGTCTGAGGTTGCTGTCGGACTGACTGTTTATCAGCAGGGATGGTTACTGCAGCAGTGTGCTGGTAGTAACGACCCCTACCGTGTCCCCTCTGGGCGTACACAACACTCGATTCACCCTCATCCTTGTGCTGGTCATTACCAAAGAATTTCTTCGGTCCAGATGACGAAGCGTTTCCTTGCATGTTCCCCATCTTCAGCCAGTCTTCAATCTTCCCCACCCTCTCGGCAATTTCTTTCTGCCCTAAGGCGAGCTCTCGCATGACATTGATCAACTCTCCTATTTTCTCTTTCAGCTCGAGAATGTCGGCGTCAGGCGGATTCATCATTCCTCAAGTCAATCAAACAGGTTAGAAACTGACACCTGCAAAACAGAAAACAAGTTATTATGCATGAATGCAATGTCCATCCACATGAGGGACACTTTGTCTCTTGATCCTGGCTTCATTGAGACAAATAATAATCCGGCCGCAATATTCTGATATTCAACATTTACTTCCCTCATACAGATCAGAGATATATGATTTAGCATGAATACCCCAACCACGTGTGTGCTGATGTGAGTGCATACGGTAAAGCAAATAAAGCTTGAAGATCAATCAATGAATGAAAATAACCATCACATAGCAAAGTGCACAAATGGTGCCATAGTCATACATCACAGCTGATACAAGTCAGATACAATTCTCCAGAATCGACAAAGAAATATAAGCAAACGAATTCCGTCAACAAGCCTGACGGTAATCCAACACAAATGAAAGATCTAGCCGGATGAGGGTCCCACAGATGGCCCTATCTCATCTTCCATCTTCGCGAACTTCTACGGCGAACCTGAGCTCGGTGTTCTCCTGCTGCAGTCTCCCTACCTCTTTCTGATGAATCTTCATCTGCCTGAAGTAATGATCTCTCTCAGTCATGTAATGATCTCTCTCGGTGATGACCTTCACATTCTCTGCTTCCTTGACCTTCAGTTTGGCCTCCCACTCAGCAATGAGGGCTCGGACTCTGTCGTCCCTCTGGTCTCTCACGAGGATTTGCCTCCTCTTCTCATCTTCAATAGCCTTTGCAGCTCTGGCTAGCTTCTCCTTAGTGATGTCGTGCTCCCGGTTGGATGATGCCAAGGCTTGGCTGATCTTCCCATAATAGGCCGTATCCATCTCAAAGCGCTTTGCTTCCAGGGCATGTCGCTTGTCTTGATCTTCCATCTTCACTTTGATCTCCTGGTTGGCCGTCTGAATCCGAGTAATAGTCATCTCCAAATCCGCTTTCTCTGCAAGCAACTGATCTCTGGCCCTCTTCATCTCGAGGAATTCTTCCATACTGACAGAAGAACTTAGACCCTCAATCCTAGGACACCCAAGATCACCTCCAGGAAATGGTAGAAGCGTGAGCTCTATCCTCTTCCGCAACCAATCCTCGAATAGAGGAAAATACCGGCAATTGACTTTGCCAAACGGAACCTTACCCTTCCTCTGAATGTTGCGCCATGCCCCAGACACCTGTATCAGCTTGGCCTGATTACCCTCCACAGGAAAATAAAAGGACTCCTGAGTCTCACACTCAAGAGGAGGAACCTCCATAGCGAACCCCATCTGTCTCCTAAGAAGCGTCGGGTTGTAATTAATGCAACCCTGGACTCCTATAAGAGGCACATTGGGAAAAGCCCCACAGCTATAGATAAAATCCCGTCCAGCCAAACCATTATGAGTCCACGCTATATCATCAGCCCGCAAACCCATCAACCTGAATGACCACTTGACCGAAGGATCAAGATGAGCAAAAGCACCCCGAGAAGGCAAATACCCCATAAACCACCTGAAGAGTAACTGAGCACAGCACCGGATCAAACCACCACGCCGCTTCTCGTTTCTGTTATGAACCGAGTAATAGACATCTCCGATCAGAGTAGGAATAGGGTTCCCCTGTGTAAACAATCTGATGGCATTATGGTCCACAAAGCTCTTCTGATTAGGAAACATGATGACACCATAAATGCTCACAGCAATCAAGGCACAAACCGTCTTCCAATTACCCATAGCAGCATGCTCCTTGGCCTTAGCTTCCAAGAAACTCAAGTGAAAACCCGGTAATTTTCCTTTCTCCTTCAAACCCTCCTTGACCATCTCCGGACTCAAATAAAGAGCACGGGAAATCCCAAGGACATCAGGCTCTCCTCTAATAGCACAGAAAGGAATCTGATCTCGGATCGGAATACCCAACATACTAGCATAGTCCTCCATCAGAGGTCCCAACAGATAATCCGGAAACACGAAACATCTCAGACCCGGGTCATAGAACTGGAGAAGAGTATGAATGGCGCTCCTGTCGCTGTCAGTGAGTCTGAAAACCATCTTCAGGATACTACCGTATGACTCTCTGAACATCCCCACATGGTCAGGTGTAATCAATGCTATCATATCTCTCAACTCATCAATCTCTGGGTTGAAGAAACTGTAGGCAACGTTATCTTTCAGACCGGTCCTCATGTCTGAGCAGAAAGTCTCTCAACCAGGATCTCGATCAACAAGGTCCCTGCATATGGGTAAACATGTGTTAGATGTAGGTAAATGCAAAATGAAATGATGCTGATGAATGAATGCAATGCATTGCCATCCTCCAAGTCATCTGATCATCTGCACCGAAACCTGGTCTCTGGACCGATCATAATCATCTGAGGAATATGCAACCACAAATCTGACCCTCGGGTTCCGAAATAAACGGAAGAAAGATACCTCATCACCATCATCAGTCTCTGAGCAGATACCCATAATCATCTCTGAATCGGCCCGGGGAATCCCGAAATAAACGGATCCCCACTGATAACATCGGCCCGGGGAATCCTGAAATAAACGGATCCCCACTGATAAATACCACGGACAGCATTCCGGCGTCTCGGCAATAAATGACCATAAATCCGACTTATAAATAGGACTCTGATCAACTGAACCATTAGTCACCATCTGAACATGCATCTGAAAGAAACACCCTCCCCTCACAGGTAAATTCTAATCAGGTCATCCTAAGGCGGATAATAGTCTCGACAATCTGGCAGAGATACTCAATGGGTTTGCCCTTTCGGGTGTGCCATTGTAGCTCTCCTGAGATCGTCTAAACCAAAGATCCGGGAAATGATCGGTCACCAGAGTCAACAGCTCAAATGAAGTAACTCAACCAAAGTGGAATATTCCACAATGGAAAGCACTATCAGATAACCCTCGTCCGGCTTGTGGCATGTCACGTTGCAACAATATGCTGATTTAGCAATTGAGGAACGTGAGACCACACTAATCCTAGGTGTATACTCGGGCCTGGGTTTTAGCCCCACTCAGAACATCCACCCCAAAACAGAGGAACCACCTGCACAGAGGATAGCAACATGATAGTATGATGCATGCAAATATTTATGCAAATATATACACAGGTTAGAATAATAAATGCAATAAATAAAACAAAACAAGCAACCTACACTATCCTAGAACGCTAGGAAGGACTCGCTTAGGGAAGATGGACCAGCATAGGTCTACATCTATCATGTCCCCAGCAGAGTCGCCAGCTGTCGCATCCGCGAAAAACAACCGGCGGGACTCAAATAAAAACACAACACAGAGCCGCCACTGCGCGTTATTTATCCCAAAATAGGGAAAGGAAACACTCAGAGAAACCTGGAAAGGAAATGGTCTTGCGACCAAAGAGAAAGGGTAAGGGAGTCGGTTACGCAAGGGGAAGGTATTAGCACCCCTCACGTCCGTCGTACTCGACGGGATCCACGTTCTAAAATAAAGAATAGGTTGCTAAAACATCACACACACACAGGGAACGCATGTGGGGTTAAGAGAAGGGAGCTCGATAGGACATCGCATCCTATGCCTACATATCTCGTCTGGAACGAGAATCAGAGCCACTGTAGTTCGGCTTACGCACGCCAAACAACACAAAACGCACAAACAGATGGCAAACATGGAGCCCGACAACCACTCGATGGAATTACGTCAGCATCCGAACCAAAACACGCACAAAACGGCAAACGTGGAGCCCGACTGCCAATCACTGGACTTACGTCGGCATCCGAACCAAAACACACAATCAGATAACAAGTAAACACACACAAAAAAGAAAAAGGTTGCCCGGAGTGGTCTCGCACGACCACCTGCCTACATACCTCGTCTGGAACGAGGATCAGGGCGATGTAGTTCCCCCTCAAGGGAAAGAAAATCTAGCCAGAAACCACGGGAAGACGCACTACCAGGGAGCTGGACTCGAGCCTAGTGTTGTCATGCATCGTTACCCTACGTTCAGGTTTCTACCTACTTGCACAACTGCAAGCTAGTCCTATCCAGGAAAGAAGCAAGCATACAAGCATACAAACAGAACAACCCAAGCATTTCAAACAAATATTCACATAGCACACACTATAACCAATCAAGTGAGGCTCACACAATGGGTTTGACTGCCGAAGCAAGTCATCTGTACATGGGTATTATTCGCTCTTAACCTTGCCATTACGAGGCTAAGGTGAAGCAGATGAAAAGGAGAAGTGAGGATGAGACCTCACAGCTCTTATCCCTGACCAGGGAGAGCTTCAAACAAAGGAGCGTGGGTCCAGAATGGAGGGACCCTTCTACGCTCAAAGACTCTGACTCGATTGTGCAACAACACGGGATCTTGGGTTTGTGTCCCAATGCATCAACACACAGCCGTGTGGGCAGAGGGACGACTCACAGAATAGTGGGGGATAGATTGCATATCCCTTGGCTTCCACCAATTGCCTCATAGAGGACTTCACCTGCTTAGGCACAATATTAAACAATCACAAACATCGCCTCTTAAGGAGGACTTCAGACAGTTTGCCCGGCCAAATAACAGGTCGGGTCTCCAGACTACATGAAGAATAGAAGTCCTACCTCAAGTGGTTTAAAAACCAAGCAGCAGCAAGCAAGTTCTTAAAGAACTGTAAGCAACTAAATGTACCTGAAATCAATCAAGTATCATCAGTACTCAGACAGACAAACAGTAAACAGCAAATGTTAATCAGTCAGACTATACAAACAACACAAGCACATAAATGCAAGCTACAAGCTCAAGCTCAAGCTTCACAACCTACAAAACAAAATTATGTTAGTTCTCCACATCAAACAAATTCAATTTTATTGACTTGAATCATTCTCCTTAAGCTTTGTGCATTTCATCCTGAAAAGTCAAACCAAATGTGAGAAACTGGACCCCTAGGCCAAGCCTAGGGTCCAAAAGGGAGAAAAAATTCTAAACAGCAAACAATTCTCAACCAAAACCAAATTAATGCAAATAGAAAGCAAATGCAATTGATCCCATACTCATATCATTCATCATATTCATTTCATGACTAAAACATCACAAACTAAGTTAAATGCAACATCAAAAGTCCAAACAGAATGACTTCCATCAAAAGCATACCAAAACAATTCCAAAAATCCTAAAATAATTCACACCTAAACAGGACCTATTCAAGGTATAGCATGTCAATTTTCAGCTCAATTGGACAAAAGAAACTAGGTCAATGAAAATCAAGAAATACAGACACAATTATTCAAGCCAATTCAAGGTATCAACACATACATTCACTTCAAAAATTCATAACAGAGTGAGAACAATTAAGAAATGAATGAGACCAAAACAGGGATGTCCTACAATGTGTCTACAATCAGCACACCAAATTTCACATTCATCCAGAACCATATGAGAATTTCACAAGAGATTTACAAACATGTGTCATACAAGGTTGTACAATGAACCAACAGGAAAGAAAAATATCAATCAAATTGAAAATGCCACATAAAAATCCAGAAAAATTCACATAGCATCTCAACATATCCATAAACATCCATGCAAAATTTCAATTCATTTCAACAAGCATAGGCTAGGCAAATAATTTCATGAAGTTGCCCTAGTTAGGTGTGACACAAATTGTCACACCTAAGTTCAAAAAATCATATCTCACTCCACAGGTATCCAAAATTCACAAACTTTACATGTAAATCACCAGCAACATGTCTAGACTCACCACAAAAAATTTCAAGAATTTCTTTTAAGGTATGAGTATTTCACATTGAAAATGGTAGAACATGTCAAAAATACACACAAGTCAAAGATCCCTAAGCCAGGTCAACATTTCATCATGCACAATTTTGGAAATCATGCTCATAAAATTCTAGAGACAAAATGGGAACTAACAAAAAAATCCTCATATTTTTCTGATTATTAAAATATTTTTTATGAATTTTTTAAGACTTATGTGATTTATGTAATATTAATTTAAGTGTTTTATTTAATTAAATGATCCAATGGCATTTGCGTAAATATCAAGTCCAAGGCAAAACGACATCACTCCACATTAATTCGTTGTCAGCTCGTGATTGGCCAGAATCTAGCGGGAAACAACATTTGAACTTGGCCTTGCACTGTAGCGGATCAAACACAAAGCAAATTTCCAGAACTCTTCTTCCCCGCGCCATTGCCGTGTTCATGTTCATCATCATCTTCCAACTTCGATTTTGCTCATCTCATCACCAAAATGCACAAACTAATAACCGTTGGAAAGGTCTAATCAAGAGGATCACGAATATGTAACTAATTCCACCTAACTCCTAACACAGCTCACGGATCGATCGAATTAGGTTTTGCTCTCAAATCTTTGAATCAACATAACTTATCCTATGGTTCACCATTCCTAAAACCAAAGGTAGCATTGAATTCTACATGAAACATACTACAAAACACCTATAAGCATTCATCAATTCGTGACATTCGAAATTCAAGTACCTGGAGACGGCAGTGATGGATCGTGTAGTGTTTGCGCTTCTAGTTCCAAAACAGATGAAGTTTAAGCTTGTGGAAGTTGAATGCAGTGCTCAGGATCAATTGAAATTGCTTCTAATGCACAAAAATCCAATTCACCATTGATGCATCACACTTGGACAGTCGCGATTTGGAGCTTGTTTGATGTTGAATTACCGAAACAGTTCAAGGATGTGATGAATGAAGATCAAACCAAAAAGAATTTTGCCAAATGATCAAGAATTGGAAGAGATTGATGGAGTTTTTGCTTTTGTGTTCTTGAGAGAATTTGATGAATTTGGAGGGAAAAGAGATTGTGATTTGTGATTTGTGAATTCTGTTAGGAGTTTGTTAGGATTAGGAATATATACCTCAGCTTAATCCACACTTAATCACCTTAATTAACAAAATAGAATGTGTTTAGCAAAATGTCATTTTCAAAGCAAGGGCAAAATGGTACTTTCACCACAGGCCAATGACAGCTGTATTGACAGCTCATACACTCTCAAAATGACATGTGTGAGCTGTTGCAACTTGTCCCATCTTCATTGGTTGAATATTTTGCAATTTCACTATGTCATGGCACTTTGTTCATTTTTCAAGTTCATTTCAAAAGTGAAATCTTCAACCATTGCACCTTGTCCTGTCATGATGATTCAAACCATTTCCAAATAGCATTTGTGAGGTGTTGCAAAAATCCCCATTCAAAAATTCTCATTATTTCACAAGTTGGACAATTTTGCCCCTGGATCTTTAACTGTGCACTTGAAATTTGACTTTTTGCATTGACCATTTTTGATGAAATCCAATTATGCACCATGAAAGTACATGTCAAATGGAGTTTGTGCATAAAAAGATCATTCAATTTGGACACTCCCTGTGGAAGTTATGCCCCTCTGATTATGGGTCATTTTTGAAATTGAATGGACCATAACTTGCCAACCATACATGGGATTTTCAAGTTCTTGGACTTTTTGGAAAGGTGAGAACAAGATCTACAACTTTCCTGTTGAACAAATTTTCATTTGAAGCTTCCTTGGACACGTGGTCTTGAGGTGAAAAACTTTCCATTTTTGGAAACTTCTATTACAAGTCACTTTCTATTTTTGGCAATTCTTGTCCTTACTTGATTTTCTCCATTCTTAAACTTTGAGATGTCAAATAACACTTGTTCCAACATGAATGAAGTGTATCCAACTCATTCCTCCCTCCAAATCCATAAAATCATGTACAGTTGACCACAGTTGACTTTTTCAACTGATAGATGAATCTGACAAGGCACTGATCAAGCTGAGCTCCAATCCTCTGATGAAATGGCTCAAGGGTGAAACCCTAGCCTCAATTAGCTTAATAAAACCATAGAATGAACCCCATATCCATCATAGACCCCATCTCCATGCCAAGCCCTGATTGGCCCAATGCAATTGATTAGGGTTGACCAATGGTCAAAACCCTAATCTCAAGATACTATGCTCCAACACTTGATGATGTCAAACCATGATGATGATGATGAATCATTGTAAACAAGATGAAGACCAATCTCCTTGAGAATCACAAAACCCTACTTCATAGCCCAATCCTCAGATCAGTCAATAAAACCCTAGCTTGCTCTTTCACTTCCTCATCTTCTGATCAAGACTTGGGAGAATGACTTGCACAATGTAACCACATGATATGCAATATGCAATGCCTAATGACCTAAAAAATGATATGCAATATGGTAATGCTAGTCCCAAGAGAGGAGGGCAAATTTTGAGGTGTTACAGCTGCCCCTATTCAATCCACTTTGAACCTGTCGATATGAATAGCCTCGGCTTTCAGATGATCAGGATGAAGAGTGATTGAATACCAAGAACAGACGAACAATTTGCACTCTGATGGGAAAATAATTAACAACGCCTGTCAGAATCGGCAAAGAAACAATCTTGAAACAAGAATCCGTCTGGTACGGAGAAAACTCGGCTTGATCACCGAAATGAAACTGTCGACCTGGATACCAAAACAAATGGTAACACAGGGATAACCATGGTCTGAACACCACATCCGCTGGAGATTATCATTTCTTTCTTTTTATGCTTTTCTTGAACCCCGAAGAATTTTCTTCTTTTCTTGGTCTGAAAACCACCTCGGTCTGAATACCGCTTCGGTCTGAATACCGGAAACTTGGCCTGATCGCCACTTTGGTCTGAACTCCGGAACATTGGCCTGAATGCCACAAGCTGCATCGATCTAAACGTCGGGCGCTTCTTCGATCTGAAAATCGGAACATTGGCCTGAACGCCACTTCGGTCTGGACACCGCCTCGGTCTGGACACCGCCTCGGACTGAACACCGGAAAAAGTACTTCAACCTGATCGTCGGAAACTTCTTCGATCTGAACATCGGAACATTGGCCTGAACGCCACTTCGGTCTGGACATCGCCTCGGTCTGAACACCGGAAAACTGGCCGGATTGCCGCAAGCTGCATCGATCTAATCATCGTGAGCTTCCTCGATCTGGAAATCGGAACTGGCTGGAGTGCCACAAGTTCTTCGTCCTGACTGTTGAGAACCTCTTCGATCTGGAAATCGGAAACTGGCCGGAATGCCACAAGTTCTTCGTCCTGACTGTTGAGAACCTCTTCGATCTGGAAATCGGAAACTGGCCGGAATGCCACAAGCTGCATCGATCTAATCATCGTGAGCTTCTTCGATCTGGAAATCGGAAACTGGCCGGAATGCCACAACGACCCATGCTGAGGATGACAAGCCCTGAACCGACTGCTCTCTATTCAACCCTGGCAGACAAACACTTCGCGTTTAGCTGGGGATTATCTTCTTTCTTGTTTTTCTTGAACCCCGAAACTTTCTTGATTAACATTCCCATTTCTGCTCGACAGAAACTTACCCTCCAGTATCGTACTACTGGGGAATATCCTTGATTAAAACCATGATGCTAGACTCCTCGGAGTAACACCTTCACTGTCTGATAAAACCAATCCTCAAGCGGTAACCACGGCTTGAATCGCGCTGATCGCGTAACGTCCTCTGATTTTATTTTCTCCTCTGTCCGACGGAAACATTTCCTCCAATATCGCACTACTGGGGAACATTGCTGATCTGACGTCGTGATGCTAAACTCTCGGAGTAACATCTTCGCTTTCTGGCACAACCACCTCTCAAACGGTAACCACGGCTTGAGACTAGCTCTATGCTTGCAACAATGATGCATGATCTTTTTCTGCGTAATGCTCCATAATTATGGAAATGCTACGCGATTTATTATTTTTTCTATGCAATATGCTATGCTTACTCTACATGATGAATGCATAAAAAGCATCCCCCTCAAGGGACTCTTCTGAGGAGCACGAGACACTCTGCTGAGGAACTCGTCAATACTCCGACTCCACCCTGCTGGGGAATAATACTGCTGCTGGGAAAAGGTAACCCTTGCTGGGGAAACACCTCCTTTGCACCCAATCCGCTCGGGAATTTGCTGGGGATAAGAACCACCAATGCACTCTGTGGGGATACAGTCTTTGACTTGCTGAGGATATCAATCCCGACTCTGCTTCGGGGAACCCTCACAGATACCTGCCGACTTCACTGGGGAAATGCTCACAGATACTCTGCTGGGAAAACAGCCACCTCCAGGCCTGGCAACTAGGGAAGCACCGATCTGACACCTGTTGGGGATAACCATCCAGACCCTGCTAGGGAAACGAATGCTACTCCGCTGGGAACAACCCATGTAATCCACAGCTAGAATCAACTCAGCTGGGGATGCAAAATCCGTCCGCTACGGGAACTTGTCCAATCCACTGGTAGGATGAACACTGCTGGAGATATATTTCATTGAAACCCGCTCCACTCGGGGATAGCAACCTTCGGGCCTGACTGCTGAGGAAACACCATTTACCTGCCGAGGATAACCATCCGGACTCGGCTGGGGGATCCATAGACCTTGGATCTGCTGGGGAGAAGGTCCTCCTGACACTGCTTGGGGACTTAGCTGAGGAAATGAGAAAAGTTGGTTCAGAACACCCGCCGACTCGTCGAACCATGGTATCCACCTCCTAATCTCGTGTCAACTTTCCATTTTTGAGGAATTCCCAGACTCATCTGGACCTTTTCTGCTCCATCATCTTGTATTCCCAATCGCTCCGCGCTCGACGGAAAGCGTACTCCTGGGATTTATACATACTTTTCAATCTTCCGACTTTGAAGAGTCTTCTTGATTAATTCCAAAGGTCGTCGGACGTCCCAACGTCTTCTCCGTCATCCCTTCATATTCATTCGTCCCTGAGCGAACTCTCTGGGGATTTGCTACAAAGCTTCCACATCACAACCTGCAAGTGAGTGAAAATATCTAACAGTACCTGCAAAACAGATCGTCAGATAAAACCGTGCCCCAGCCGTGTCAAGATTTCAACACTTGGGTCACTCAACCTTCCAAATAAGATTTCAAGCTTTCCATCTTATAAACATGCATTGGAAGGAACCTGTATGTGTTAAAAATGCAAAATTCGTTATCAAAAATATCTGGATGTTTTTGCAATCAAAGCGGTTATGAAAAACAAAAACAAAATTATTTGACTGAATATGCATTTTATTGATTGGAAAAGTGTGGCTCAAATTGAGCAATACAAAGGGAAGCAATTCCTGAAAAGAGGTAATTGCGCACAAAAGGAAAAATCTATCCTAATGGCAATGTGAAACCCGTGATCTCATCGAGTTCCAACTCGGTTACACCCCATATATCCTCAGACTCTCCGTGCTTTCTGCCTTCTGAACAAGACGATTCTGATTGATCCCTACCGGGTATTATCCATGATGCTTTAACCAAAGCGCAAACGATCATGCGGGACGCAGTTATTCGTTTCAATCCCTCTTTTGCCTGGACCGCCCTTTCGGGTTTTCAGTCCACCGGGATACCCTTTTTTGCCCAGGTCGCCTTTTCAGGTTTTCGACTTGCCGGGTGTACAATTTTTTCCTTTTATCCCTAATTTTTGCCCGAACCTTTCTTTCTGTTTTTCGGTTCGCCGGGAGGCCCATTTTTGCCTGGACTATTTTATTCTTTTCGTCCAGCGGGTCTCTTTACACGAAGTATTTTTTAACTGCGTCCGCATTCACAGGGGATGGAAAATCCTCGCCATCCATGGTCGTTAGCAACAAGGCTCCGCCAGAGAAAACCTTCTTGACCACGAATGGACCCTCATAATTCGGCGTCCATTTGCCCCTTCGATCGTTTTGAGGAGGAAGGATCCTTTTCAGCACCATATCACCCACGTGATATACCCGAGGTCGCACCTTCTTGTCAAAAGCACGCTTCATCCTTTGCTGGTATAACTGCCCATGACAGATGGCTGCTAGCCTCTTTTCCTCTATCAGGCTCAACTTTTCGTACCGGGTCCTTACCCATTCAGCCTCTTGCAATTTCACGTCCATCAGGACTCTCAAAGAGGGAATCTGAACCTCAACGGGTAACACAGCCTCCATTCCATACACCAATGAGAATGGCGTTGCCCCAGTAGATGTACGCACTGACGTTCAATATCCAGGATGCAGACTTCGTACTCAGCCACCAACGTTGGTGCACTCAACTGTCATCTTGGCCACAAAAGGAACATGGGATCCTTTTGGCGTAACCAAAGCACCACCAACTCCTTCACACTAACCCCATCAGACATCAAAATCCGTTCGGATTCAGGGTCAGGCCCCTCCTCCGGGATCGGTTACTCTCAATCCTTCGATCAGAGCACCTCAAGATGTCCTCATCAGGGAACTCAAACTTCATCGGTCGATAATCCTCAACGGGTTGTTGGACTATGTAATAAGACAATACCCCTTTGATGGTTTTCTGAGAGTATACTGATCAGTCAATATTCTTTTGCACTCTCACAACCCGTCCGGTCAATGCTGGATTCTCAAACCCATACTTGATCGGATCCATCTTGAAATCCACAAAGTGGCATGAACCAGCATATACTGTCTCAGTCGGCGAGCAGCCTATGCTAAAGTACCGCAAGTTTTCCCGAACAGTGAATGTATTGTTTCACAGTCGATAAACTTTTTGCTAAGGTAAATTGCATGCTCTTTTCGACAAGACTCGTCATGCTGACCCACTTCACCTCGTAGACCCCTCGAAGGCTGTCAAGTACCAGATTAACAATCGCCCCTTCCACAGGAGGTATCAGAATCAGAGGTTCCTGCAACTTATTCTTTTATTTTCAATGCCCCTTGGCAATCACTATTTCACCTGACCGTTCGATTTTTCTTTCAATGGCTTGAATATGGGTTCACACGTGGCGGTTAGATGAGATATGAACCATGACAGGTAGTTCAATCTTTCTAAGAAACCACGAACCTCTCTTTTTCTTTCTCGGTTCAGGCGTTTCTCTTATTGTTTTTTTTTTTTTTTTTTTTTTTTTGCAGGATGAACCTCGATTCCTCCCTTACAATGAACCCCAACAGCTTACCGGATCGCACTCTGATAGTGCACTCACTTGAATTCAACCTCAGTTTGAATTGTCTCAACTGTTCAAACGACCTGCCCCGGTCCGCCAGATGCCCCTCTTCTGTTTGGGACTTTGCTATCATGTCATAGCATTTGATTTCATGACGAATCATATCACGAAACAAAGTCACCATAGCTCTCTGATAAGTAGCACCGGCGTTTCGCTTCTCTAGAGGACAGTCTTCTCTCCATGGCAGCGTGTGCACAACGACATTGGTACTTGACCTGGCATATCCTGACATGACCAGGTAAAAGTATCCACATGCTTCCTTCAACAGGACTACCATTTCGCTCTTGACTTGCCTCTGAAGCGGCTCCAATTTTTCCTTCCTAACCTCGGCGGTGCTTGGAATAACAATCTCGCATCGCCCCTCGAGCGGCTGAATCACCTTCTCCTCTTGTTTCGACAACCTGGCTAATTCCAGCAGATCACAATCTTCTTCGCCTTCTTCTTCAGCAAGATAGATCGGATTGTCGAAGTCATATGAGGTGTAACCAAATTGTTATCAACGAGATCCGGAGAATTATTTTTGAATTCGGAACGAGACAAATCAAAAAAAGAAAAAAAACAAACATTGCCATTTTTATTTGTTTTTAAACTGCAAAAATAAATGAAAAACAGGGAACACCGCTTTTTGACTGAAAAACATCCATTTATTAATGATGCAGAAATGCAAATTTAAACATGAGGTGGCCCTTACAATGGACCATTACGTGTCGGGCAACACGTATGGCTTTCATGCAGATAAAATCAAAACAGAAATCATTACTCTTCAGGATGAGTGACAGTGCTGATCTTTTTAAGCCTTCCAGTTCCCTGCCACGCACGATTTTATCCATGACTCAAGTTCACAGTCGCTGTCAGTCTCTTCCCCCACCGCATAGGCGTGATCTGAATCTTCAGCAATTGCATTCACCATCGTCTGACCATGCGCCGACATGGGATTAGCATTAACATTTGACGACAGTGAAAAATGGAGGGCCTTGGACTCCACCAGGTCTTGGACAGTATGCTTAAAGGCTCTACAACCCTCGATGTTATGCCCAGGCGCACCAGAATGAAATTCACACCTGGCGTTCTCATTATAGTTAGGTGGCCTCTGATCTGATCTCAATGGAGCTAACATCCTTGGCTGAACCATCCCCAGATCCATCAACTCTTTAAACAGAGCAGCATATGGCATGGGTGGCTTGTCAAAATGACGATCAACCCCCTTTCCTTTCACTTGACTCCCAGCTCCCTGTATCTTCTGTGGAGTTGTCTGAGGTTGCTGTCGGACTGACTGTTTATCAGCAGGGATGGTTACTGCAGCAGTGTGCTGGTAGTAACGACCCCTACCGTGTCCCCTCTGGGCGTACACAACACTCGATTCACCCTCATCCTTGTGCTGGTCATTACCAAAGAATTTCTTCGGTCCAGATGACGAAGCGTTTCCTTGCATGTTCCCCATCTTCAGCCAGTCTTCAATCTTCCCCACCCTCTCGGCAATTTCTTTCTGCCCTAAGGCGAGCTCTCGCATGACATTGATCAACTCTCCTATTTTCTCTTTCAGCTCGAGAATGTCGGCGTCAGGCGGATTCATCATTCCTCAAGTCAATCAAACAGGTTAGAAACTGACACCTGCAAAACAGAAAACAAGTTATTATGCATGAATGCAATGTCCATCCACATGAGGGACACTTTGTCTCTTGATCCTGGCTTCATTGAGACAAATAATAATCCGGCCGCAATATTCTGATATTCAACATTTACTTCCCTCATACAGATCAGAGATATATGATTTAGCATGAATACCCCAACCACGTGTGTGCTGATGTGAGTGCATACGGTAAAGCAAATAAAGCTTGAAGATCAATCAATGAATGAAAATAACCATCACATAGCAAAGTGCACAAATGGTGCCATAGTCATACATCACAGCTGATACAAGTCAGATACAATTCTCCAGAATCGACAAAGAAATATAAGCAAACGAATTCCGTCAACAAGCCTGACGGTAATCCAACACAAATGAAAGATCTAGCCGGATGAGGGTCCCACAGATGGCCCTATCTCATCTTCCATCTTCGCGAACTTCTACGGCGAACCTGAGCTCGGTGTTCTCCTGCTGCAGTCTCCCTACCTCTTTCTGATGAATCTTCATCTGCCTGAAGTAATGATCTCTCTCAGTCATGTAATGATCTCTCTCGGTGATGACCTTCACATTCTCTGCTTCCTTGACCTTCAGTTTGGCCTCCCACTCAGCAATGAGGGCTCGGACTCTGTCGTCCCTCTGGTCTCTCACGAGGATTTGCCTCCTCTTCTCATCTTCAATAGCCTTTGCAGCTCTGGCTAGCTTCTCCTTAGTGATGTCGTGCTCCCGGTTGGATGATGCCAAGGCTTGGCTGATCTTCCCATAATAGGCCGTATCCATCTCAAAGCGCTTTGCTTCCAGGGCATGTCGCTTGTCTTGATCTTCCATCTTCACTTTGATCTCCTGGTTGGCCGTCTGAATCCGAGTAATAGTCATCTCCAAATCCGCTTTCTCTGCAAGCAACTGATCTCTGGCCCTCTTCATCTCGAGGAATTCTTCCATACTGACAGAAGAACTTAGACCCTCAATCCTAGGACACCCAAGATCACCTCCAGGAAATGGTAGAAGCGTGAGCTCTATCCTCTTCCGCAACCAATCCTCGAATAGAGGAAAATACCGGCAATTGACTTTGCCAAACGGAACCTTACCCTTCCTCTGAATGTTGCGCCATGCCCCAGACACCTGTATCAGCTTGGCCTGATTACCCTCCACAGGAAAATAAAAGGACTCCTGAGTCTCACACTCAAGAGGAGGAACCTCCATAGCGAACCCCATCTGTCTCCTAAGAAGCGTCGGGTTGTAATTAATGCAACCCTGGACTCCTATAAGAGGCACATTGGGAAAAGCCCCACAGCTATAGATAAAATCCCGTCCAGCCAAACCATTATGAGTCCACGCTATATCATCAGCCCGCAAACCCATCAACCTGAATGACCACTTGACCGAAGGATCAAGATGAGCAAAAGCACCCCGAGAAGGCAAATACCCCATAAACCACCTGAAGAGTAACTGAGCACAGCACCGGATCAAACCATCACGCCGCTTCTCGTTTCTGTTATGAACCGAGTAATAGACATCTCCGATCAGAGTAGGAATAGGGTTCCCCTGTGTAAACAATCTGATGGCATTATGGTCCACAAAGCTCTTCTGATTAGGAAACATGATGACACCATAAATGCTCACAGCAATCAAGGCACAAACCGTCTTCCAATTACCCATAGCAGCATGCTCCTTGGCCTTAGCTTCCAAGAAACTCAAGTGAAAACCCGGTAATTTTCCTTTCTCCTTCAAACCCTCCTTGACCATCTCCGGACTCAAATAAAGAGCACGGGAAATCCCAAGGACATCAGGCTCTCCTCTAATAGCACAGAAAGGAATCTGATCTCGGATCGGAATACCCAACATACTAGCATAGTCCTCCATCAGAGGTCCCAACAGATAATCCGGAAACACGAAACATCTCAGACCCGGGTCATAGAACTGGAGAAGAGTATGAATGGCGCTCCTGTCGCTGTCAGTGAGTCTGAAAACCATCTTCAGGATACTACCGTATGACTCTCTGAACATCCCCACATGGTCAGGTGTAATCAATGTTATCATATCTCTCAACTCATCAATCTCTGGGTTGAAGAAACTGTAGGCAACGTTATCTTTCAGACCGGTCCTCATGTCTGAGCAGAAAGTCTCTCAACCAGGATCTCGATCAACAAGGTCCCTGCATATGGGTAAACATGTGTTAGATGTAGGTAAATGCAAAATGAAATGATGCTGATGAATGAATGCAATGCATTGCCATCCTCCAAGTCATCTGATCATCTGCACCGAAACCTGGTCTCTGGACCGATCATAATCATCTGAGGAATATGCAACCACAAATCTGACCCTCGGGTTCCGAAATAAACGGAAGAAAGATACCTCATCACCATCATCAGTCTCTGAGCAGATACCCATAATCATCTCTGAATCGGCCCGGGGAATCCCGAAATAAACGGATCCCCACTGATAACATCGGCCCGGGGAATCCTGAAATAAACGGATCCCCACTGATAAATACCACGGACAGCATTCCGGCGTCTCGGCAATAAATGACCATAAATCCGACTTATAAATAGGACTCTGATCAACTGAACCATTAGTCACCATCTGAACATGCATCTGAAAGAAACACCCTCCCCTCACAGGTAAATTCTAATCAGGTCATCCTAAGGCGGATAATAGTCTCGACAATCGGGCAGAGATACTCAATGGGTTTGCCCTTTCGGGTGTGCCATTGTAGCTCTCCTGAGATCGTCTAAACCAAAGATCCGGGAAATGATCGGTCACCAGAGTCAACAGCTCAAATGAAGTAACTCAACCAAAGTGGAATATTCCACAATGGAAAGCACTATCAGATAACCCTCGTCCGGCTTGTGGCATGTCACGTTGCAACAATATGCTGATTTAGCAATTGAGGAACGTGAGACCACACTAATCCTAGGTGTATACTCGGGCCTGGGTTTTAGCCCCACTCAGAACATCCACCCCAAAACAGAGGAACCACCTGCACAGAGGATAGCAACATGATAGTATGATGCATGCAAATATTTATGCAAATATATACACAGGTTAGAATAATAAATGCAATAAATAAAACAAAACAAGCAACCTACACTATCCTAGAACGCTAGGAAGGACTCGCTTAGGGAAGATGGACCAGCATAGGTCTACATCTATCATGTCCCCAGCAGAGTCGCCAGCTGTCGCATCCGCGAAAAACAACCGGCGGGACTCAAATAAAAACACAACACAGAGCCGCCACTGCGCGTTATTTATCCCAAAATAGGGAAAGGAAACACTCAGAGAAACCTGGAAAGGAAATGGTCTTGCGACCAAAGAGAAAGGGTAAAGGAGTCGGTTACGCAAGGGGAAGGTATTAGCACCCCTCACGTCCGTCGTACTCGACGGGATCCACGTTCTAAAATAAAGAATAGGTTGCTAAAACATCACACACACACAGGGAACGCATGTGGGGTTAAGAGAAGGGAGCTCGATAGGACATCGCATCCTATGCCTACATATCTCGTCTGGAACGAGAATCAGAGCCACTGTAGTTCGGCTTACGCACGCCAAACAACACAAAACGCACAAACAGATGGCAAACATGGAGCCCGACAACCACTCGATGGAATTACGTCAGCATCCGAACCAAAACACGCACAAAACGGCAAACGTGGAGCCCGACTGCCAATCACTGGACTTACGTCGGCATCCGAACCAAAACACACAATCAGATAACAAGTAAACACACACAAAAAAGAAAAAGGTTGCCCGGAGTGGTCTCGCACGACCACCTGCCTACATACCTCGTCTGGAACGAGGATCAGGGCGATGTAGTTCCCCCTCAAGGGAAAGAAAATCTAGCCAGAAACCACGGGAAGACGCACTACCAGGGAGCTGGACTCGAGCCTAGTGTTGTCATGCATCGTTACCCTACGTTCAGGTTTCTACCTACTTGCACAACTGCAAGCTAGTCCTATCCAGGAAAGAAGCAAGCATACAAGCATACAAACAGAACAACCCAAGCATTTCAAACAAATATTCACATAGCACACACTATAACCAATCAAGTGAGGCTCACACAATGGGTTTGACTGCCGAAGCAAGTCATCTGTACATGGGTATTATTCGCTCTTAACCTTGCCATTACGAGGCTAAGGTGAAGCAGATGAAAAGGAGAAGTGAGGATGAGACCTCACAGCTCTTATCCCTGACCAGGGAGAGCTTCAGACAAAGGAGCGTGGGTCCAGAATGGAGGGACCCTTCTACGCTCAAAGACTCTGACTCGATTGTGCAACAACACGGGATCTTGGGTTTGTGTCCCAATGCATCAACACACAGCCGTGTGGGCAGAGGGACGACTCACAGAATAGTGGGGGATAGATTGCATATCCCTTGGCTTCCACCAATTGCCTCATAGAGGACTTCACCTGCTTAGGCACAATATTAAACAATCACAAACATCGCCTCTTAAGGAGGACTTCAGACAGTTTGCCCGGCCAAATAACAGGTCGGGTCTCCAGACTACATGAAGAATAGAAGTCCTACCTCAAGTGGTTTAAAAACCAAGCAGCAGCAAGCAAGTTCTTAAAGAACTGTAAGCAACTAAATGTACCTGAAATCAATCAAGTATCATCAGTACTCAGACAGACAAACAGTAAACAGCAAATGTTAATCAGTCAGACTATACAAACAACACAAGCACATAAATGCAAGCTACAAGCTCAAGCTCAAGCTTCACAACCTACAAAACAAAATTATGTTAGTTCTCCACATCAAACAAATTCAATTTTATTGACTTGAATCATTCTCCTTAAGCTTTGTGCATTTCATCCTGAAAAGTCAAACCAAATGTGAGAAACTGGACCCCTAGGCCAAGCCTAGGGTCCAAAAGGGAGAAAAAATTCTAAACAGCAAACAATTCTCAACCAAAACCAAATTAATGCAAATAGAAAGCAAATGCAATTGATCCCATACTCATATCATTCATCATATTCATTTCATGACTAAAACATCACAAACTAAGTTAAATGCAACATCAAAAGTCCAAACAGAATGACTTCCATCAAAAGCATACCAAAACAATTCCAAAAATCCTAAAATAATTCACACCTAAACAGGACCTATTCAAGGTATAGCATGTCAATTTTCAGCTCAATTGGACAAAAGAAACTAGGTCAATGAAAATCAAGAAATACAGACACAATTATTCAAGCCAATTCAAGGTATCAACACATACATTCACTTCAAAAATTCATAACAGAGTGAGAACAATTAAGAAATGAATGAGACCAAAACAGGGATGTCCTACAATGTGTCTACAATCAGCACACCAAATTTCACATTCATCCAGAACCATATGAGAATTTCACAAGAGATTTACAAACATGTGTCATACAAGGTTGTACAATGAACCAACAGGAAAGAAAAATATCAATCAAATTGAAAATGCCACATAAAAATCCAGAAAAATTCACATAGCATCTCAACATATCCATAAACATCCATGCAAAATTTCAATTCATTTCAACAAGCATAGGCTAGGCAAATAATTTCATGAAGTTGCCCTAGTTAGGTGTGACACAAATTGTCACACCTAAGTTCAAAAAATCATATCTCACTCCACAGGTATCCAAAATTCACAAACTTTACATGTAAATCACCAGCAACATGTCTAGACTCACCACAAAAAATTTCAAGAATTTCTTTTAAGGTATGAGTATTTCACATTGAAAATGGTAGAACATGTCAAAAATACACACAAGTCAAAGATCCCTAAGCCAGGTCAACATTTCATCATGCACAATTTTGGAAATCATGCTCATAAAATTCTAGAGACAAAATGGGAACTAACAAAAAAATCCTCATATTTTTCTGATTATTAAAATATTTTTTATGAATTTTTTAAGACTTATGTGATTTATGTAATATTAATTTAAGTGTTTTATTTAATTAAATGATCCAATGGCATTTGCGTAAATATCAAGTCCAAGGCAAAACGACATCACTCCACATTAATTCGTTGTCAGCTCGTGATTGGCCAGAATCTAGCGGGAAACAACATTTGAACTTGGCCTTGCACTGTAGCGGATCAAACACAAAGCAAATTTCCAGAACTCTTCTTCCCCGCGCCATTGCCGTGTTCATGTTCATCATCATCTTCCAACTTCGATTTTGCTCATCTCATCACCAAAATGCACAAACTAATAACCGTTGGAAAGGTCTAATCAAGAGGATCACGAATATGTAACTAATTCCACCTAACTCCTAACACAGCTCACGGATCGATCGAATTAGGTTTTGCTCTCAAATCTTTGAATCAACATAACTTATCCTATGGTTCACCATTCCTAAAACCAAAGGTAGCATTGAATTCTACATGAAACATACTACAAAACACCTATAAGCATTCATCAATTCGTGACATTCGAAATTCAAGTACCTGGAGACGGCAGTGATGGATCGTGTAGTGTTTGCGCTTCTAGTTCCAAAACAGATGAAGTTTAAGCTTGTGGAAGTTGAATGCAGTGCTCAGGATCAATTGAAATTGCTTCTAATGCACAAAAATCCAATTCACCATTGATGCATCACACTTGGACAGTCGCGATTTGGAGCTTGTTTGATGTTGAATTACCGAAACAGTTCAAGGATGTGATGAATGAAGATCAAACCAAAAAGAATTTTGCCAAATGATCAAGAATTGGAAGAGATTGATGGAGTTTTTGCTTTTGTGTTCTTGAGAGAATTTGATGAATTTGGAGGGAAAAGAGATTGTGATTTGTGATTTGTGAATTCTGTTAGGAGTTTGTTAGGATTAGGAATATATACCTCAGCTTAATCCACACTTAATCACCTTAATTAACAAAATAGAATGTGTTTAGCAAAATGTCATTTTCAAAGCAAGGGCAAAATGGTACTTTCACCACAGGCCAATGACAGCTGTATTGACAGCTCATACACTCTCAAAATGACATGTGTGAGCTGTTGCAACTTGTCCCATCTTCATTGGTTGAATATTTTGCAATTTCACTATGTCATGGCACTTTGTTCATTTTTCAAGTTCATTTCAAAAGTGAAATCTTCAACCATTGCACCTTGTCCTGTCATGATGATTCAAACCATTTCCAAATAGCATTTGTGAGGTGTTGCAAAAATCCCCATTCAAAAATTCTCATTATTTCACAAGTTGGACAATTTTGCCCCTGGATCTTTAACTGTGCACTTGAAATTTGACTTTTTGCATTGACCATTTTTGATGAAATCCAATTATGCACCATGAAAGTACATGTCAAATGGAGTTTGTGCATAAAAAGATCATTCAATTTGGACACTCCCTGTGGAAGTTATGCCCCTCTGATTATGGGTCATTTTTGAAATTGAATGGACCATAACTTGCCAACCATACATGGGATTTTCAAGTTCTTGGACTTTTTGGAAAGGTGAGAACAAGATCTACAACTTTCCTGTTGAACAAATTTTCATTTGAAGCTTCCTTGGACACGTGGTCTTGAGGTGAAAAACTTTCCATTTTTGGAAACTTCTATTACAAGTCACTTTCTATTTTTGGCAATTCTTGTCCTTACTTGATTTTCTCCATTCTTAAACTTTGAGATGTCAAATAACACTTGTTCCAACATGAATGAAGTGTATCCAACTCATTCCTCCCTCCAAATCCATAAAATCATGTACAGTTGACCACAGTTGACTTTTTCAACTGATAGATGAATCTGACAAGGCACTGATCAAGCTGAGCTCCAATCCTCTGATGAAATGGCTCAAGGGTGAAACCCTAGCCTCAATTAGCTTAATAAAACCATAGAATGAACCCCATATCCATCATAGACCCCATCTCCATGCCAAGCCCTGATTGGCCCAATGCAATTGATTAGGGTTGACCAATGGTCAAAACCCTAATCTCAAGATACTATGCTCCAACACTTGATGATGTCAAACCATGATGATGATGATGAATCATTGTAAACAAGATGAAGACCAATCTCCTTGAGAATCACAAAACCCTACTTCATAGCCCAATCCTCAGATCAGTCAATAAAACCCTAGCTTGCTCTTTCACTTCCTCATCTTCTGATCAAGACTTGGGAGAATGACTTGCACAATGTAACCACATGATATGCAATATGCAATGCCTAATGACCTAAAAAATGATATGCAATATGGTAATGCTAGTCCCAAGAGAGGAGGGCAAATTTTGAGGTGTTACAATCATCAGCATGAAGGTTGTACAAACTCAGGTAAAAGAGCATTTCATCCGAAACTAGTAACTTATATTCTGATCTTGAAACTTCATGACAACTTCTGATGTTTGATTATACGCATTTCGATTCTTGAAATATAATCCTGCAAAGCATTTAACAAACTCTTTTCGAAGTAGTTGTTAGCAGAAAACATTATTCCATGTTTGGGTTCTTACTTAAGGAATTTAGGTATCAAAATAAACATGAATCTTCCCCTTAGATACATTATGTTTATCCCCCTTTGTCATCAATCAAAAAGACATAGACAACATATTAAAATAAGTAAAGAGAAACAAAAAGATTTTCATTGATAAGCCAAAAAGGCAGAGAAGATACAACCTAATTAACAGGAACACACACACTTAGATAGAAATGCAAAGAACTATAATAGAAATGCAGTAAGTAAAAACAAACATAACGGGCACACACGCACTTAGATAGATATAAAAAGCATAACACGTGCAAAGACACTTTATAGAAAAACTAAGGATTTTGAGAAGGGAGGGAGGCGGCGGAACAAATGGGTAGTCATCCAGGTGATTTAAGGGATCTACCAAAGGATCAATATTATCTTCAAGACAGATCTCCAAGTAGTGTACTAAAACTTCTCGTGTATCGATCTTTATGAAGATAGGATAGTTATCTAACGAAATATTACTACCGCTGATTTCTTCTTCGGATGGAGGAGTGTTTTCACTAGAGATAGATCTGGAGGAGATATAGGTTGAGCTAGTTGTAGTTGTTGAAACTGTTGTTGAGTCAGTTTTTGTTGAGCATCCACTGAAGGAGATGAAGAACTGTTGCATAGAGGGTTGTGTTTAGGTTTGAAAGAAGAAATTGTGGGAGTATTGTGCGCGTAGTGTGAAAAAATGAGTGAAGTGGGTTTATATAAAAAAAATTGCAATAATGAAAAAATGGACATACGCAGTCATAGGGGGAAGCGTAAGAGTTTAACCTAATTGTAAGAATTGTGAAACCCAATGTGTCACGCTTTTATCACGCATGCTCAGAAAGTGGGACAACAGTCACCACTTAGGACCACATGAAATCAAACGATATGACAACCATTTAATGCAACGACTGTTCAAAATCAAGAAGAAAAATCGATAAGATTGCTTCTGATTAGAATCTTTCTGATTCATGAAAACTTCCTTACTTCAGAAAGCTCATGTTTCAGAGTCAACAGAAACATTCTCAGAATCTAATCTAGAGTTTTGAAGACTTAAACATTCTGAAATAAATATTTTCATTCTGGACATAAATCCATAAATAAGTTTTTTAGAATGAACACGAATCCATCTTCAGCAAGGGGTTTTGTAAAGATGTCGGCCCATTGATGGTCTGTATCAACAAATTTTAAATGAAAAATACCCTTCTAAATATAGTCACGTAAAAAGTGATGTTTAATTTCAATATGCTTATCCCTAGAATGCAAGATAGGATTCTTATATAAATAAATAGCAAAAGTATTATCATAGAGAATAGGAATGTTACTCTCAGATATATGATAATCTTCCAGTCGACTCTTCATCTAGAGTATCTGAGAGCTACACCCAAAAGCTGCAATATATTCAATTTCGGTTGTTGAAAGCGCAATTGTTGATTGTCTCTTGTTGGACCATGAGATTAGGTTATCTCCTAGAAATTGGCAAATCCTAGAAGTAATTTTCCTTTCTATTCTGCCTCCAACATAGTCAGAATCACAATAGCCTACTAATTTGTATTCACTTGATTTTCTATAAAATAAACCAAGGTTAGTAGCACCTTTCAGATACCTAAAGATTCTCTTAACAACAGTTAAGTGAGTTTCCCTAGGATCTGATTAGAAGCGAGCACATAAGCAGACACTGAATAAGATATCAGGTCTAGAAGCGGTTAGATACAAAAGAGGGCCTATCATACCTATGAAAAGCATCTGATTTATCTTACTGCTTACCTCTTATTTCTCCATAATACATGTGGGATGCATTGGAGTCTTTGCTTGCTTACATTATGATAAGTTAAACTTCTTTAGAAGTTCCTTTGTATATTTTCTCTGATGAATGTACGTTCCTTCTGAACGTTGATCAATCTGGATTCCCAGAAAGAACTTTAGTTCTCCCATTATACTCATTTCAAATTCTTCCTGCATTGACTTAGCAAAATCCTTGCACAACGACGTATTAGTAGAACCAAAAATAATATCATCAACATAAATTTGCACAACCAGAATATCATTCTTAAAGGTTTTGCAAAAGAGAGTTATGTCCACTTTCCCTCTGGTAAAATTATTTTCCAAAAGGAAGTTACTTAGTCTATCATACCAAGCTTTGGGAGCTTGCTTCATACCATATAACAATTTTTTCAATTTAAAAACAAAGTCAGGATTTTGAGAATTTTCAAAACCAGGAGGTTGATGCACATATACTTCTTTAGAAATATATCCATTTAAGAATGCACTCTTAACAATCTGATAAAGGATGATGTTATGATTGACTGCAAATGAAATTAAGAGACGAATAGACTCTAACCTGGAAACTGGAGAAAAGGTTTATATGGAGTGTATACCTTCTTGTTGACTATAGCCTTGTGCTACCAGTCGAGCCTTGTTTCTAACAACTCCGCCTTTCTCACTTAGCTTGTTTCTGAAGACCCATCTGGTTCCAATGACATGGAAACCCTTTGGTTTCTGAACAAGATCCTAGACATCATTTTTGGTGAATTGGTTCAGTTCTTCTTGTATAGCCATAATTCGTTCATTATCCAGAAGAGCTTTGTCAATAAATGTGGGTTCTATCAGAGATACCAAACCAAGAAGAGTTTCTTCAGAAGGTTTGAATGAAGATCTTGTTCTGACTGGAGCATTTTTATCTCCTAGAATCAACTCTTTAGAATGAGAGGTTCTTGATATACTTTTCTTCTAATGATTCGAATCAACGATAGCTTCTAATTGAGTCGTTTCTTCATATTCTTTAGCTTTTCCTTCTGAGTCTTTTTCTTCAGAATCAATATTCTTGGACTCTGAAAGATTGATCTTCAGATCTGCAAATTTCTCAGCTAGCTTTTACTTTTCAGGGTCAAGCTTATCATTGAATCTAACATGTATTGATTCTTCACCAATTCGTGTTTCTATGTTAAAGATTTTGTAGCCTTTAGAGCGTTCAGAATATCCTAACAATAAACACTTATGTGCTTTAGAATCAAACTTTCCAAGATTCTCTTTAGTGTTCAACATAAAACATTCACATCCAAAAGGGTGAAAGAAAGAAATGTTGGGCTTTCTGTTCTTCCATAATTCATAAGAAGTCTTACCCAGAATAAGTCTGATAGAAATCTTGTTCTGAATATAACAAGTTGTGTTAACTGCTTCTACCCATAAATGCTTATCCATATTAGTTTCTTGGATCATGTTGCGAGCCATTTCTTGCAAAGTCCTATTCTTCCTGTCTACAACTCCATTTTGTTGTGGAGTTCTAGGACATGAGAAATCATGGGAAATACCATTTGAATCAAAAAGACTTTCAAAAATTTTATTTTTAAATTCTCCACCATGATCACTTCTAACATTGACTATTTTGTAGTTCGTTTCTGTTTGCACTAGTGAGAAGAAGGTAGAAAACACATAGTGTAACTCATCCTTGTGTTTCAAGAACTTTACCCATGTCCAACGACTGTAGTCATCAACTATGACTAATCCATACTTCTTTCCATTGATAGAGACAATTTTCACCGGTCCAAACAAATCGATATGCAGAAGTTCTAACAGTCTAGAGGTAGAAACAACATTTTTCGCTTTGAAGGATGTTTTAGAAAACTTGCCTTTATGACATGCTTCATAAAGAGAATCTGAAGCGAACTTCAGGTTGGGTAGACCTCTAACTAATCCAAGCTTATTTATTTGAGAAATCCTTCTCATTATAACATGGCCCAAATGCATATGCCATACCCATTACTCCTTATTAACAGACATTAAACATTTTACATTTTGATATTCAAAATCAGAAAGTCTAATTTTATAAATGTTATTCTTTCTCTTTCCGTTAAAAAGGATTGTACCATCTTTCTGATGGATAACCTTACACGATTTTTGATTAAAAATGATATCATAAACATTGTCACTAAATTAACTAATAGACAACAGGTTATGCATCAGATCATTAACTAAAAGAACATTGGTAAAATAAGGAAGTTTATCGGTACCAATAGTTCCAGAGCCAATGATCCTTCCTTTCTCGTTTCCTCCGATACCAAAGAAGACTCACGACCTAAATTCCAAATCCTGGAACATAGACCTTCTACCCGTCATGTGTCGCGAGCATCCATTGTCCAGGTACCATAACTGGTGTTTTAGTTGAGCTGTTAAGGATGTCTGCAACATAAATTATTTTATCCTTAGGTGCCCATTTTCCAGGTCCTCTCTTGTTAGTTTTCCTAGAGTTTCTTACAACTTTGGGTCTTTTAGCAGAAGGATAATCATGGGGAATTTGTGCATGATACTTAGGTCTCAGAACTGAGTTCTTATCCTTTGTATGTTTCTGTGTCTGGGCAGAAATATCAAGCTCTGTGCCAGCAGGCACAAAATGCACATATAGAGGTTTTGGTTAACCATCTGACTTTCGCCCAGTTTTATAGTTTTTGTACAACCTATACCTTTCTTTCCATTTCTGCTAACTCCATAGATCAAGGAAGCCATTTTGCTTCTATCTATGCTTTTAACTAGAAAGTACTGAAATGCTCTGTCATATCTAATGATGTAATCAGTACCAGAAGCTTCTAAGATTATTTCCTCCTCTAGTTTTAAATTTTTTATTTTCAAAGCAGAGTTGTTACTTTCTAAAGAAAATATTTTCATTTAGAGAGGAAATATCTTTCTCAAGCTCACTCTGAGTTTCAAAGGCAATTACTTGGACTTGTTTAAGGTCCTTGTATTTACTCTGAAGACTCTAGTACTTTTCCATCATTTCAGAGAGACATGATTCAATATCAAAACGGGATAGGTTAGAAAATACCTCTTCAAAATCAGAGTCGAATTCTGATTCTGATAATACCTTATCTTCTGGTTCTTCAAAACCCGAGGGATCATCTGTAATTGCCATCAGAGCAACATTGACCTTTTCTTCGTCAGAATCTTCTTCTTCGGATTCTGAGTCATCCCATGTGGCCATCCATCCCTTCTTGCCTTTAGAAAAAAATTAGGCCTTCTGTCCTTTTTCAGCTTAGGACAATCATTTTTGTAGTGGCCTGATTCCTTGCACTCGAAGCAGATAACTTCTTTTCTAGAACCTTGCTTCTTCTATCCAGACGAAGAATAAAAATGACCAGGAGTCTTTCTGGCTCCTCTGAACATTCCTTGACCATTTTGCATGTGCTTCTAAAGTCTGTTGACTCTTTTCGAAATTAGAGATAGCTCATCATCATCTTCTGAGTCTTCATTAGATCCTTTTGATTCTTCCTCAACTTGATAGGCTCTTATCTTCTCAGGCTTTGACTTTAGGGTAACATATTTACCTCTTTTATGAGGTTCATCTTCTTCGAGCTCAATCTTGTGACTTCTTAAAGAACTAACAAGTTTTTCAAGACTGATATTGTTGAGATCCTTTGCCATCTTCAAGGCAGTTACCATAGGTCTCCATTTTTTGGGAAAACTTGTGATAATCTTCTTGACATGGTCAGTTGTAGAGTTTCCTTTGTCCAAAAATTTCAGTCCTACAACAAGCATTTGAAACCTTGAGAACATAGTTTCAATTGTTTCATCATCTTCGATTTTGAATGCCTCGTACTTCTGGATTAAGGCCAAGGCCTCTGTCTCCTTTACTTGAGAATTTCCCTTATGAGTCATCCTTAGAAAGTCAAAAATAGATTTGGCAGAATCTTTATTTGTTATCTTCTCATGCTCCGTATAAGAGATAGCGTTAAGCAATATGGTTCTGGCCTTGTGATGATTTTTGAAGTCTTTCTTCTGTTGATAAGTCATATCACTTCTTGCTATAATATTTCCTTCAGCATTCACTAGGTGAACCTAGCCATCGACTACAGTATCCCAGAGATCAACATCGTAACCAAGAAATAAACTTTTTATTCTATCTTTCCAATTGTCAAATTTCTCACCATCAAAGATTGGTGGTTTTTCACTGTAGTGATCTCTTTCATTATTGTTAACAACGTTAGCAGCGACCATTATTTCTCACACAAATTGGATCATTATTGAACACGGTGAGGTGTAGATAAATTTTTTATCACAATCAGAACCGAAGCTCTGATTCCAATTGAAGGTGTGAAAAATACAAGAAATGGGGGTTCGAATTAGGTTTTACAAGCAAAACCTTTTTCCAAAACAAGAAAACCAATAAGAAGTTAATAACAAAGAGATAAAAACACAAGTATTTTTATCCTGGTTCGCTTGAATTTCTAAGCTACTCCAGTCCACCCGCCAAGGTGATTTTTCCTTATACACAAGGACTGAATTCATTATAATCAACAAATTACAATAATCACAAAGAATAACCTTCTTTGTCTTCTCAAGGATCCAACTATACCCTAATCTCCTTAAGGACTCACAAAGAACAACCTTCTTTGTCTTCTCAAGGATAACCTCCTTAAGGAATCAAACAAACAATTTGAATAATATTTTATGTGTTACAAGATGCTTCTATACAAGAAGATTTTACACAAATGAATAACAAACACTTAAAGAAAAACCATGTACAAACAATTGATAGCTTTTCACAAAGAAAATAGACTTGTCAAAATATTGTGTCACCTACATTTTCTTCAATTCTCCCAGTTTCACTTATATAGCATAAGAAGAAGACCGTTGGAGGGCAAAAAGAGAAAGGCTCATAGAGCGGTTGTCCACTATTGGATGGGAGAGGAGTGATACTGCGTATTTCCATTCACCCATAAAATCAGTGACAAGTGTGATGTATAGTACTATCCTTGCCCACGAAATGAGGTAGTGGAAAGAATGTTCGATTTGTACTATGTACTATTTGATCACGTTCTCATTTGATCTTATCTTCAAGTTCATTGGCTTCTGATGAAAGTTGACGAAGCATGAAATGAAGAAACATAAAGCTGGATTCAGAAACTTCAGAATCTTTGGTCAGAACCTTAACAACATCAATAGTCTAACTTGAGATCTTCAGAATCTTCAGAGTCTTCAAAATCTCCAGTCAGAACCTTGATAACTTCAATTGTCTGGCTTGAGACCTTCAGAATCTTCATCTATATGACACAAATTCAGATGTTTGCCATTCTTCAGAAGTTTGGTGATTAGAGTCACATCCAGAATCATGAACTGAGAGAACATTGCAGCAACAACATAATGTCTCCTCAGAAGCTTATCAAGAGTGAATCAACACATAAGCAGAAAGATCATTGCAACAACAATTAAGAACATCTTTCAGAATTTCTAATAGCTGGCGCAAAAGCGAATTTCGAACACATTGTTCAGAAATTGATGACGTTGCACGTCATATATTCAGAATCAGAACTGGTTGTTAAAGCTACACAATAACAAACCACTAGGGTACCAAAACTATTCTCACACAAATGCAATATTGTTATCATCAAAACTCAAGGTATAGACGCAGAACCAAATCTTGTATTAGTACATTCAACTCTCATCATATGTTTATTTTCTCATTTTCCTTCAACTAGACAGTCAACTCAGGAAAATTGTTATAAACTCAAGTAGTTAGTTAATTTTCACATAAAAGTATCTTATTTATAAGTCCCGCATCGACAATTTTTTGAAAGAAATAGTACTTTACAAGCCACTGCACTTCTATAGTCCAAAATGTCCAATGAGCCTAGTCATTTGAACCACCGTCGTTTTGGACTTAGGATATAACTAGCTCTTTCACACTCACACTCTTCAAATTCTTCTCTCTCTCTCTCTCTCTCTCTCTCTCTCACACACACACACACACACACACACACACACAAACACACACGCACACATACGCGCACACACACACACGCGCGCGCACACACACAATTGACCTAGTAACTGAATTATGTATTCTATATTCTATTTTTTACCTATTTGGTATTGCCAAACAATCCTTGAGAATGTTAGAGGAAGTGATCCTTTAGATATATTTTTAATCATACATAATAGGACTCTGTGAAGTAGCAGGACAAATTATTTTCAATACATATGCCAAAACAGAATGTTTTTGTTGCACAAGGGACAACATATGGCGCTACAGATCATAAGACACTAAGCTAATTTTATTCATGTAGGTATCAAGGCTTTATTTCATTTAAGCTTTTGAGTTCGTGGAAACAAAAAACCTAAAACACTTTAGGTTACATAACTCAAACTCATACACTTAATAGCAAATGCATCAAAATTAAGAAGAAAATCATAATAAGTTCAAGATCATATTCTATTTCTTGTATCATATTCTACTACATCAAAAACACAACACATTCACGTATACATAACATGATAAGGGTCATATTCAAAGCAATATCATTCAGACATCATAATCCCCACAAATCAAAAAATCAAGTATACAAACACTATGGTTTTTTAAAAGGGAGAAAGAAATGAAAGTCAATGGAGTAGTAAAAATATTGAAAGGTCGTAATAAGGATGATCACTAGAAGGAGCAGTGGAGGGACCTGCCTGGCCTGGCTGCATCATAGCAAACGCATGTCACCAAAAGTCTTCAAATTGATTTTCCAAGTCTGTTGTCTTCGCATTAGTTTCGAATGTATGTGCATTATCTTCTCCTGCACGTGCATTCGGTCTTTCGTAGATATTGATACAACCAGGTTTTCTTTTGAGAACAGAAGCACAATTGTATTCATAAAATAATTGGAACAAGTGCTAAAACTAAGAAAAAGACAACAACAAGGCATAATATTAAGGATGAAATCATTTTTTGGTGGTATTCTAGAGGTGGTATGTGATCAATTATATTATTGCAGAATTTAGAGTAAGAAAATATTTTTTTTGAAATACACTGATTTTATTGAATTCACCACACATTCACTGCCTACAACTTAGCATTACAACACCTTTATACAGGCTTGAAGGAAACTGATAGAGGAAACAATAAGTTGGTAATCAAGATGAGGACTCTTTGATTCTCTCAATCTTAATGATACAACTCAACCATAAATCTAAATAAAGACAATGATCATAATGTGATGGTTACAATTCTCTCATAATGCATACTACAGATATTGGTGGGTACAACATATTAATTTTAACACTGCTCCTTAATATGTTGCCCTTTAACTCCCATTGCTTCTCTAAGTTGCTGAAATCTTCCTCTAGGTAGTGCTTTAGTAAAAATGTCTACAAGCTGCTCTTATGAATTGCAGAAAACTAACTGCACATCTCCTTCTTCAATCACACTTTGAATGAAGTGATGCTTTATGTTAATGTGTCTGGTCCGACTATGAAAACATGATTCTTTGCCATGGCAATAGCTAATTTGTTGTCACGATGAAGCTGTAGACTTCCCTCTTGCTTCTCTCCAATATCTTCTAATATTCTTCTCAACCAAAGTGATTGTTGTGTAGCCAAACCAACTGCTAAATACTCAGCTTCAGCTGAAGATTGTGCCATAATATCTTACTTCTTTGAGCACCAAGAGATCACACCCGAACCAAGGTTGAATACATAACCTGAAGTGCTCTTCATATCATCAACACTTCCGGCCCAATCACTATCACAATAGCCTTTAGCTGCAAGTTTAGAATTCTTCTCAAATCTGATTCCATGCTCCATGGTTCCCATGACATACCTTAGAACTCTTTTTTCTTCCCCAAGATGTGAATGACTTGGTTTACTCATGAACCTTGAGAGTAAACTAGCAACAAACATTAAATCGGGCCTTGAAGCTGTAAGATAAAACAAGTTTCTAACCAAACTTCTATACATGCTTGCATCTACTAATCTTCCACCATCTTCCTTCTTTAATTTTTCATTCACCACTAAAGGAATATCAACAGGTTTGCAGCCATACATGTCAAACTTTTTCAAAATATTTTCATCATATCTCTTTTGACAAATAAAAACTCCATATTCATCTTGGTAAACCTCAATACCAAGAAAATGATGCAGCAAGCCAACATCAATGATCTCATATTTTCTCATCATTTCTATTTTAAAATTTTCAATCATTTTCTTGTTGTTACCCGTATACACCAAATAATCAACATAAAGGTGTATGTGCAGCAACCTCAAGGCTTTGTGACTAAAGGCCAAGAGGAAAAAGTTTACAAGTTAAAGAAAGCTCTCTATGGATTGAAACAAGCCCCTAGAGCATGGTATAGTGAAATTGACAACTACTTCATTCAGCAAGAATTTCAAAGAAGTCAAAGTAAGCCTACCTTGTATTTGAAGCATCAAGGTAAAGATGATATCCTTCTTGTTGCCCTTTATGTTGATGATTTGGTGTATACGGGTAACAACAAGAAAATGATTGAAAATTTTAAAATAGAAATGATGTAGCAAGCCAAGATCACTCATCTCAGATTTTTTCATCATTTCTATTTTAAATTTTTTAATCATCTTCTTGTTGTTACCCGTATACACCCAAATCATCAACATAAAGGGCAACAAGAATGATATCATATTTACCTTGATGCTTCACATATAAGGTAAGGTCATTTTGACTTCTTTGAATATCTTGCAGAATGAAGTAGTTGTCAATTTCACTATACCATGCTCAAGGGGCTTATTTCAACCCATAAAGAGTTTTCTTCAACTTGTAAATGTTTTCCTCTTGGCCTTTAGTCATAAAGCCGTGAGGTTGCTGCACATGCACCTCTTCTTTTAATTCTCCATTCAAGAAAGTTGACTTCACATCAAGTTGTTACAAATTCCAACCTTTTTGAGATGCTAACATAATGATTGTTCTCACGGTGTCCAAACGTGCAACTGGAGCAAAAGTCTCACTATAGTCAATTCCAGACTGTTGTGCATAACCTTTGACTACTAATCTAGCCTTGGCTCTTTGGATTGAACCATCTGGATTATGTTTCAATTTGTACACCCATTTTACTCCAATAGTTTCTTTGTCATTTGGCTTTTCAACTAGCTGCCATGTTTTGTTCTTCTCAATTGCATTTATTTCTTCTTGCACCGCATTCCTCCAAACATCTTCTTTGATTGCTTCATCAAAATTTTCTGGTTCCACAACACAATAGTTGCACCTTGCATAAATATCACTCAAGTCCTTCAATTTTATTCGAGTTGAGATGGGTGGTGAACTTGGAGAGGATGAAGAACTTGGTGTACATGGGGGTAGTTGCTCATTTGGAACTGCTGAATTTTATTGTAATAAAATTGCAGAGACTGTTTTCTCCTTCATTTTGTCTTCTTCCAAATTCCAAGAAGCCTTCTCATCAAATACAACATCCCGGCTAATGATCGCCTTGTTTGTCTTCAAGTTGTAAAGTCTATAACCCTTTGACATGGAACTATAGCCAATAAAGACATATCTTTCACTTGTTTCTTCCAGCTTTGTCCTCTTTTGTTTAGGAATTTGAGCATAGCAAACACACCAAAAAACTTTAAGGTGGTTAACTAAAGGTGTTGTTCCACTCCAAGCTTCAAATGGAGTCTTATTCCATAAAACCTTTGTTAGACATCTAGTCAGCAAATACATAGCAGTATTAACAGCCTCGGGCCAAATGGTTTTAGGAAAATCTTTCTCAAGTAGCATAAACTTCGCCATCTTCATCATAGTTTAGTTCTTTTTTTCAGATACACCATTTTGCTGAGGTGTATAGACAATAGTGAGTCGTCTTTCAACACCTTCATCTTCACAAAAATTTTAAAATTTATTTGAGGTGTACTCCTTCTCCCCGTCACTTCTCAACATTTTTATAAACCTACCACTTTGTTTCTCAACAAAAGCTTTAAACTTCTTAAAAATTATAAAAACATCAGATTTTTGTCTCATAAAATATACCCATGTCATGCGAGTAAAATCATCAATAAACAAGATAAAGTGCCTGCTTTTGCCATGAGACAAAGTATTCAGAGGACCACACACATCTGTGTGTACAAGTTTCAACACTTATTTGGCTCTCCATACTCCTTCCTTTGGAAATGGTTGTCGGTGGTGTTTGCCAAACATACATCCTTCACACACACCAGATTTTTCTATAATTATTGGCAGCCCATATACCATCTTCTTTTGATAAAGAAACTTTAGACTATTGTAGTTCAAGTGCCCAAGTCTCTTGTGCCATAAACAAGAGTCGTTTTCTTCTCTAGCCATTATGCTGAATTTTTTTCATAATTAAGAGAAAGTGGAAAGCTTCTACTGCTGGTCATTTTTACAACAACAACATTTCTTCTCTTTGAATAAAAATTTTTGCACTCTCAATCCTCAAAAGTTAGAGAATAGCCATGCTCCAAAAGCTGTCAAATGCTTAGCAAGTTCTCATCCAACTCTGGCACATAAAGAGTGTGATGCATGGTTTTGCTTCCTTGCTTTGTTGTAACTCAAATGTTGCATTTTCCTTTTACTTCAACATGTTCTCCATTTTCCAATTTAACTTTTGAGCCAAATGAAGAATCAATGTTTATAAAATCTTCTTTCTTTTCGGTCATATGATTGCTACAACCGCTATCCAAATACCACACATTTTTATCTTCTTGAAATGCTTTTTGACAAGCAAAAAAGAAATTACCTTAATCATTTTCTCCTTCTGCAAATGAAGCATGTTGTTGATTGACAATACGACAATCCTTTTGAATATGCCTGAATCTCTTGCAATTATGATATTGTGGTTTTCCCTTGTTCCAACAATCCATCTCATCGTGAGTGTTACTCTTGCAAAATTTTCACCATTTATTTGGTGCTTCTTCATGCCATCTTCCGCCATTCGCGTCTCTTCCTCTTTCTCATGAGTTTCTTCCTTTGCCCATGCCTCTTCCAAATCTGCCACCTCTAGAAGACTCGCCTCTATTTTGTATTGGGGGCTTATTTTCACCATTGTTGGGCTAAATGTTGAGTTTAGATTGAAAGACACTCTCGACTGATTTTTCAGAGTGTCGTAACAATCTTTGTTCGTAGGACCTCAAAGACCCCATCAACCCTTGAACATATATAGTTGCTAGGTCCTTAGTTTCTTCTATAACAACCATCTTAGGATCAAATTTTTATGTCAAACTAATCAAAATTTTATCAACAATTTTGCGATCATCTATTGTATCTCCATGTGACTTTATTTTATTCACCAATTCAGATAATCTATTAAAGTATTCATTCAAACTCTTATTCTCTTTCATTCTTTCATTTTCATAGTCTCTCTTAAGAGATTGAAGTTTCACAATTCTTACATTTGAGTTTCCTTCAAACTCTTGTCGTAGAATATTCCATGCTTCCTTTGATGTTTTTGCTCTCATAATCCATGGAAAAATGGATAGAGACTCCTCTTTGAATCATCCTGAGAACTCCAACATCTGTGATCTTCTTCTTCTTCTTCAATTCTTCAAGTCGTTGGCTTGACTCTCCAGCCTTTTCATTTGATTTTTTCAGCCTCGATTGGTACTGGTTCTTCATACCTGTGTTGGATGAACTCCAAGACATCCAAAGAGGTGAATAGAGTCTCCATTTTAATAGTCCAAAAATCATAATTTTCTCCTTCAAACAAAGGAACTTTAACATTGCTATAAATTATGGAAGAGTTGCTTGTGGAAGTCATATTTTTTGTTGTTTCTGCTGCAGCTGCAAGGATCTGCAACTCTGATACCACACTGTTGGTGGTATTCTAGAAGTGGTATATGATAAATTATATTGTTGCAGACTTTAGAGTAAAAATTATATTGTTGCAGACTTTTGAAATACACTTATTTTATTGAATTCACCACACACTCACTGCCTACAAATTAGCATTACAACATCTTTATATAAGCTTGAATGAAACTGACATAGGAAACAATAAGTTGGTAATCAAGATGAGGACTCTTTGGTTCTCTCAATCTTAATGATACAACTCAACCATAAATCTAAATAAAGACAATGATTATAATGTGATGGTTACATTTCTCTCATAATACATATTAAAGATAGTGGTGGTTACAACACATCAATTTTACCATCATCCTACGGTTACATGAAACTACCGAGACAAAAACCATTGATTGATAGTGCCAAGCATCTAATCTTTTAGACATTTACCTGAATTCAACACAGATCTAATTGTTTCACTTGTTTCAGCAGAAACAATCACGTGGATTAATCATCATCTTCTAAATCACAACAGATCCAAAAGAAAAGAGCAATACCCATATCACCAAAACTACCCATTAGCACAATAACTAATGTTTATGCTATGCATGGTAAGTTGAGTAATTTATTCAAATATGGTAATAATCTTGGTTACAAACATAAAATTCTTATAAAGAGAAAGGGAATTGAATTATACCTTCCCATTGCATCATAAGTTGCTGCAATATTACTATTAACCTCATGTATATTTTGAAAAACATAACACATAACAGGAACAAAACCCATCTCTAGTGAAGTGTGTGATTCTTAGTAAGGCCTTAAGTTGTTGCAAAGACACAATTATAGCAGGTAAGGTCTTCAGAACTCATGACAGGAACAAGACCCATCTCTTAAGTGAAGTGTGTGACACAAGTAAGGTCTTCAAAAAATTGTGAAAAACCCTTATCCACATACTGACTTAGATTAATGTTTCAAGAAGACTTTGTTAGCATGGCTTATAACAAAAAATTTAAGTGTTGTTTGAAAACTAGAAACTACAACATTATCCATTGTATCAGAAAGAAAAATAATAAAACAAAAAGGAACAATGAAAAGTAACTACCAACAAGTTTAAACAGCATCGGAATTTACTACCATCAATTAATCTGTAAACGTCTCTCGGGGGCATGTAATACACAATAACCAATTCAACAGGTAAGCATAACTTTCCATATTCAAAGTGATTGTAACAACATAAAGATGAGCACGATAGGTACTTTAATTTAACAGAAAAAGAGAAGCTGACGGCGGAACAATGAACAATGACGCTGTAATGACCGGTGACGGCGGAAGAGGAATAAAGTGAGGCGTTTAAGCTAGAAAGAAATTAAGTATGCTTTTCTTTTCTTTTTTGTCTACAGAACAAAGTGTGCTTCATAAAGGCAATGGTTTTACAATGAACAATTCTTTTTTTTTTTTTTGGTATGAATCCATACCTTTTTTCTAAATTTATTTGAATATTTTTGAAGTTATTAACTTATTTATTTTATGTTATTTATTTATTATCTATAAAAAAAAAGATATGATAAAATTCTCACAAATATCATTTCAAATAAATATATTTAATTTGTTCTCTATACATTATTTTTGTAACAAAATATAATTTTTGTGACAATATAATTAATCAATATGATATCTCAATATTAAAGTGTAATTAAATTTAAAATCTCAATAATAATTTATAATAGTTTTTTATCTTCGTATTCAGAGTAACTTAATTTTTATCTAATCTTATTAATTTAAATACATTAAAATATATATTTTATATTTAATATTCGTTTATATTTGTCAACATTTTGCTTTTCGTATATTATTATATGAGAAAAATGAATATGCACGGACAATGTAAAATATTTTTACACTGCCAACTAATAAGACTCATGTATCTGTTAGCTGGCAAATTTCGATCCAAGAAGTACAAAGCTAGGTCGACCAATGGACAGTCGGAAGCGGGATCGACGAAGGGGAAAGCCAAGAGAGTTTGGTCGACGAAAGAGGAAGTCTCTCGAAGTCGAAGGTTAGTTTACCATGGTGGGAATTAATCGTGGGAAGTAGAGCGTGAAAAGTTACCAACAACGTTGGTGATAGGCTCCGACACGTGGCACATCATGAATGGGTCATAACCTCCTAGCAGTTATTTCTTACTACTATTTAAGCAGATGTAATTTTCATTTCAAAAGGTGGAATTTTTAGCATTGTAATAGGAATACACTTGAAGTATCAAGCGTTTGAGAGAAAAAAATTATTTTCCTACAAAATGTACTTTTGCTTCCACCTTTATCTTCAAGTCATTTAACTTGTCAAATTATTTTCATTTGTTTCATTCATTTACATTTGTATCTTGTCTTTTATTTGCCTTACTTTTATTGCATTTCTAGTTTGCAAAGCATCTCATTTACTTCCCGAGTATTCCAAACACTTTATCAACTAAACTACCATATACCTAACACATATCAATCTAGGACTTTGTAGCCGGTCCTACAAGTAAACCTCTATAGGAAGGCTAGAGAATGTTGCGAGAAACAAATTGGCACACCCAGTGGGACCCGTTGTGTTCAGTATATGCAACTACGTAGTGGCAAGATGGTGTCACCGCGACCACACGAAGAAACGTCTTCGGCGGGAGACACGGTCGCGTCACAAACAACCGATGTTGGTTCCAGCGTTATACTTGTGGTTTCGACTGCATATAGTGGGTCAATTCTAACACCGCGTCATCCCTAAACGCCGATGCCGACGACGATGGGAACTTCTAGGCAATATATGCCCAGTTTTACAGTCCCCATGCGCAGAACGTTGGGAATGCCAACTGGGTTTATGGCAAGTATGCATAATCTCGGTTCGACATTCGGCGAAACATCATCATCGCCATTTCCACACTACCATGGGTTAAGACCTTTGGCAATCCAATTCGGTCGACCTTCGGGTTTTGGATTTTCATCTCAGTCAGTCTCAACTTTCACATCAAGTTCTATCGCAGTCATGAGACAGCAGATGGACGAAAGTAATCATGAAATGGTCCATATGCTAACTCAGCAAATGGGCACCATACTGAGACCTTTAATCCAGGATTCGACCCAGAATTACCAACAATTGGAAACTCAAATGACCCGAATAGGGGATTTCCTAGGGGCTTCTAGAGCGCAAATTTGTCAAACCCCCCACTTCCGTTTCGACCAGAAACCCCAGTCCGACAAGAGGAGATGGAAGACGAAACGGTCGAACAAGAATATCAGGAAGCCAGACAGATTCCTAGGGTGGCTCGAAGGCCTCCCGTGGTTTTAATCAATAAGAACCAGGATCCCGACCATGTGGTCTAGAAGATTCGACAAGAGGCAACGACTGGGGAGCAAAACCTAGAGGCTATTGTCGAGCGGGTCATAGTACGAAATAGAATAAGCTCAGGCTGACATACTCTTCGCCTTTACCAGATTTTGTTTTACAAACAGAATTGCCTAGGGGGTGGAAAGTTCCAAAATTCACCAAGTTCGCCGGAGATACCGAAGAATCTACCGCTGAACATGTTGTCATATATCAAATCGAAGCCGACGACATAGCGAATAATGAGGATTTGAAGTTGAAATGCTTTCCAAGTTCTCTTACAAAAAATGCGTTCACATGGTTTATGATGCTACCGCCATAACCCATTCAAACGTGGATGCAATTAGAGAGATTGTTCCATGAACAGTTTTACATGGGGCAGTCAAAAATCAGTCTGAAAGAACTAGCCAGCGTCAAATGAAAGACCACTGAGTCAGTTGATCAGTACCTAAACAGGTTTAGACTGTTGAAGTCTAGATACTTTACTCAAGTCCCTGAGCATGATTTAGTCGAGATAGCCGCAAGCGATTTGGATTATTCTATAAGAAATAAATTGGATACTCAGTATCTAAGGGATATGGCACAATTGGCTGATAAAGTTTGACACATCGAACGCCTGAAAGCTGAAAAGACCAAAATTGGTCAATACCATAAGAAAGAGAAAGTATCATATATCGCAATCGAGGGATGCTCTTCTGATGATGAAGAGTTGATCGACGAAAGCGAGGTCAATATGGCGGAACTCAAGCCTGGACCTCCTTACACGTGTAAAGTTTTAAAACCATCAAATGGGACAAACCCCACTAAAGCTGAAAAAACAGATAAATATGTTGCAAAGATTTACACGTTTGATGTATCTAAGTGCGACGAAATCTTTGATCTATTGGTTAAAGATGGTCAAATCATCGTCCATCAGGGTTTAAAGGATCCCCCTCTAGAACAGAAAAAGAAAAGGGGATTATGCGAGTTTCATAATTTTCTTCGTCATAAAACTTATCAATGTGTTCTTTTCGGGGACTTGGTGCAAAAGGAATTGAAAGAAGGAAGGCTTCAATTTGGCGAAAGGCCAAAAATGCAAGTGGACTCTGATCCTCTGAAGGTTGAAGAAGCCTTGTATTCTAAGCCTCTTGAATGCATGATGGTGGAGACTACTGATGGTCTCGTTGAATCTTCATATGTGGTGTCTCTAGCTGAGTTTTTCGAAGTACTAATGGTTGAAACTATTGATAGTTTCGACAAAAGGGTTGAAGGTGGATTGGAATCAACCTATCCCTAACCAGGGAAAACCTAATAGATTTCCAAGAGAAATGCAAAGTAAGTGGTTCAAAAGCGATCCTATGTATGAAGTGCAGTGTTGTGTTCGACGAGAAAATTGATGAAAGATTGGAGTCTGACAAAAAGAAGGCATCGGAAGAGGAGAAGCCTGTCGTCCCCAGATTTCGTGTTCGAAAAACATGGAGCACCATGTAGCACCTCAAATTTGCACCTATCATTGTACATACATTTTCATATTAGGTCATAGCATATCATGGTCTATTGCATAGCATTTGCATTGCCCCTTTTGCCTCAAGTGCAAGCCAATCAAGAAATTAGGTCAAACTGATCAGGAGATCAGTCAGTCAAGCAAGCAAGCACAACTCTCAAGGAGTAAAGGCCCTAGGTTTTGTCCAACAAGTTCACATGACTTGGAGGTCTATTTGAAGTGTTCAAGTCAAGGGTTGAAGGCTCAGAGGTCATCAGTTCATGCACAGACAGTCAAAAACCCTAGATAGTCAACAGTCAGTCAAAGCAGTGGATGATGGCCATTCTTGTGGAATTTGGGCACCATGATCAATAATCAAGAGTTCATACAACTTGGGACACCATTTGGAGTCAAGGTCTCAAGGAATTAGGGTTTGGAAGTCATCAGTCAATGCACAATCAGTCAGAAACCCTAAAAGTCAACTGTTGGTCAACTGTCCATTTAATCAGTGATTTGTTGATGGAAAATGGTTTGAGAGAGCTTATTCATGTCCAAATAGTCCTCATATATCATGTCAAACACCATCATGGAAGAATTTGAAGCCAGATCAGAAATTTCCAAAAATGGAAACTGGACCTGTAACTGCAAACTTACCAAAAATGGAAAGTCTTGATCCTCAAAATTACATCATGATACAAGCTTCAAATGAATTTTTTCCCAACATGAAAGTTTAAGATCTTGTTCTCCCATTTCCAAAAAGTCCAAGAACTCTTAATTCCCATGTGTGGTTGGCAAGATATGATTGAATCGATTTCAGAAAATCTTGAACTTCAAAAGGCCATATCTCTCAAACCGTTTGGCCAATTTTGGTGGGGTTTTTTCCTACAAACCACATTTCATCTCCTCTTTCCAAAAATATAAATTTCATGGGCCAAAACTTCACCAATCAAAATGGCATTTTTTGACTTATCACATTTAAATGCAAGTTTGACCAATGTTTGACTTTTTGATATAAACCTTTTCCTACCATTTGGCCAATTGGAACAGCTCAGAAATGTCATTTAAAACATGTTTGCAAGCTCAATTATGCAGTACATGAAGCCATTCTTTAACTTGTTTGAAATTTGGATAAAAGTACAAGTTTCACTATGCTACTCCATACTCCCATGAACCTTGCCATGCTTGGTACTTCTAGCAGCATTCTTAATCATTTTTCTGTCAATTTGAAGCCTCAATTTGCAGCCAAAAAACCAGCAAAAAGAAAGCCATCCCTTGCTTGCTTGGATTGAGAAAAAGTACATGTTTTCACCATACTTCCACAACCATGCTTTTACCACAGCATAGCAGTTTTGTGCATCATATTTTCTGTCATGGGAGTACATTACTGGCTGCACAATACAGCAGAACACCATGCTGCAAAGGCTTCACTTTGGCACTGTTGGAAGAAAGCTGTCAAAAACACCATACTTCCATGCCATGACTTGCACTGTCCAACAGCAGACTTAAGCATTTTTTCCTGTCATAACAAAACCAGCAAAACCAAGAGCTTCACTCATGGATTGACTTGGCTTTGCATTTCTATTTTTCAGTCCAAACTCACAAAAGTAAAAAACCCTGCCCTGCTTTGATAACAATATTTTCCTCATTTTTGCTGTAAAAAAAAAACCTTGCTAGCAACCTTCCAACAGCAGGCTTTTCATGATGTTTTCCATCACTTGAAACACAACTAGCATCCTTGAAACACATTGCACAACAGAACTCCACACCCTCAAAAACTCACTTCTTGCACTTTTCAAAACCTGCTCCAAAATACCAAAAGAGCCTAGCCATTGCATTCTGACCATCTTTTCACCAAAATGAAACCAGTTTGGCAGCCACAACACAGCATAAGCACCTTGTTCTAAAAACTGCACTTTGGCCATTCTTCTAAAACCTGTCAAACTCCAAAGAACCAAGCCTGGCCATTGTTGTTTCATCATCCAAGCATCATTTTAGACTCATGGCAAGCTTCATTTTACTGCTGTAACAGCATCTTCATGGTCTGTTTTACCAAGCACACATCAATGGTGGAATCCGATTTGAGCATTTCCAAGCACTCTTGAGCCAAAGTTCTTCAACTATTCTTCATTTATAAGCTTAAGGTACAACTGTTTTGAGTCAAAGCTACCAAATAACAACCGAATCAACACTGTTCTTCCAACTTGGTAAAATTTCGACTCTCACCTTTTCCAAAATCATGATACACACTTTGTAGATCACCTTTCCCTGATCATTATGAGCTTTGAATGGTTGAAAATGGTTTAGTATTTAGCAAGTTATGTTGAGTTGAAGTTTCACATCCAAACTTGTTTTTGCTTATTTCTTTTTGTTTAGTTTGATTTAGTGAATATGGAGTTTGGTTTAGGTTTGAGCATGTTTAGATGCACATATTGGTGTTTTTATTTTTTAATTTCGAAGCGAAAAAAATTCGAACTGGGTTTGGTGATGAGCGTACTGGCATTTTTTTTTCCTGCAACGTTGCTGCTACTGTTTTTTATTTCACTGTTTCCATTTGTTTTGCCACATGAATGCTGGAAATTCCTTCTTGTACTGCAGCTAAGCCATTAAATAAATGCCAAAAGGCCTGGGGCGAGGGGGATTCAAACCCCAGACCTTTGCTTCAAATACCAAGTGTTTTACCACTGGGGCGCAATGCCAATTCAATTATTTAACGCCTTCTATAAAATATATATTAAAAAGGGGCGCTGACTTTACGAATTAAATGAAACGCTGAGTTTCATACTCAGCAAAAGGGCGTTTTGGTCTTTTAGTTTTTTAAATATTCATTCCAGCAATCATTATTTAATTCATTTTTCATTTCAATATTTACTTCATTTAATTACTCAAACTTTGAAAAATCATAAGTTCCTCATTTTAATTCCAAATTCATTGGGAATTTTTGCATCATGTCCATCTTGATCTCTAGTTTTTTGTCATATATTTTCCAGAATTTTTGCATGGTCGAATTTTAAATGGTGCTAGGGTTTGTGACATGTGACCAAATATTGTACACTTTGCCAAATCATTTGTGAAATGGTGACACTTTATCCAATGGCTCCCAAATTTTTTGTGCTTAAACTAGACACATTCATGGTGATTTTGGTGTAGAGTTTGTGAATTTATCTTATGTGGTTTGAGAGTTATGATATTTTGAATTAGGGTGTGGCAATTTGTGTCACACCATTGATGTCCAACTTGCTGATTTTTGTATCCATGCTTCTTGACCTCCAATTGATCTGATTTTTTGCATGAACCTACTCGTGTATATCTAGTTTACATGTGAATTTTCTTGGAATTATTTGAGGCATTTTCCTAATTGTTTGAGATTTTCTCCCCTGCTTGGTCAAATGTTGACTTTGTGTGACACTTGTTCCCATTTCATTTGTGAAATTCTCATACTTTATTGGATGGACATGAAATTTTACATGAGATAACTAGACATCCTCATCTTTGCCATGGTTTTAGTCCCATTCATTTATCATACACCATCTCTGACTTATGATTTTTCTAAGTTGATGCATGTTTGGTTGACTTCATTGAGCATGTTCAAAATTGCTTTGACTTTATGATTTTCATTGACTGCCTTCCACTTGTCCAAATGAGATGAAATTTGACATGCTTATCTTGATGTGGGTTTTGATTGATAATGATTTATTTGGTGATTTTTGGAAATGTTTGAGATTGGTTTTGATTCAAGTCTTTCTGTTGACTTCTATGAGCTTCTGTTTGCTATACCTTGACCTAATTTGTTCATGAAATGATGATGATGATGGATATGAATGTGAACCCAATTGAGTTTGTTTCTTGAATGTTTAAACTTGACTTTGATTGGATATCCCTTGCTGTTTGGACTTTCTCATTCACTTTTGACCCTAGGCTTGCCCTAGTGGTCCTGTTACTCACCTTTGAGCTTGTGTTTTCAGGTTGACCATCAAATGGCCATTGAGACCAATTCTTTTGACTGAGCTTGCTTAAAAATCATTGTCTAACTTGTTTGTTTTGTAGGTGGCTTGGCTCACATGCCTAGAGCCTTGTGCCTTGCACATCCATGTGCCTCTAATTGACTATTGGTGTCTGTTTCTGTTTGTTTTGTTTGAAGTTGCATACTAACATCTGCTTGACTGTTTCAGGTGCTTTAGTTGCTTAGTTCCTTGTGAACTTTTTGCTTTGCTTTGCTTGTAAGCAATTTGCATTGAGGTATGTCTCTTTTACTTCATGTAGTCTGGAAGACCTGGCCTGTTACTTGGCCAGGCAACTGTCTGAAGCCCTCCTTAAGAGGCAATGTTTGTGATTGTTTAATTTTGTCCTTGCATAGAGTCAAAGACCTCCTAAGTGAAGAGGCAATTGGTGGAAGGTAGGGATATGCAATCTATCCCCCACTATTCAGTGTGTCATCTGCTTTGCTCACACCACTGTGTTGATGCATTACAGATAAAAACCCAAGATCTTGTACGATTGTACAGTTGAGTCAGTTTCAAATGTGTAGAAGGGTTCCCACTTTCTGAACCCACACATTCTTGTCTTGAGCTCTCCCAGGCCAGGGATAAGAGCTGTGAAGTCTTATCTTCACTCACCTTTCATCAGCTTCACCTTAGCCCCTCAATGGCAAGGTTAAGAGCACATTCACCCCGTTCCAGAGGTTTGTTTGTTGAGGTTGATATGACCCCTTGACTAAAACCTAACCCTTGTTTGAGCCACTTGTTTGTGTATAGCGTGTGCTATCTGTGCTTGTAGGATTGTTTGACTTGCTTCCTGTGCAAGTTAGGATTGTTTGACTTGCTTCCTGTGCAAGTTAGGATTAGTTTAGACTTGCTTCCTGTGCAAGTTAGGTTTTGCTTGGCTTGCTTCCTGTGCAAGTTAAGTGTGTGTGGCTTGCTTCCTGTGTGAGCCATGCTTAGGATAGGTTGGCCCTTGTGCCATTTAGCTAGAAACCTTAACTTAGGGATGATTTTGCATGATAACATCTAGGCTCGAGTCGTAGTCTCCCTAGTTGTGTCTCCCTCTGTTATCTGGTTAGGCTAGTCCTTTATCCCTCTGTAGGGGAACTACATCGCCCTGATCTTCATACCAGATGAAGTATGTAGGCAGGAGATTGAGCTGATCTCTCCGGGCGCCCCTTTTCTTTTTTGTGTGTGTTTGACAGTTATAGGCTGAGTCCCCGACTCCCTATTAACTTGTTGTGCTGTTGTGTGCTTGGAAGCTGATGTAAGTCCATCGAGTGGCATTCGGGTTCCAGTATGTGTTTGTTGGTTCGGATGCTGATGTAAGTCCAGTGATTGGCATTCAGGCTCCATGTTTGCCTTTGCCTGTGTTTGTTTGTGTGCGTGTCAGCCGAGCTACGAATGCTCTGATTCTTCTCTCGTCCGAGAAGATACGTATGCATAGGATGCGATATCCTAGCGAGCATGTGTCGTTTCCCCAGTCCGAACTACTTCGACTCTGATGTCTATGCCTGATAGACTAAGTAGGCCCAGGATGCGACATCCTGCCGAGTCAGTTTCAGTCAGTTTCTTGTGTCTCTTTCAGCCAGTGTGTGTGAGTATTTGAGCAGTGTTTAGCAACCAATTTATCCTTCCTTTTGTGCGTGGATCCCGTAGAGTACTACGGATGCGTAGGGGTGCTAATACCTTCCCTTCGCATAACCGACTCCCGAACCCATTCTCTTTGGTCGCGAGACCATGTTCTTTCCTAGGTTTACTCTGAGCGTTTCCTTTCCCTCTTTTGGGATAAATAACGCACGGTGGCGGCTCTGTTGTTCTTTCTTTTCCCGCCGGTTTTTCGCGCGATGCGACAGCTGGCGACTCGGCTGGGGACATAGAGAAGTTGACCTCTGCTGGTCCATCTTCCCTGAGCGAGTCTCTCCTAGCGCTCTCTAGGATTAGGGTTTTGGTTGCTTTCTGCTTGTTGTATTTTATTGCATTCATTGTATATATGTACATTTATTGTTTGCATTGATTGTGTGCATTGATGTTTGCATTCATATTCATTATTCATTACTGGCTGGCTGTCTGTTTTTCTCTGTGTGGGGGGGGAGTCAGTTGAGGTAAAAGGTCCAATACCCAGACCATGAGTGAAAATCTAGGATGATTAGGAATAGAGTGATTCATGGGAAGCGGGTGGTATGGCGCCACTTAGCGGAACATTGATATCACGAGCAGTTCAGACCCTGGTGGGATACTGTCGTTACATACTTCGGGTGTGTATATGATAGTATTTCTGCGAAAGGTTATTTATGCTGCGTTTCTCTCAGCTTTACCCTGGCCTAGACTACACCCGTGAGTGGGAAAGGGTTATTTCATTACAGGTACCGTTGGTGACTCGGTTCTGTTGGTGACTTGGTTCTGATGGTGACTTTGTGTTCAGACAGTGTTCAGTTAACCTTAAGTGGGATTTATGTTCCGATTTTGACTGAAGCTTCGACCTAGTATCAGAGTTTGCACAACCAGCCAGTCCAGTCTGCATCATGTGCATCATAGCATATTTATTTTTCAAAAGAAACGCATTGAAAAAAAAAATCAAAAAAAATCATCAAAAAAAAAAAGAGAAAAAAGAAAAAACTAATCTCTGCATGCATATCATTTCTCAGGTACATTCCAGAGTCTGTCTACTGATAGAGATGACAACAGTTCCCGAGCCGAAGCGGAAAACCTGTTCCTACAGTTTCCACCGTGAGCCGTTGACTCCGCTAGTTGAGTTGGGTAGCCTCGTGATAGATGACCGACTGAAGAGTTTTGTTGGGCGGTACGGAGATATCTTGACAGTATTGAAGACAGTAGTTGACCCGGTGCCTCTGCAGACACTACTTCAGTTTTATGACCCAGAGCTCAGGTGCTTCACTTTCCAGGATTATCAGCTTGCACCCACTCTCGAAGAGTATTCTATCCTATTGAGTATCCCTATTCAGCATCAGACTCCCTTCTTGGACGTCCCAAAGGAGGTCGACTTCAGATTGATTGCCAGAGCTCTCCGGTTGAGTGTTGAGGAAGTTGGTGAGAATTGGAAGCCCTGTGGAGAGGTTGTAGGTCTGCCATTGAAGTTCCTGTTGAGAGTAGCCAGAGTTGAAGCAGAAAAGGGGAATTGGGAAGTTTTTCACGCACAGCTAGCTGCCATGATCTATGGGGTCATCCTATTTCCCAGTATGCCAAATTTCATTGACTTCACTGCTATCAGCATTTTCATCAGAGGGAATCCAATCCCTACTCTTCTAGCAGATACTTACTATGCCATTCACAGCAGGCATGGTAAGGGAGGAGCCATCAGGTGCTGCCTGCCTCTTCTGTTCAAATGGTTCATGTCTCTTCTGCCAGCCAGTGGACCATTTGTGGATACCCAGAGCACTCTGAAGTGGACTCAGAGGGTCATGTCGCTCACTTCCTATGACATCAGGTGGCAGTCGTACCGGATGGATGTGAAGGATGTCATCATAAGTTGTGGTGAATTCCGGAGCGTGCCACTCATAGGGACCAAAGGTTGCATCAACTACAATCCAGTTCTTTCTCTTCGCCAGCTAGGGTTTGTTATGAGTGAAAGACCGCTCGAAGCTGAGATGGCCGAAAGTTTTTGTTTTGAGAAGAAGGATGACCCTGCTAAGTTGGAGCAGATAGGGAAAGCCTGGAGAGATGTGGGAGTGAAGGATGGATCCGTCTTAGGGAAGAAGTTTGCCATTGCAATGCCCGATTACACCGATTGGGTAAAGAAGAGAGTGGAAACTTTGCTGCTACCCTATGATAGGATGGAGCCGTTGCAAGAGCAACCACCTTTGGTCCTTGCTGATAGTGTGCCTGCAGAGCACTACAAGCAAGCCTTGATGGAGAATCGCCGTTTGAGAGAGAAGGAGCAAGATACCCAGATGGAGCTGTACAAAGCTAAAGCTGATAAGCTGCACTTGGCCCATCAACTCAGGGAAGTGCAAGGAGAGGATGCTAGCAGAGCAAGGAACAAGAAGAGATCCTACGAGGAGATGGAGAGCATGTTAGACGCAGAACATCGGGAGCGCTTGAGGCTGCAGAGGGTTGAGGCCAGCTATCAGAAGAAGATCAGAGACTTGGAGAAGCAACTCAGAGATAAAGACATCCAGTTGAAGAAGGAAGTAGACTTGAGACAGGCATCAGAGAACCACCTTGGAGGAGAAGTGGTAGAGCTTAGACGGCAGTTGAAGGAGAAGATTACCCCTCTACCAGAATGTTCAGAATGCACACTGTTGATAGACCAGTGCCATTACCTGAAGACCCTCATTCCGGAAGACCGTCTGTCTTAGTTTGTGTCTCTGATTGTATTTTGTTGAGAATCACCTCCAGGCTTGTTGGATGGGATTCATTTGCGTGTAAGACATCTCTTAGATCTTTTGTTAAGAATCACCTCCAGGCTTGTTGGATGGGATTCTTTTTCTTTGTACGTTGTTTATTCAGATATTCTGTTGACATTGGTTGTATGCCTTTTTACCCTTATGTATATATAAGGATGTCAGCATTTCCTTGTATCTGTTTGTTCTCTTGTTGCTGCAGGTTGCCATCTTTTCAGGATGGGTCAGGCTCTTTGAATGCCTGAGAAATGAGCATATCATGTGCATCATACGCATCATTAGCATCATACTCATATCATTTTGCATAACAGGTGTTCTTGGTCGTGACTTCTCACTTTTGGTTCCTGTTCAGGCAGGATAGCTGATCAACGTCCGCACCGCTACTCAACAAGACTGAATCAACAGAGAAGTATGGATCAATTTCAAGCTGAGTTGGCTGAGATGAAGGCTAGCATGGCCCAGTTTATGAATATGATGCAAGGGGTTGCGCAAGGGCAAGAAGAACTTCGAGCTATGGTTCAGAGACAAGAGGCTGCAAATCCACCGATCAACCATGCTCCGCCAGAGGGAGGCCCGGTCAATGATAACAATGTTGCTGCTGCTGTACCCATCAACAACTATGCTGTAGGTGATGAGTTGGGGGGTATTCGAATCAACGGTCAACCTATTGTTCCAGATGCCGCTAATGCCAGAGTAGTCCGTGCTCCGGCCCGTAATCCTGTTCCGATTGTTGACAGACAAGAGGATATGTTCTCTCTGCTCAGTGAAGACGAAGACGCTCTAGGAAGGGTTAATGAGAGAGACCGTAAAGTTGAGGCTCTTGCTGAGAAGATCCGTGCTATGGAAAGTCAAAATTCTCTCGGTTTTGATGTTACTAATATGGGATTGGTTGAAGGTTTGAGAATCCCTCACAAGTTCAAAGCACCGTCCTTCGACAAATACAACGGTACTTCTTGCCCTCGCACCCATGTGCAGGCTTATTATCGAAAGATCTCCGCGTATACCGATGATGAAAAGATGTGGATGTATTTTTTCCAAGATAGTCTATCTGGGGCTTCTTTGGACTGGTACATGGAATTGAAGAGAGATTCTATCCGCTGTTGGAGGGATCTGGGTGAGGCCTTTTTGAGGCAATACAAACACAACATGGACATGGCACCGAGCCGGACTCAGCTGCAGAGTCTTTGTCAGAAATCCAATGAAAGCTTCAAGGAGTATGCCCAGAGGTGGCGTGAACTAGCTGCTAGAGTTCAACCCCCTATGCTGGAGAGGGAGTTGACAGACATGTTTATCGGTACTCTTCAAGGTGTGTTTATGGACCGGATGGGGAGCTGCCCATTCGGTAGTTTTTCTGATGTTGTCATTTGTGGAGAGAGGACTGAGAGTTTGATTAAAACTGGGAAGATCCAAGATGCTGGTTCCTCTTCCTCTTAGAAGCCGTTTGCTGGGGCACCTCGTCGAAGAGAGGGTGAAACTAATGCTGTTCAACACCGCCGAGATCAGAACAGAATTGAATACCGTCAAGCTGCTGCAGTAACCATTCCGGCACCTCAGCCTCGTCAACAACAACAACAAAGAGTCCAACAACCGCAACAACAACAACAACAGCAACGTCCTTTCCAGCCTAGGCAGAAGTTACAGGCTGATAGAAGATTTGATCCTCTGCCTATGTCTTACGCAGAGCTACTACCCGAACTACTCCGGTTAGGGTTTGTAGAGTTGTGTACGATGGCCACTCCAACAGTGCTGCCTCCTGGCTATGATGCTAATGTTAGATGTGACTTTCACTCTGGGGCACCAGGGCATCATACTGAGAAGTGTCGGGCTCTCCAGCACAAGGTACAAGATTTGGTCGATGCCAAGGCGATCAACTTCGCTCCAGTGCCTAACGTCGTAAACAACCCTATGCCTTAGCATGGTGGGCATAGAGTGAACAATATTGAGGGGAAAGAAGCTGAAGATCTGGTTGTTAATGTTGATGATGTTCAAACTTCTCTGTTAGTTGTGAAGGGCCGTCTGCTGAATGAGGGTGTCTACCCGGGCTGTAATGAGGATTGTTTGGGCTGTGCAGAATCTGAGAATGGCTGCGACCGGTTAAGGGCCGGTATCCAGGGTATGATGGATGAAGGTTGTTTGCAATTCAGTAGGGCTGTAAAAGATCGTGGGACAGTGTCAACTATCACCATTTACTTTAAACCGTCTGAAGAACGTGGACAAAGGGTCGTTAGTGCACCTGCAACAAATGGTACCCCAGTTACCATTCCCGTGCCTGTAACCATCAGTGTTCCAACTACTACCGTTGCGTCTGGAAGAAGGGATGTTGAGAATAGTAGGGCCGTGCCGTGGAAGTATGATAATGCTCACCGCAGTTACAGAAGGGCTGAAAGTCAGACGAGACCAGTGAATCAGACTCCAGTGACAATTGGTTTACCGAATAGAGTTCCTGCAACTGTTGGTCCGGCTGTGGATAATGTAGGGGGTCCAGGAGGTTTTACCAGAAGCGGTCGTCTGTTCGCACCGCAGCCTTTGAGGGATAATAATGCTGAGGCTCTCGCCAGAGCAAAGGGTAAGCAAGCTGTGGTTGAGGAAGAGCCTGTCCAGAAGGAAGCGCCTGAGGGGTCATTTGAGAAAGACGTGGAGGAGTTTATGAAGATAATCAAGAAAAGTGACTACAAGATTGTAGACCAGTTGAATCAAACTCCGTCCAAGATTTCTATACTTTCACTGTTGTTGTGCTCTGAGGCACACCGTAATGCCTTGCTGAAGATGTTGAATCTGGCTTACGTGCCTCAGGAGATTTCTGTCAATCAACTGGAGGGTGTGATGGCCAATGTGAGCACCAGGCATGGTGTAGGTTTCACCAACCTGGACTTACCGCCTGAAGGGCGAAACCATAACAAAGCCTTGCACATCACCATGGAGTGCAAGGGGGCAGTGTTGTCTCACGTATTGGTAGACACCGGGTCGTCGCTGAATGTGTTGCCTAAGCAGATTTTGAAGAAGATTGATGTGGAAGGGTTTGTGCTTAATCCCAGTGACCTGATCGTTCGTGCTTTCGACGGATCCAAACGTTCTGTGTGTGGGGAAGTTACCTTGCCTGTGAAGATAGGTCCTGAGGTATTCGATATCATCTTCTATGTTATGGACATCCATCCCGCCTACAGTTGTTTGTTGGGGCGTCCATGGATTCATGCAGCAGGGGCAGTCTCGTCGACTCTCCATCAAAAGCTCAAGTATGTCTGGAACGGTCAGATTGTGACTGTGTGCGGTGAAGAAGAGATTCTGGTGAGTCATCTATCCTCGTTCAAATATGTTGAGGTGGATGGCGAGATCCACGAAACCTTATGTCAGGCATTTGAGACTGTGGCTCTTGAGAAAGTGGCGTACGCTGAGCAGAGGAAGCCAGGTGCTTCAATTACTTCTTACAAGCAGGCTAAAGAGGTTGTTGATTCTGGCAAAGCTGAAGGCTGGGGCAAGATGGTGGATTTGCCTGTCAAAGAAGACAAATTTGGTGTTGGTTATGAGCCTCTCCGAGCAGAGCAGAATGGTCAAGCGGGTCCGAGTACTTTTACCAGCGCTGGGCTGATGAATCATGGCGACGTCTCTGCAACCGGTAGTGAAGACTGCGACAGTGATTGTGATTTGGACAACTGGGTTCGCCCGTGTGCACCAGGGGGGTCTATCAACAATTGGACGGCTGAAGAAGTGGTTCAAGTTACTCTTCTGACAGAGTAATTTTCTGTTGTTTTGTCATTTTTGCATGAAAATCCTACGATCTGCCCAAGGCGTAGTGATTCATTGTAGGGCCTCATCATGTTTCAATGATTATCATTAATGAAGGACATTTTTTGAAATCAAACTTTGTGATCCCTGTCTTTCAATTTTTTGTTTTCATCTTTTTCAAAAAAAAACAATAAAAATGGCAATGTTTTTGTTTTTTGTGACTTTTTTGAACTCTTTTTCTAAAACAAAGCATTAAACATGCAGAAGCGATCTTATGGCATTCACTATGAACAGTTCTGTTATGGCTCAGTATGATTTCGACAATCCCATCTACCAAGCTGAAGAGGAGAGTGAGGAAGATTGTGAACTCCCTGCAGAATTGGTCAGATTACTGAAGCAGGAGGAAAGGGTCATCCAACCTCATCAGGAGGAGTTGGAGGTTGTTAATTTGGGTACTGAGGACGCCAAAAGAGAAATCAAGATTGGGGCTGCTTTAGAGGACTCTGTCAAGAGGAGGCTGATTGAGATGCTGAGAGAATATGTGGAGATATTCGCCTGGTCATACCAAGATATGCCTGGTTTAGATACAGATATTGTGATGCACCGATTACCTCTTAGAGAAGGATGTCCTTCGGTCAAGCAGAAGCTTCGTAGAACGAGTCCTGACATGGCAACTAAGATCAAGGAAGAGGTTCAGAAGCAGTGGGATGCGGGTTTTCTGGCTGTTACAAGTTATCCACCGTGGGTGGCCAACATCGTTCCTGTGCCGAAGAAGGATGGTAAAGTCAGAATGTGTGTCGATTACCGGGATTTGAATAGAGCGAGTCCGAAAGATGATTTCCCATTACCTCACATTGATGTATTGGTTGATAATACGGCTCAATCCTCGGTATTCTCTTTCATGGATGGTTTCTCTGGATATAATCAGATCAAGATGGCGCCAGAGGACATGGAAAAGACGACATTCATTACACCTTGGGGCACGTTCTGCTATAAGGTGATGCCATTTGGGCTAAAGAATGCTGGTGCTACCTATCAGAGGGCAATGACGACTCTCTTTCATGACATGATGCACAAAGAAATTGAAGTGTACGTAGATGATATGATCGCGAAGTCGCAGACAGAAGAGGAGCACTTGGTTAATTTGCAGAAGCTGTTTGATCGGTTGAGAAAGTTCAAGCTGAGGTTGAATCCGAACAAGTGTACGTTTGGGGTGAGATCAGGGAAGCTTTTAGGCTTCATTGTCAGTGAGAAAGGGATTGAGGTTGATCCAGCGAAAGTCAAAGCTATTCAAGAGATGCCTGAACCGAAAACGGAGAAGCAAGTCCGTGGGTTTTTAGGGAGGTTGAACTACATTGCAAGGTTCATATCTCATCTAACAGCCACATGTGAACCAATTTTCAAACTGCTTAGAAAGAATCAAGCGATCAAGTGGAATGATGATTGCCAGAAAGCTTTTGACAAGATTAAGGAGTATTTACAGAAACCTCCAATCCTTATACCTCCAGTTCCAGGGAGACCTCTGATAATGTACCTGTCAGTGACTGAGAATTCGATGGGGTGTGTATTGGGACAGCATGACGAGTCTGGTCGAAAAGAGCATGCCATATACTACCTCAACAAAAAGTTTACCGACTGTGAAACACGATATTCACTGCTCGAGAAAACTTGCTGTGCTTTGGCCTGGGCTGCTCGCCGACTGAGACAGTATATGTTGAACCATACTACTCTGTTGATTTCTAAGATGGATCCAGTAAAGTACATCTTTGAGAAACCAGCTCTCACCGGACGTGTTGCCCGTTGGCAGATGATTCTAACAGAGTATGATATTCAGTACACGTCACAGAAGGCCATCAAAGGTAGTATTCTGTCAGACTACCTCGCCGAACAACCAATTGATGACTATCAGCCTATGATGTTTGAATTCCCTGATGAAGACATCATGTATCTGAAGATGAAAGATTGCGAAGAGCCTCTTGTCGAGGAAGGACCGGACCCGGATGACAAATGGACACTGATGTTTGATGGGGCTGTGAATATGAACGGTAACGGTGTGGGTGCAGTATTGATCAATCCTAAAGGTGCTCATATACCTTTTTCTGCCAGATTGATGTTTGACGTCACCAACAATGAAGCTGAGTATGAGGCTTGTATCATGGGGATAGAAGAAGCCATTGATCTGAGGATCAAAACTCTTGATATATTTGGAGATTCAGCTCTAGTGGTCAATCAAGTCAATGGAGATTGGAATACGAATCAGCCGCATTTGATTCCGTATAGAGATTACACCAGAAGGATACTGACGTTCTTCAAGAAGGTGAAGTTGTATCACGTCCCCCGGGATGAGAATCAAATGGCTGATGCCTTGGCTACTTTGTCGTCTATGATCAAAGTTCATTGGTGGAATCATGTGCCACATGTTGCGGTGAATCGACTTGAGAGGCCTGCGTATGTGTTTCCAGCCGAGTCTGTTGTGAATGATGAGAAGCCGTGGTATTATGACATCAAGAATTTCCTCAAGACTCAGGAGTATCCTGAAGGTGCGTCGAAGAATGACAGGAAGACCCTGAGAAGGCTAGCTGGAAGCTTCTATTTGAATCAAGATGATGTGTTGTATAAGAGAAACTTTGACATGGTCTTGCTCAGATGCGTGGACAGACCCGAGGCAGACATGTTAATGCAGGAAGTTCATGAAGGTTCCTTCGGTACTCATGCCGGCGGACATGCAATGGCTAAGAAATTGTTGAGAGCGGGTTATTACTGGATGACTATGGAATCCGATTGTTTCAAGTATGCTCGGAAGTGCCATAAGTGTCAAATTTATGCTGATAAGGTGCATGTACCACTAAGCCCTCTGAATATCATGAATTCGCCTTGGCCGTTTGCCATGTGGGGCATTGATATGATTGGGAAGATTGAGCCTACTGCTTCGAATGGGCATCGCTTCATCTTGGTTGCGATTGACTATTTCACCAAATGGGTGGAAGCAGCTTCCTATGCTAACGTTACCAAACAAGTGGTTACCCGGTTCATCAAAAAGGAAATCATATGTCGTTATGGAGTTCCTGAGAGAATCATCACTGACAATGGTTCGAATCTCAATAACAAGATGATGAAAGAGCTTTGTAAAGATTTCAAGATTGAACATCACAATTCTTCTCCTTACAGACCGAAGATGAATGGTGCTGTAGAAGCGGCAAACAAGAATATCAAGAAGATTGTGCAGAAGATGGTCGTTACGTACAAAGATTGGCATGAGATGCTGCCTTTCGCTTTGCATGGGTACCGTACCTCAGTACGTACGTCGACCGGGGCAACCCCTTACTCCCTTGTGTATGGTATGGAAGCTGTCCTACCTGTTGAAGTGGAGATTCCTTCTCTGAGAGTTTTATTGGATGTCAAGCTGGACGAAGCTGAGTGGATTCAAACAAGGTTTAACGAGTTGAGCCTTATCGAGGAGAGACGGTTAGCAGCTGTATGCCATGGACAGTTGTATCAGCGAAGGATGAAGCAAGCCTTTGATCAGAAAGTGCGTCCTCGAAGCTATCAGATCGGTGATCTAGTTTTGAAGAGGATCCTCCCTCCCGGTGCAGATAACAGGGGCAAGTGGACTCCTAACTACGAAGGTCCGTATGTTGTGAAGAAGGTCTTCTCCGGTGGAGCCTTGATGCTTACAACTATGGATGGTGAAGATTTTCCGTCTCCTGTTAACTCAGATGTAGTCAAAAAATACTTCGCATAAATTGACCCGCTGGACAAAAAGAAAAAAAGAGTCCAGACAAAAAAAGGGCATCCCGACGAACCAAAAAACAGAAAGAAAAGGTTCGGGCAAAAATTAGGGATAAAATGAAAAGAATTTGTACACCCGGTAATTCGAAAACCCGCAAGGGCGGCTTAGGCAAAAAAGGGTATCCCGGTGGATTGAAAACCCGAAAGGGCGATCCAGGCAAAAGTTAGGGATTAAAGCGAAGACTACAGTCTGAGTTGTCTGCACTTCATCGAGCTTTGTCGTCTGCCATCTCGAAAGATGTGATCTGTCCAGTCATTCTTCTCAGAAAGCAAGGAGTTGGGAGGAAAACTGATGATCTGTGAGTTATAACAGAATTGGGAAATGGTGGATGCCGTGTTCACATTGCCATTAGGATAGATTTTTTCCTTTTGTGCGCAATTACCTCTTTCTAGGAATTGCTTCCCAATGTAGTTGCCTCTTCAGGCACGTGTTCAATCAATAAAAATTGTTATTCAGATAAATAGCTCTTGTTTTTATTTTTACTGTTTTGTTTGCAAAAATGTCCGAATTTTTGATAAGCATTGCATATAAGAACATGGAGGCTACACAATAACGTGCAGAAAGATAAAACATTTGGAAATCATTTTGAATGTCGAGGACACTTGAGCGTATCTTGTCCATGTATCCCCTGGGGGCATTTTGTTGTTTTTTCAGATTGACATCTGTGAGGACGTTTCCTCAGCAGATTTTTTCCCCAAGCAAGTTTGGAAGCTATCAGAGCTATGTTCCCCTGCAGAGACGTCTGTGGATAGTGCCTTCTATTCCCCAACAGATCTAGGGATTGCCTACCCCCAGCAGGCCTGTATTTGCCGATTTCCTCCCCAAGTGAGGCAGGTTCATTGAAATTTATCTCCAGCATTTATTCTACCTGTGGATTGAAGGATATCCCCAGCGGAGTTTACCTTTTCCCAGCAGCAGTGCTATTCTTTAACACGAGTGTGAAGTCGCTTTACCATTCCTCAAGCAGGGTTCCCCGCAGAGTATTTCCCCAAGAGGAGTCTCCCCACAGAGTTAGAGTATCTGATCGTTTCGGCTCCCCAGCCGGAGTTTTTCATCATTTTGCATTTTGCATGTAGTAATCATTGCATCCTCAAAAATCGCGTAGCATTTCCATTCAATATGGAGCATTACGCCATAGAAAAATTCAAACATATGCATTCATGTGTTAACTTCACCAGACCATATCCCCGGCAGAGGCGGATCATTTCATTAGCACAACAAGTCTGCTACAGTTGCTTCGACAGCATTCAGAATTGATTATCCCCACAGAGGTTTATTTCCTCACCCGATGGTGACAGAGGTTTATTTCCTCACCCGATGGTGACAGAAGTTTGTTTCTCCCCAGTGAGACCCTCCAGCAAGTGATCAGCCTCGCCTTGACATATCTCAGATGTCGTTCTTGTGATACCAGTAAGTGTCATGTCAACACCCGCGCGTGTTTATCATTTTTGGTGTCGGTAAACGCCATTCTTTCGATGTCTGTAAACGTCGAGTATACCCAGACATCAGTAAATGTCTGGTCATTTTTTTTTTGGTGTCGGTAAACACCATTGCTTCGGTGTCTGTAAACATCGGTATTATCTCCAGTCATCAGTAAATGTCTGGTTATTATTGTTGGTGTCTGTAAACACCATTGCTTCGGTGTCTGTAAACATCGAGTCTCACTCCAGTCATCAGTAAATGTCTGGTCATCATTTTTGGTGTCGGTAAACGCCATTCTTTCGATGTCTGTAAACGTCGAGTATACCCAGACATCAGTAAATGTCTGGTCATTTTTTTTGGTGTCGGTAAACACCATTGCTTCGGTGTCTGTAAACATCGAGTCTCACTCCAGTCATCAGTAAATGTCTGGTCATCATTTTTGGTGTCGGTAAACACCATTGTTTCGGTGTCTGTAAACATCGGTATTATCTCCAGTCATCAGTAAATGTCTGGTTATTATTGTTGGTGTCTGTAAACACCATTGCTTCGGTGTCTGTAAACATCGAGTCTCACCCCAGTCATCGGTAAATGTCTGGTCATTTTTTGATGTCGGTAAACATCATCCTTCGATGTCTGTAAACATCGAGTCTTTTCTGCGGTCATCAGTAAATGTCTGATAATCCCCAGCTAGAAATCCCCAGAAGCCGTCGGTAAATGTCTTGTCTGATTACACCACAAAGATTTTGTTCTTCCCCAAGTGGAGATGCCATCGGTAAATGGCCCCGTTTCTTCGATATCGGTAAATATCAGATTCCCAGTTGCAGTAGCCATCGGTAAATGGCCGAGTTGAAGTCGATATCGGTAAATGTCAGGTTTCTTTGAAGCCACCATCGGTAAATGGTCTTGCTTCCTTTCACATCAGATTTGTTTCCCAGCAGCCATCGGTAAATGGTCTTGCTGAAGTTGATATCGGTAAATATCAAGTTTCCAGTTTCTAATCATCGGTAAATGGTTTCGCCTTTCTGAAGTTGTCAATTGCAGGCGTCATCGGTAAATGACATGGTTCCTTTTGTATCATATCCATTGTGCAAATTCTACGGTTCTTGGTATTCAATCCCTGTTTACCCTGAAGGTCTGACAGCCGTTGCTCTCATCCATTCGGGTTCCCAGCTGATTGAATAGGGGCAGCTGTAGCACCTCAAATTTGCACCTATCATTGTACATACATTTTCATATTAGGTCATAGCATATCATGGTCTATTGCATAGCATTTGCATTGCCCCTTTTGCCTCAAGTGCAAGCCAATCAAGAAATTAGGTCAAACTGATCAGGAGATCAGTCAGTCAAGCAAGCAAGCACAACTCTCAAGGAGTAAAGGCCCTAGGTTTTGTCCAACAAGTTCACATGACTTGGAGGTCTATTTGAAGTGTTCAAGTCAAGGGTTGAAGGCTCAGAGGTCATCAGTTCATGCACAGACAGTCAAAAACCCTAGATAGTCAACAGTCAGTCAAAGCAGTGGATGATGGCCATTCTTGTGGAATTTGGGCACCATGATCAATAATCAAGAGTTCATACAACTTGGGACACCATTTGGAGTCAAGGTCTCAAGGAATTAGGGTTTGGAAGTCATCAGTCAATGCACAATCAGTCAGAAACCCTAAAAGTCAACTGTTGGTCAACTGTCCATTTAATCAGTGATTTGTTGATGGAAAATGGTTTGAGAGAGCTTATTCATGTCCAAATAGTCCTCATATATCATGTCAAACACCATCATGGAAGAATTTGAAGCCAGATCAGAAATTTCCAAAAATGGAAACTGGACCTGTAACTGCAAACTTACCAAAAATGGAAAGTCTTGATCCTCAAAATTACATCATGATACAAGCTTCAAATGAATTTTTTCCCAACATGAAAGTTGAAGATCTTGTTCTCCCATTTCCAAAAAGTCCAAGAACTCTTAATTCCCATGTGTGGTTGGCAAGATATGATTGAATCGATTTCAGAAAATCTTGAACTTCAAAAGGCCATATCTCTCAAACCGTTTGGCCAATTTTGGTGGGGTTTTTTCCTACAAACCACATTTCATCTCCTCTTTCCAAAAATATAAATTTCATGGGCCAAAACTTCACCAATCAAAATGGCATTTTTTGACTTATCACATTTAAATGCAAGTTTGACCAATGTTTGACTTTTTGATATAAACCTTTTCCTACCATTTGGCCAATTGGAACAGCTCAGAAATGTCATTTAAAACATGTTTGCAAGCTCAATTATGCAGTACATGAAGCCATTCTTTAACTTGTTTGAAATTTGGATAAAAGTACAAGTTTCACTATGCTACTCCATACTCCCATGAACCTTGCCATGCTTGGTACTTCTAGCAGCATTCTTAATCATTTTTCTGTCAATTTGAAGCCTCAATTTGCAGCCAAAAAACCAGCAAAAAGAAAGCCATCCCTTGCTTGCTTGGATTGAGAAAAAGTACATGTTTTCACCATACTTCCACAACCATGCTTTTACCACAGCATAGCAGTTTTGTGCATCATATTTTCTGTCATGGGAGTACATTACTGGCTGAACAATACAGCAGAACACCATGCTGCAAAGGCTTCACTTTGGCACTGTTGGAAGAAAGCTGTCAAAAACACCATACTTCCATGCCATGACTTGCACTGTCCAACAGCAGACTTAAGCATTTTTTCCTGTCATAACAAAACCAGCAAAACCAAGAGCTTCACTCATGGATTGACTTGGCTTTGCATTTCTATTTTTCAGTCCAAACTCACAAAAGTAAAAAACCCTGCCCTGCTTTGATAACAATATTTTCCTCATTTTTGCTGTAAAAAAAAAACCTTGCTAGCAACCTTCCAACAGCAGGCTTTTCATGATGTTTTCCATCACTTGAAACACAACTAGCATCCTTGAAACACATTGCACAACAGAACTCCACACCCTCAAAAACTCACTTCTTGCACTTTTCAAAACCTGCTCCAAAATACCAAAAGAGCCTAGCCATTGCATTCTGACCATCTTTTCACCAAAATGAAACCAGTTTGGCAGCCACAACACAGCATAAGCACCTTGTTCTAAAAACTGCACTTTGGCCATTCTTCTAAAACCTGTCAAACTCCAAAGAACCAAGCCTGGCCATTGTTGTTTCATCATCCAAGCATCATTTTAGACTCATGGCAAGCTTCATTTTACTGCTGTAACAGCATCTTCATGGTCTGTTTTACCAAGCACACATCAATGGTGGAATCCGATTTGAGCATTTCCAAGCACTCTTGAGCCAAAGTTCTTCAACTATTCTTCATTTATAAGCTTAAGGTACAACTGTTTTGAGTCAAAGCTACCAAATAACAACCGAATCAACACTGTTCTTCCAACTTGGTAAAATTTCGACTCTCACCTTTTCCAAAATCATGATACACACTTTGTAGATCACCTTTCCCTGATCATTATGAGCTTTGAATGGTTGAAAATGGTTTAGTATTTAGCAAGTTATGTTGAGTTGAAGTTTCACATCCAAACTTGTTTTTGCTTATTTCTTTTTGTTTAGTTTGATTTAGTGAATATGGAGTTTGGTTTAGGTTTGAGCATGTTTAGATGCACATATTGGTGTTTTTATTTTTTAATTTCGAAGCGAAAAAAATTCGAACTGGGTTTGGTGATGAGCGCCTGTACTGGCATTTTTTTTTCCTGCAACGTTGCTGCTACTGTTTTTTATTTCACTGTTTCCATTTGTTTTGCCACATGAATGCTGGAAATTCCTTCTTGTACTGTAGCTAAGCCATTAAATAAATGCCAAAAGGCCTGGGGCGAGGGGGATTCGAACCCCAGACCTTTGCTTCAAATACCAAGTGTTTTACCACTGGGGCGCAATGCCAATTCAATTATTTAACGCCTTCTATAAAATATATATTAAAAAGGGGCGCTGACTTTACGAATTAAATGAAACGCTGAGTTTCATACTCAGCAAAAGGGCGTTTTGGTCTTTTAGTTTTTTAAATATTCATTCCAGCAATCATTATTTAATTCATTTTTCATTTCAATATTTACTTCATTTAATTACTCAAACTTTGAAAAATCATAAGTTCCTCATTTTAATTCCAAATTCATTGGGAATTTTTGCATCATGTCCATCTTGATCTCTAGTTTTTTGTCATATATTTTCCAGAATTTTTGCATGGTCGAATTTTAAATGGTGCTAGGGTTTGTGACATGTGACCAAATATTGTACACTTTGCCAAATCATTTGTGAAATGGTGACACTTTATCCAATGGCTCCCAAATTTTTTGTGCTTAAACTAGACACATTCATGGTGATTTTGGTGTAGAGTTTGTGAATTTATCTTATGTGGTTTGAGAGTTATGATTTTTTGAATTAGGGTGTGACAATTTGTGTCACACCATTGATGTCCAACTTGCTGATTTTTGTATCCATGCTTCTTGACCTCCAATTGATCTGATTTTTTGCATGAACCTACTCGTGTATGTCTAGTTTACATGTGAATTTTCTTGGAATTATTTGAGGCATTTTCCTAATTGTTTGAGATTTTCTCCCCTGCTTGGTCAAATGTTGACTTTGTGTGACACTTGTTCCCATTTCATTTGTGAAATTCTCATACTTTATTGGATGGACATGAAATTTTACATGAGATAGCTAGACATCCTCATCTTTGCCATGGTTTTATTCCCATTCATTTATCATACACCATCTCTGACTTATGATTTTTCTAAGTTGATGCATGTTTGGTTGACTTCATTGAGCATGTTCAAAATTGCTTTGACTTTATGATTTTCATTGACTGCCTTCCACTTGTCCAAATGAGATGAAATTTGACATGCTTATCTTGATGTGGGTTTTGATTGATAATGATTTATTTGGTGATTTTTGGAAATGTTTGAGATTGGTTTTGATTCAAGTCTTTCTGTTGACTTCTATGAGCTTCTGTTTGCTATACCTTGACCTAATTTGTTCATGAAATGATGATGATGATGGATATGAATGTGAACCCAATTGAGTTTGTTTCTTGAATGTTTAAACTTGACTTTGATTGGATATCCCTTGCTGTTTGGACTTTCTCATTCACTTTTGACCCTAGGCTTGCCCTAGTGGTCCTGTTACTCACCTTTGAGCTTGTGTTTTCAGGTTGACCATCAAATGGCCATTGAGACCAATTCTTTTGACTGAGCTTGCTTAAAAATCATTGTCTAACTTGTTTGTTTTGTAGGTGGCTTGGCTCACATGCCTAGAGCCTTGTGCCTTGCACATCCATGTGCCTCTAATTGACTATTGGTGTCTGTTTCTGTTTGTTTTGTTTGAAGTTGCATACTAACATCTGCTTGACTGTTTCAGGTGCTTTAGTTGCTTAGTTCCTTGTGAACTTTTTGCTTTGCTTTGCTTGTAAGCAATTTGCATTGAGGTATGTCTCTTTTACTTCATGTAGTCTGGAAGACCTGGCCTGTTACTTGGCCAGGCAACTGTCTGAAGCCCTCCTTAAGAGGCAATGTTTGTGATTGTTTAATTTTGTCCTTGCATAGAGTCAAAGACCTCCTAAGTGAAGAGGCAATTGGTGGAAGGTAGGGATATGCAATCTATCCCCCACTATTCAGTGTGTCATCTGCTTTGCTCACACCACTGTGTTGATGCATTACAGATAAAAACCCAAGATCTTGTACGATTGTACAGTTGAGTCAGTTTCAAATGTGTAGAAGGGTTCCCACTTTCTGAACCCACACATTCTTGTCTTGAGCTCTCCCAGGCCAGGGATAAGAGCTGTGAAGTCTTATCTTCACTCACCTTTCATCTGCTTCACCTTAGCCCCTCAATGGCAAGGTTAAGAGCACATTCACCCCGTTCCAGAGGTTTGTTTGTTGAGGTTGATATGACCCCTTGACTAAAACCTAACCCTTGTTTGAGCCACTTGTTTGTGTATAGCGTGTGCTATCTGTGCTTGTAGGATTGTTTGACTTGCTTCCTGTGCAAGTTAGGATTGTTTGACTTGCTTCCTGTGCAAGTTAGGATTAGTTTAGACTTGCTTCCTGTGCAAGTTAGGTTTTGCTTGGCTTGCTTCCTGTGCAAGTTAAGTGTGTGTGGCTTGCTTCCTGTGTGAGCCATGCTTAGGATAGGTTGGCCCTTGTGCCATTTAGCTAGAAACCTTAACTTAGGGATGATTTTGCATGATAACATCTAGGCTCGAGTCGTAGTCTCCCTAGTTGTGTCTCCCTCTGTTATCTGGTTAGGCTAGTCCTTTATCCCTCTGTAGGGGAACTACATCGCCCTGATCTTCATACCAGATGAAGTATGTAGGCAGGAGATTGAGCTGATCTCTCCGGGCGCCCCTTTTCTTTTTTGTGTGTGTTTGACAGTTATAGGCTGAGTCCCCGACTCCCTATTAACTTGTTGTGCTGTTGTGTGCTTGGAAGCTGATGTAAGTCCATCGAGTGGCATTCGGGTTCCAGTGTGTGTTTGTTGGTTCGGATGCTGATGTAAGTCCAGTGATTGGCATTCAGGCTCCATGTTTGCCTTTGCCTGTGTTTGTTTGTGTGCGTGTCAGCCGAGCTACGAATGCTCTGATTCTTCTCTCGTCCGAGAAGATACGTATGCATAGGATGCGATATCCTAGCGAGCATGTGTCGTTTCCCCAGTCCGAACTACTTCGACTCTGATGTCTATGCCTGATAGACTAAGTAGGCCCAGGATGCGACATCCTGCCGAGTCAGTTTCAGTCAGTTTCTTGTGTCTCTTTCAGCCAGTGTGTGTGAGTATTTGAGCAGTGTTTAGCAACCAATTTATCCTTCCTTTTGTGCGTGGATCCCGTAGAGTACTACGGATGCGTAGGGGTGCTAATACCTTCCCTTCGCATAACCGACTCCCGAACCCATTCTCTTTGGTCGCGAGACCATGTTCTTTCCTAGGTTTACTCTGAGCGTTTCCTTTCCCTCTTTTGGGATAAATAACGCACGGTGGCGGCTCTGTTGTTCTTTCTTTTCCCGCCGGTTTTTCGCGCGATGCGACACACCACGTCAAAACAAAGAATACAGGAGGCAGTTCCAGCAGCCTCGACCAAAGAGTTTCCTTCCATCGTCTGATGTCCCACAGGAGAAGTGGGTGGAATCGGTGAACTAGAAGGGGGGAAAGATACCAAAGTGGAGAGTGTTAGATTTAGAAAAAGAAACAGCGTTTCCGAAAAAGAAGGTCAGGACAAGGGGCTATGTGGTTTCTCCCAACTACAAGGGGAAAAACCCAATGACCAGAACAGAATGGAGGCATTACCAGCAGAACAAAAAAGCTGGGAAGAAGTCTACGACTTTGCAGTTGAAGCCTGTCGAAACCTCTGGACAAAAGAGGCAAATTCCAAAGGCAGTGTGGGTAGAAAAAGGAAAGATTATGGCTAATCAAACAATGACCATGATTGTTGATCTTACAGGGAAGAAAACAATAGTATCTTCCCAAAGTATGAAATGTTCGCCTCAGGTCGAGAAAGAAGAAGAGCCAGAGGATGTGCTTAAATCGAAAGAGGAGGAGCCTGAATACTCCCCTCAGTCAGAGGAAGGGGAGCCTGAATACTCTCCCTAGTTCGATGAAGAGTTCGACGAAGACATGTACGACGATACTAATGATGATTCCTATGGTGATGATTTCGTCGTAAACTGCGGCATTGTATCAGTGTTGCCGGCTGAATACGATATGGTATCAAAAGTCTCAGAAATAGAAGAAGACTTTATGTCAAATGAAATTGATGGAGGAAAACCACTGCGCTATTACCTTATGAATAATGGTGTGGTCGAGGAGCAAATAGCCATGTTCAAAAGACCTAGGCCAGGGATGATGTACCATCTGAAGCCTTTGTTCATAAGGGAGAAGGTTGATGGGATAGCAGTGAATAAGGTATTTGTAGATGGGGGTGCAGCTGTCAATTTAATTCCTTATACCCTATTCAAGAAAATGGGGAAGTGCGGTGATGATCTCCGACCGCACAATATGGTTCTATCAAACTAAGAAGGAAAAACCAGTAATATATTAGGTGTTGTCCAGGTCGATTTAGCTATTGGTACGGCCACACACTCGACGCTTTTTATGGTAATAAATTCCAAAGGAAATTTTAACCTACTCTTAGGACGAGAATATATCCATGGAATAGGATCAGTACCCTCAATTGTACATCAAAGGCACATAATCTAGAAAAAGGGCGGCATCATAGAAAACATTGAAGTTGACCAGAACTATTACCGGATTGATGAGGCCATGGGCTCGAATAAATCCTTCGACCGGCATTTGGCAAGCATCGTGCCTTGTGATGACGAATTGGGGTCCTATACTTCAGTCAACACTGGTCACATGTTAAACCTTGATCCCAACCACGAATTCATATGGGATGCTGAAGAAGAAATGGATTCAGAGATGGTAATTTCACCTACGGGGTGGCCTGCAATCGATAAAGATGATTGCTGAGTCAGAAGTATTGGCTCAAATTTCGGCCTATTTAAATGGAAAAAAAGTAAGATAGCCCTAGAAAGGGAGAGACTTCAAAACTTGGCTCTCAAAGCCAAAGAGATGGGAGATGGTCGACAAGACCAAACAACAGCTTCAGAAAGCCGGAGGCTTAATTGCATCTACGATGATGAGGCTTTGGGGTTTGAGAAAAACCCATTGAATGAGTTACAAAAAATGCAAGCATAAGACCCACTCGAAGAAATTGATCTAGGAGATGAAGTCACAAAAATACCAACATACATAAGTACTAAAGTTAGGTCAAAAATGAAGGTTAAACTGATCGAAGTATTGACAGAATACAGAGACTGTTTCGCCTGGTACTATGACGAAATGGATGGTTTAAATTGAAGTGTGGTGGATCATTGATTGCCCATTCAACCTGGGAAAAGTCCAGTAAAGCAACATCCTCGACGCTTTTCTCTAGAGATCACTATAAAGATTAAGCATGAGATCGAAAGACTTCTCAAAATCCGGTTCATCAGAACTGCAAGGTATGTCGAAAGGCTAGCTAATATAGTACCTGTTATTAAGAAAAATGGAACTCTCATAATCTATATAGATTTTAGAGATTTAAATAATGCTACTCCAAAAGATGAGTATTTGATACCCGTGGTGGAGATGTTAGTCGATTCGGCCGTAGGCTTCGAATATTTGAGTATGCTTGATGGCTATTCTGGCTATAATCAAATTTTCATAGCAGAAGATGGTGTCCCCAAGACGACGTTTCTATTCCCTGGAGCCTTGGGGACATATGAATGGGTTGTGATGTCGTTTGGTCTAAAAAACGCAGGAGCAACCTATCAAAGAGCCATGAATGCCATATTCCATGATTTCATCGAAACATTTATGCAGGTATACATTGATGATATTGTGATAAAATCGTCATCTCAAAATGATCATCTTGATCACCTTTGTAACAACCCAATTTTTAGTATTTATTTATTATACTATTATTACTTATGTGGAGTGTTAATTAATTACTTAGTTGATAGGAGATATCATGAATAATTGGATTAATTAACTTGGTGGATATATGGTGTTAGTTTAATTTATTTGAATTAAATAGAAATATTTAAATATTAGGTCTTATTGGGCCTATTAATTAAATTAGAAGTATAATGACTTAAGCCCAAATAGAATACTATATATAAGAGGTAGGAGAGTGAGAATTAGGATTCATTAGCTCATTGAAGACAATAGAGAAAGAGAAGAGGAAAAGTAAAGAGAAGAGCTAGGGTTTCCAGAAAATTGAAGAGGTAAGGGGGGAATCCTTATTATTATGGGTTAGTATGATTGGGTCAATGGGTAGAAGCGCGTTTAGGTTAAAATCCCTAATTTTGTATGGTTGTTTGGAATTGTTAGGTTTGATGAGTACTCTTGATTGTGGTGATTTAATTGTGTTAAAACTGAAAATTAACGTTATATAATTATGGTATTGTATGAGTTATAAGTTTCTGAACGTGTAGCTTTTTACGGAATCAAAATTGGAGGTCCGGAAGTCCTCCAACGATGAAAAACGCAGAAAATTTTGCATGCTGTTTTACAGTAACCGGTTACTCACCGAGCGTTAACCGGATACTTGCTTAAAAATCTGCATTCTGTTAAACTGAGTAACGGGTTACTCACCGAGCGTTAACCGGTTACTTGCTTAAAAATCTGCATTAAATTGAGTAACGGGTTACTCACCGAGCGTTAACCGGTTACTTGCTTAAAAATCTGTTAAATCTGTTTCACAGTAACCGGTTACTCACCGAGCGTTAACCGGTCACCACTGTTTGAAAAGGGAAAATTTGAGATTTTAAATGCTGTATTTATTTTGAAATGCAATCTAAGTGTGTGTAGTTGATAATTAGCCTATACTTGTGAATGATATACTGTTATGAATGTGTATATGTACCATTGTTGGATTGTGAATGATATATTGTTATGAATGTTTATATGTACCATTGGTGGATTGTGAATGATATATTGTTATGAATGTTTATATGTACCATTGGTGGATTATGAATGATATATTGTTATGAATGTGTTTATGTACCATTAGTGGATTGTGAATAATATATTGTTATGAATGTGTATATGTACCATTGGTGGATTGTGAATGATATATTGTTATGAATGTGTATATGTACCATTGGTGTATGATTCATAGAGTTGAATTATGGTGATATGTGGAATGTTAAGATGGTAGAGATGATCTTAATTGCATATGTATTGGTATTTGTACATTCATTCATGGCATGGTCGGCTTCATTGCGGAAGCGGTGAAACTGTGGGTTCACATGGTATTACACGTGGATCCTTAATTGGAAATAGGCGTAGCAGACGTTGATCCTTAATTGGAAATAGGCGTGGTAAATAGACGTTGATCCTTAATTGGAAATAGGCGTAGCAGACGTTGATCCTTAATTGGAAATAGGCGTGGTAAATAGACGTTGATCCTTAATTGGAAATAGGCGTAGCAGACGTTGATCATTAATTGGAAATAGACGTGGTGGCTTGGATTCTAGATATTGAATCGGCAAGCGGTGAAACATTGGGTTCACATTATGGTACCACATGCATAGAGTCACATGTCATGCATTGAGTCACACTAGAGTTATGTGATAATTGAATGTTTGCATTGATGTGATTGTGATGTGTGTATGAGATATGGTAATTGAATTTGATGATGTTTGGAGTTATGTGATAATTGAATGTTTGCATTGATGTGATTGTGATGTGTGTATGAGATATGGTAATTGAATTTGATGATGTTTGGATACATAACTTGACTGAATATGTGATTATGTGATAATTGTAGTTATGTGTATATTTGAGAATATAATATTGGATTTGAATATTATACTCCTTGAGTTTTTATGTGTGCTTGAAACATGTGAAATAAATGTTGGTTAATATTATTTACATGGTTATATAAAGTGTGATGAATTCCTTTAATTGTCGATTTAATCATTGTGCTTGATTAATACTTCTTCATAATGATTTGAATTCTCACCCTTTCTATTTGAATGTTACCTTTACATGGGTATCGCGCAGATACTCAGGAGTAGTATCGCTGAAGTAAGTGGACGGTAGCTCACTCGAGATTAGCTGGAGAGCTGCGGTACTTCGTTTAGAGACTAAGTAGTGAGTCAATGCTCTGGTCATGTAACACTAGGTAGATTGGTAGTATTGAACTCGTGTCTTATTTGGATACGTTTTATGGTATTACTTGTGAACATGTTTAATTGAAGAGATTATTAAGAGATGATCATGGTATGGGACATGGATCATTTTATGAAGTGCATGGATATTCGTTATTTTCCGCTGCGAACGCATATTCTTGAATATTCATGATAAGTGAAATGTATTATTTTAAATGACCAGGTGTATTGTATATTGATGATGAATGATGTTTGGTTTTTGAAAGCTTTTAGTTTTTGAAAACGTCGATGTGACGCCATTTTGTTTATATGCGTGCTTATTTACTTTGATTATATGTTAAGTATTTTGGGATAGAAAAAGGGGTGTTACAACCTTCGACGCTCATTTGAGAGAATGAGAAAATATGGATTAAAAATTAATCCATTGAAATGTGCTTTTGGTGTACATGCAGGAGACTTCTTAGGTTTCGTGGCACACAAGAAAGGCATCGAGATCAATCAAAATAAGACAAAAGCAATTTTAGATCTCAAGCCTCCATCGACAAAGAAACAACTCCAGTATTTGTTGGGGAAGATAAACTTCTTGAGATGATTCATATCGAATATAAGTGGCAAGACGAAGGTTTTTTCGCCACTCCTCAAGATCAAGAAAGAGAGTGATTTTCATTGGGGACAAGAGCAGTAGGAGGCTTTCGACGCCATCAAAGAATACCTTACAAAGCCTCCCATTTTGTTACCTCCCAGTAGGAATAAAAATATCAGTTTGTATATTGTTGCGTCAGATACGACCATAGGAAGTATGTTAGCTCAAGAGGATGTTAGTGGTGTCGAAAGACCCATATACTACCTCAGTCGAATTTTGATAGATGCCAAAACTAGGTACTTTCTGATTGAAAAATTGTGCATATGCATGTATTTCTCATGTATGAAATTAAAGCAATATATAAAACCAGTCGATGTTTATGTTTCGTCTCATTATGATGTTATTAAACATATGTTGTCTAAACCCATTCTGCATAGTCAGATTGGAAAATGGGCTCTAGCATTAACAGAGTTTTATTTAACGTATAAGCCTTTAAGGGCTATGAAGGGCCAAATAGTAGCAGATATTGTAGTGGATCATGCCATAGTCGAACCTTCATTAAACATGGTTGGCACGAACCCTTGGCGGTTATATTTCGGTGGGTCAAGCCACAAGGATGGAACAGGAGTTGGGGTATTAATATTATCCCCACAAGACATTCCGACAAGGTTCAATTGTAGAGTCAACGGAAAATGTTCCAATAATGAAGCAGAATACGAGGCCCTAATAACTGGTCTTAAAATCCTGAGAGATTTATGGGCCAAGAAAATAGAGGTTAAGGGAGACTCGGAATTGATGGTTAGACAAATCACACGAGAATACAAATTCATTGAAGAAAATATGTTGATGTATTTCGCAATGGCGACACAACTATTGGAGTGTGTAAGACCCTATTTTGACCCTAAGATCCCTCATGGCATCATATCATTGCTCATTACATTTGCCTCAAGGATCATAGCATCTTGGTTCCTTACCCTAGGGGTGGGACTTGTGTGAGTTGGTTGGAGACCACCAAGCATGCTTGAATTGTGTATTATTGCTTTTCTTATTTTGATTACTAACCAAAAGCACAAAAATATGTCACTAACTTGTTTTGTTTTGAAGCTTAAGCAGTCATGTGATTCACGGCTCCTATGCTCAAGGAAATGGCCAGATGAAGATGAAAGCAAGCATGACAATGGTCCCCAAATCTCTCAATCACCATATATGTCTCCCAAGCATCTCAATTTGTCAATTTTATCAAGATAAACCAAGGGGCTTGAGGATTGTTTCCCAAGGAAACCCTAATTCAACTGTGCATTGACTATGCCTTGCTCATGAAGCAACCTCAACCTATGATCAAATCCAATCAAGTAAAGTTATTTAATTCATTATTTTATGCATCTATGAGCCTATGTGAGTATACTCAACCATTCATTCATCAAGATTTGAAGTTTGGACTTGAGAAGTTGTCCAGTCAAGTCATCTGACCAAATTGAAATCCACTGAGACCTAACTTTTGATGTGTTTGTCAAATGAAGATGACCCCAAGAGAAAAAATGTTCTTAAGAACAATATTAACAACTTTAATGTTCATAAAAAATTCATTTGAAACTTTTAAGGTCATCATTCATTTCAAAACATTATAGGTCATTTTGACTGAAACCCTAATTTTGGGTCAACTTCCCAATTACCTAACTTCTTCATTTTTTATGATTTTGAGGTTAGACCAATTGCGTTGTAAATCTTAAGATGTCTAATTCAAATGTTATGTTGGACAAAATTTCATAATCCTAAAAGAAACACATGTGATAATACAAAACATTATAGGTCATTTTGGACCAAAGCCATTGAATCTTAAAAAAGTCCAACTTTAAGTGCCCATAACTTTCTCATCAAAAATCCAAATGATGCAAAATTTAAGTCCATATTGATCATATTGAAAATATATACAACTTTATTGTTGGAGGTTTTTTCATTTGAGGCTTTCATCATTGAAACAGAAGGGCTTGAAGTTGGTCACTTTTGGCAAATTTTTCAAAGACATGTTTTGTACATCAAACTTCATGGCCAGTTTTCACAATTTTCCAAACTCCAAATGGATTTTTATCCAACATAGCTTTTTTTTCTTATGTCAATACCTTTACAACCATTATTCACATGCCTATGTTTGGATTTTCCATATGGGACTTTCAAAGAGGGGAACATTTGTGACCATTTATGCATTTCACATGAAATCTTCATACACAAGCAATCACCCTTCAAATTCCACGTCCAAACTTGCTTCAAATGAGCTCAGCATTCATTTCCAATTTCTTTTGGGCCTCACATGCACCTGTACAAGCCCATGCATGGAGGACCCAAAGCTTCATGCACACAGTTTTGGCACTCCATTTGCTTGCATTCCATCTATAAATAGCATGCTCACTTCATTCATTTATCATCCTTGAATCAACCTGAAGCTCTTGAGAAATTGAATCCCAGCCACACTAGAGGAATTTTGATTTCATTTTCTCAAATTCAAACTTGAATTTCAACTTCCCTGGTTGATATTCAGTTTATAATTCCTAAGCCTATCATCATCACCATCTCAAGAGCAAGCTGCAAGCAAGAATTTGGTTGGATCGTGCCCATCAAAGTTGCACTTCAAAGGTTTACATCTCAACTTTTTTGATCTGAATCTCCTTATATGATGTGATTTGCTTGTGTTTGTTTGGTTCTCAGAAGTCCTCGTGTGAGAGGCAAGCCAATGGTGGCTTTAATTTCATGAATTGATGCATTTCAGATTGAACACCTGGATTTCCATCTCAGATTTCTCCTTCCATAGGGATCTTGAGAGAAATCCAAGGTTACAGGGGTGATGTACATCACCCTAGCTTTAATTTGGTATAAAGATCATGCAATTTGGTTGAAGTTACAAAACCTGCAACTGGTGGTCGATTTCTGTTTGCTCACCGGAGAAGATGGTGGTTTCCACCACCGTCCCCACGTGGAACTCCCTTGGCCCTTGGATCAGACTCCTATGATCTAATCTCAGCCTTTGTTATATTTGATTTTTTTAAATCCATTATGTTTCCCGCCTGACTCATGTACATGATACGCGCGTGCCTCTTATCCGTTGATGATGTCCATGTCAATTAATGAGATGGATCGTGCGCTTCCTGATTTTTCTATTTTCCTAATTTCTGTTTTATTTACTTTAATTCCTTTTATTTTCAAAAATTCATAACTCTTTTATTTGGAATCACAAAAATATGGGACCAATTGCAAAAAAATTCTTTTAAAATCTAGTTTCATAATCTGATTTTTAATTATTTTTGTGATTCCATTTAATATTTTTTGTGAATTATTTTGTTTTTAATTGTTTTTAACTCATTTTAAATACTTTTAGATATTCAAAAATTCCAAAAATACTTTCTTAATACATATGAATGATGATAAGTCTATGAAAAATATTCTCATCAATTTCTTAATTGATTTGAGATTTATTTGAGATTTTAGTCCATTTATATTATTTTCCTTCATTTTTAATTGTTTAAAAATAGTTTCTGGTTTCAAAAAATATTGAGAAAATTTATCAAACATTGTTTGACCATGTTAGACTCATGATGATTCAATTGGACTTATCCAAGTTGATTTGAATTGAATTTGAAGTTTGACCATGCTTTATTCATTTTATTTTATGTATTATTTTAATTCCAAAAAATACCAAAAATATGTTTGACCTTTCTTGACTTCTAATCTTCATTTCACTTCTGTTTACCATGGATGGATGTTGATTTCATTCACATTTGATCATTGTGTTTTGATTATGTCATTTGGATTTTCATTTTGTACATTTCATCTTCATCTCTTTTCTTCTTCTTTTTCTTTTGGCCAATGAGTTAATGATTTGTGGTTAGCCTTAGCATATGAGAGGATTAATCTTCTCTGATCCAAATCCAATTAAACTTGATCAAAGATCAAGTGAATTGCTTTGTGTCCAAGATAGGTTGCTTCTTGGTCAAGAAAATAACCTAAAATCCATACAAGGCCTTTCACTCTTTTCTTTTGGCATGGCAAGTTGTAGGAGTTTGGCTTACTAGTCATGATCTCTAACTTGTGTTTATTTGCCTATAGTTTTATTGACCGGCCTCAGATAGGTGTGACTACTACATTAGTCCATTTACGATTGCTTAACATAGCGCTAAATTGCCTTATGGCACACTAACACTAACTACTAATTACTAACTTTTAATTCAAGCATTTAATTCTTGCAATTTACTTTAATGCAATTTAATTTCTTTCTCATTTATTCATATTGTCTTTTCCCTTTGCTTATTTGAGCTCATGTTTATGTTTATTCCATTTTCCTTTTGCTCATTTGAGCTTGTTATTGTATATAAATATATTGTGGATGTGTGTTTGTTTTGTAATTGTTTGTGTGAACCCAATGCAAAAAGGAGAAAGGACTTTGAATTAGGACCTTACCTATGCTTAATGGAGTTCAAGAGAAACTAGGCCTCATGCCTTTAGAATGCTAAACTTGTTGAAGAGCAACTAGGCCTCATGCATTTAGAATGCTAAACTTGTTGAAGAGCAAATAGGCCTCATGCCTTTAGAATGCTTAATCTTGAAGTTGACTTGAAAGGACCCCTAATCCAAAACTCTTTCTTTGTTCATTCCTCTTATTGAATTGTGAACTTTTTGATTGTTTGTTCTTGCATGATAGGGATTCCAAACTTGAGATAGTAAGAAGGACCACTATCATGAATAACCAAGTTAAGAGAAAGACAAGCTAATTGGAGATCCTAGGAGCTTGAATGTTTAATTATTTTGATTGCTTATTGCTTGCTAAGTAAAAAGGAAAGAAGCATCTTGAATCATCTTTATGATCTCAAGAAAGGAACTCCAAGGGTTTTATCTCTTCTCTCACCTTTGCATGTTTAGGACTAGCCCTTCTCTTCTTCTCTCCACTTTAACCCAAGCCAAACTCATTTTTGTGCAAACATTGACATTGTTTTCAAAACTAGAAACCTAGGCCATATGCCTTTGATTTTTCAAACTCTTTTCATTAATACTTATTTTGAATTGAATCTTAAGTCAACTTTGACTTCATTTTGTGAATGCTTCTAATTTGTAAATAGAACTCACTTCAAGTAACTTTTGTGGTTCCAATGGCCACCTTTTATTAAAACCTTTTTTCATAAACATTAGCCATAGGTTTGAGTTATCATAGTGGTTGATGTAAACCTCACCTTATCCTTAGTGATTGGACTATAAGTCTTCCATACTTATTATAGGGTGGATCCCTCACTAGTATGTTGAAGCTCTCCTCACATGGTGGATTGTTGGTTTAGGTTGAGTTTTCTCCCTTTGATAACAAAAGACCTTAAGGATTTTGATCAAATCAATTCCCAACTTATTTTGAGATTTTTACCCCGAACTACGAGGTTTTGATCCTACCTTTGTGATGGTACGTAGGTAATGGGTTTATCCATTCAAACAAAAAAATTGTAAATAATTTGTATATTCTTTTCTCATCCCTCCAATCATGTTTGCACAAATATTTTCACAAATACCAATCTACAATACACTTTGCAAAAAGGGCTCCCTTAGAGTACTAAGGATGTTTTGGGTGCTTAAAACCTTCCCATTACATAACAAACCCCCTTGCCCAGATCTCTGACATTTTTATTAGTTTTTGATTTGATAAAACTTCTCGATTTTTGTTCGCTTTCTAACCTTTCCTTTGGATAAATAGAAGTGCGGTGGCGACTCGAATTGTATGATTTACTTTTGATTTAGTCAATATATCTAAAGGTAACGAATATCCCGCTACAGATTAGTGGCGACTCTGCTGGGGAAATCTCTCAGTGGGTTTAGCCTACTTTTTGCCTTTTGTTGTATTGTATGTTTATATTACTTGTGACATATTTTTTATGAAAATTTGGGATGACTGTATTGTTTGTAATGTATGAATTGCTTGATATATCAATTGCTTGTGTGCTTGGTGGTCTCTTGTGAGATAAGTTCTATACCCGAACTCGAGTGCACTTATGATAGGAGAATGGCATAGTCTTGTTGACTTGTGTGGAGTTATTCCTTAGCAAGTTGACTTGCAAGCCCATTCACTTGGTGGAGGTCTTATTGGGATCAATAATGTCACACGAGTAGTCGTGGTTAGGCATTACTCTTTCCAATATATACCTTAGAAGCCAAGGACCTTAGATTACCTAGCCCATCTTGGCCTTTTTTAGGACGTAGTGCGAAGATCGTTCAAGTGTAAGATTTGATACGATTGTTACGTGATACTACACTCATAAGAGTCTCTCTTGAGAATATTTTTGGAATACGAGTAGTCGTTTATCCGATGATATCCGAAAGATGAGATGATGACTATGGGGACCTTTTTAGAACATGATTGTCAGGTTTAACCATAGTACACTCCCATTGGGTGGTTCTTAACCGAGACTCCATGCTTGTGACTTACAACAAACCCTTAATTCGCGGTTGATCCGTTCTCGTATATCCTCAATATCAATGGAACTTGGGTGTTGATAAGGTGTAAACTATAATCCACCAAAATGGATGATTGATATTGAGGATGACTTGAGCCATCTCGCGACCTTTGTGTGGCGTGACTTGCTTGATCCTTGAGTGTGATTGTTGCATCCATGCATTCATTTGCATCCATATCATCAACAAGAAAATTTTCAAGGAACTTAAGAGGTTTATTTGCAAAATTTTCAGACATGGATAAGCAAAGAAGGAATACGAAGAAGTACAGTTTCAGACAACCCGACTTGAAAGAGTTAAGGAATTTTACATCTTATGTATTAGATCCCTTGGAGTTCAAAGCTCACCATGGGAAGCTTCTGTTTATTCTTTCTACTCAGGTGGATGAAGGTCTGATGAGTGTGCTAGGGCAGTTCTATGATCCTCTGTATCGGTGCTTCACTTTTCCGGATTTCCAGCTTTTGCCTACACTTGAGGAGTATGCCTATTTTGTGGGTATACCTATCTTGGATCAGTTGTCGTTCAGTGGTTTAGAGAGAGTTCCTTCTTCCCAAGAGATTGCTGACATGCTTCATATAGATGTATCTGAGATTGTTGCTAATTTGACTACCAATGGTGGAATTCAAGGTCTCCCATCTGATTTTCTCATTTCCCAAGCTACTTTGTTTGGGAAGGTCATGAGTAAGGACGCCTTTGAGGCCATATTTGTACTTCTTATCTATGGGCTAGTGTTATTCCCCAACATCGACAATTTTGTGGATGTGAGCGCTATTAGGATTTTCTCTACTCTTAATCCCATTCTGACTCTGTTGGGTGACACTTATTTCTCTTTGCATATGAGGAATGCAAAGGGTGGTGGAACCATTGTGTGTTGTTTGCCTCTGTTGTACAAGTGGTTTATTTCGCACTTGTCTCAGACGCTCGCCTTCAAGGAAAACAAGGGATGTCTATGGTGGTCTACGAGACTTATGTCTCTCACTAATGATGATATCTTTTGGTATAACTGTGTGTATGATGGCGTCCAGATTATTGACTCTTGTGGTGAATTCTCCAATGTGCCTCTTCTGGGTACATGCGGTGGGATTAACTACAACCCTGTCTTGGCTCGCCGTTAGCTTGGGTTCCCCTTAAAGGATAAACCTAACAACATTCTGTTGGAAGGTGTGTTCTTTCAAGAGGGTAAAGATCCCCAGAACTTGAAGGGCAGAATGGTCCGCGCTTGGCGCAAGATTCATAGGAAGGGAAGGAAAAAGCTTGGTCCGAAGAATTATATTGCTTTGGAACCCTACACCTCTTAGGTGAGGAAGAGAGCTTTTGAGTACCGCATGCCCTATGAATATCCGAGACCTACACCTATGGTTATGGTTGGGCCTTCAACCCTCCCTAACCAAGGAGTAGAGGAGTTGAGAGATGAAGACCGTTCACGTGCTTGGATCCGTGAGCGAGAGGAGCTACTTCAACAACTCAGAGATAAGGATGATGTGATAGAATTTCTGAAGGATCAGAGTATTGATGAGCCTGATGATGTGGTGGCTTCTCTTCTTCCTCAGTCGTCCAAGTTTTGGAAGAGGAAGTATGATCGACTCGCCAAGGAGAAGGCAGATATGGAGGCAGCCTATGAGAGAGAGGTGAAGAGGCTTCGTGCGGCTTATCTTCCGGTCTTGAGAGCTTTAGACGATTGTTTCTAGGGTTCCATAGGATGTTCATTTTCCTTCTCTCTTGTATTGTATTTGGTTACCAAGACTGTACTTCTTTGGTGTAAAGAATTTTCCAAATGTTATTGATGTGAATATTCCATTATATGTCTAAAAGAGTAATATTTCCAAATATTTGCAAATAGATCTCTATAAAGTTCCTCAAATAAAAATAAAATCATATGCACGAGCATTGCATGCATCATGTGCATAAGCAGGTTTTGTTCAGAGCTTCTTGATCAGTGATCTAACTCTGTGTTCTTCATTTATTTTGAAGACAAGCTGACGCACTGGTATAACACCAGAGCAAGTCTACCAAAGTTGATGGATCATCTTGAACAAGAGAGCCGTGAATTAAAAGAGGAAGTAGCTAGGCTGACTGCCATGATGGAGTCAGTGCTGGCTGCTCAGAGCCAGTCATCTCCAACACCTGCAACTCCTCCCTAGAGGACGGTCATCTCAGAGGTTGCTTCCTCTACTGTGCCTATCGCCACCGCTCATTTCGCTCCTGCTATGTGTAGCACCTCAAATTTGCACCTATCATTGTACATACATTTTCATATTAGGTCCTAGCATATCATGGTCCATTGCATAGCATTGCATTGCCTCATTTGCCTCAAGTGCAAGCCAATCAAGGAATTAGGTCAAACTGATCAGGAGATCAGTCAACCAAGCAAGCAAGTGCATTTCTCAAGGAGCCAAGGCCCTAGGGTTTGTCCAACAAGATCACATGACTTGGGGGTCCATTTGAAGTGTTCAAGTCAAGGGTTGAAGGCTCAGAGGTCATCAGTTCACACACAGACAGTCAAAAACCCTAGACAGTCAACAGTCAGTCAAAGCAGTGGATGGTGGCCATTCTTGTGGGATTTGGGCACCATGATCAATAATCAAGAGTTCATACAACTTGGGACATCATTTGAAGTCAAGTTCTCAAGGAATTAGGGTTTGGAAGTCATCAGTCAATGCGCAGTCAGCCAGAAACCCTAAAAGTCAACTGTTGGTCAACTGTCCATTTAATCAGTGATTTGATGACTGGAATTGGTTTGTGAGAGCTCATTCATGGCCAAATAGTCCTCATATATCATGTCAAACACCATCATGGAAGAATTTGAAGCCAGAGCAAAAATTTCCAAAAATGGAAACTGGGCCTGTAACTGAAACTTACCAAAAATGGAAAGTCTTGATCCTCAAACTTACATCATGATACAAGCTTCAAATGAATTTTTGCCCAACATGAAAGTTGAAGATCTTGTTCTCCCATTTCCAAAAAGTCCAAGAACTCTCAATTCCCATGTGTGGTTGGCAAGTTATGATCGAATCGATTTCAGAAAATCTTGAACTTCAAAAGGCCATATCTCTCAAACCGTTTGGCCAATTTGGGTGGGGTTTTTTCCTACAAGTCACATTTGATCCCCTCTTTCCAAAAATATAAATTTCATGAGCCAAAACTTCACCAATCAAAATGGCATTTTTTGACTTATCTCATTTAAATGCAAGTTTGACCAATGTTTGACTTTTTGATATAATCATTTTTTTACCACTTGGCCATTGGAATATGTTCAGAAATGTTATTTAAAATATGTTTGCAAGGTCATTTTATGCAGTACATACAGCCCATGCTAGTTTGCTTGATTTTTAGAAAGAAAGTACAAGTTTCACCAAACCACATCCCATAAGCCATGCTTTTACCACAAGACAGCAGACTTTGACCATGATTTTCTGTCAAACCAATCCTAATAGCAGGCACATAAACCACCTAGCAGCCACAAAACCAACAGAACTTCACTCATTCTGAAAAAACCTCATCTTTTGCATTTTTCTAAAATCTTCAAAAACTCAAAGTAACTTGAGCAAGCTTGGTTGGTTTTCTTCATCCAAGCAACATTGTGAACTCTTTTCAAACTCCATTCCTGAGCTGTAAAGCCTTGCCATGCTGCTGCTACATGAAGCACCATTAATGACAGAGTTGATTTAGAGCCAAAACAAGTGGTTTCAATCCAAGCTTCCTTCGCCATTCACCTTGTGGAAGTATGTTGAGCAACTGTTTCACTTCAAAACGACCAAACAACAACTGTACCACGACTGCCCTCCAATCTTGGTGAGTTTTTGATCTTCACTATTCTTAAAATTATTCCATGCTTTAGGTAGAGTATGCCATGCTGATCACCATGAAACTTAAATCATGAAAAACCATGCCATAATGAGAGAGAACGAAGGTTTGGAAGTTTTGTGTTCATAATAAGTTTGGATCGATTCTTGATGTTGTTGTTGTTTTTTAGACAAATGGCGTGTTGATTCATGTTAGGGGTCGTTGTATCTTCATGAAAATATGTTTAAATGTTGGTTCTGGGACCTTTTGGAGTTTCTGGAAAAATTAAGTTGAAGGTGATGAAGAACACCTTGCTGTTTTTGGGCTGCTTCGTTTTACCTGCGGATTTATCCGCGACCTTCATGTTGCTGCGTTTTACCTGCGGATTTACCCGCAGCCTTCATAGCCAGCTGCGGGTTTTCCTGCGGATTGCATGCGCTAGGGTTTTTTTTCTGCACGAGTGCGCTACAGTACATGAGCACGGGCCAATCAAATTATTTCCTTCCTTGGCCCAAAACGCGGTCGTTTGGATTAGTGGATGGCTTATTTACAAAAATGCCATTCGTGGCATGTGACACATTGAATTAATTTATTTCTTTTCCATTTTAATCATCCAACTTGCAAAAATCATAACTTGTTCATTTTAATTCCAAATTTCATGGGATTTTTTGCATCATGTTCATCACAATCTCTAGTTTTTTATCATATTTTTTCCAGATTTTTTTGATAAGTGGATTTTAACTGGTATTAGGGTTTGTGACATGTATGCAATTTTTGTACACTTTGCCAAAACATTTGTGAAATGGTGATACTTTATCCAATGGCTCCCAAACTTTTTGTGCCTAAACTAGACACACTCATGGTGATTTTGATGTAGAGTTTGTGAATTTATCATTGCTGGTTTGTGAGTTATGATTTTTTGAAGTAGGGTGTGACAATTTGTGTCACACCATTGATGTCCAACTTCATGATTTTCATTACCATACTTCTTGACCTCCAATTGATCCAAATTTTTGCATGAACCTACTATTGCCTGTCTAGTTTATATGTGAATTTTCTTGGAATTATTTGTGGCATTTCCTAATTGTTTGAGATTTTCTCCCCTGGTTGGTCAATTGTTGACCTTGTGTGACACTTGTTCCCATTTCATTCGTGAAATTCTCATACTTTATTAGATGGACATGAAATTTGATATGTGATAACTAGACATCCTCATCTTTGCCATGGTTTTGGTCCCATTCATTTATCATACACCATTCTTGACTTATGATTTTTCTAAGTTGATGCATGTTTGGTTGACTTCTTTGAGCATGTTCAAAATGGTTTTGACTTTCTGATTTTCATTGACTGCCTTCCACTTGTCCAAATGAGATGAAATTTGACATGCTTACCATGCTATGGGTTGTTATTGATCATGATTTATTTGGTGATTTTTGGAAATGTTTAAGATTGCTTTTGAGTTAAGTCTTGCTGTTGACTTCTATGAGCTTCTAAATGCCATGCTCTGACCTAATTTGTTCATGAAATGATGATGATGATTGATATGAACATGAACCCAATTGGTTTTGTTTATTAATGATTTGAACATGATTTTGGATACTTACCCCTTGCTGTTTGGACTTTCTCATTCATTTTTGACCCTAGGCTTGCCCTAGTGGTCCTGCTACTCACCTTTGAGCTCATGTTTTCAGGTTAAGCAACAATTGACCAATGAGACCACTTCTTTTTGTTGGAGCTTGCCTAAATATCATTGTCTAACATATTTTGTTTTGTAGGTGGCTTGGCTCACATGCCTTGAGCCATGTGCCTTGCACATTCACTTGCTTGTGTTGACTGGTTGATATCTGTCCCATTTTGATTTAACTTTGACTTGTATACTAATTGTGCTTGACTGATTTCAGGTACTTTTAGTTGCTTAGTTCCTTGTGAACTTTTTGCTTTGCTTTGCTTGTATAAGCAATTTGCATTGAGGTATGATCTCTCAACTCCATGTAGTCTGGAAGACCTGGCCTGTTACTTGGCAAGGCAACTGTCTGAAGTCCTCCTTAAGAGGCAATGTTTGTGATTGTTTACTTTTGTCCTTGCATAGAGTCAAAGTCCTCCTAAGTGAAGAGGCAATTGGTGGAAGGTAGGGATATGCAATCTATCCCCCACTATTCAGTGTGTCATCTGCTTTGCTCACACCACTGTGTTGATGCATTACAGATAAAAACCCAAGATCTTGTGCAATTGCACAATTGAGTCAGTATCAAATGTGTAGAAGGGTTCCCACTTTCTGAACCCACACATTCTTGTCAAATGCTCTCCCAGGCCAGGGATAGAAGCTGTGAAGTCTCATCTTCACTCACTTTTCATCTGCTTCACCTTAGCCCCTCAATGGCAAGGTTAAGAGCACCATTCACCCCATTCCAGAGGTTTGTTTGTCGAGGTTGATATGACCCCTCGACTAAAACCTAACCCTTGTTTGAGCCACTTGCTTGTGTATAGTGTGTGCTATCTGTGCAAGTTAGGATTGTTTGACTTGCTTCCTGTGCAAGTTAGGATTAGTTTAGACTTGCTTCCTGTGCAAGTTAGGTTTTGCTTGGCTTGCTTCCTGTGCAAGTTAAGTGTGTGTGTGGCTTGCTTCCTGTGTGAGCCATGCTTAGGATAGGTTGGCCCTTGTGCCATTTAGCTAGAAACCTCAACTTAGGGTTGACTTTGCATGACAACATCTAGGCTCGAGTCGTAGTCTCCCTAGTGTTGTGTCTCCCTCTGTTATCTGGTTAGGCTAAGTCCTTTATCCCTCTGTAGGGGAACTACATCGCCCTGATCTTCACACCAGATGAAGTATGTAGGCAGGAGATTGAGCTGATCTCTCCGGGCGCCCTTTTTTTTCTTTTGTGTGTTGTTTGACAGTTGCTAGGCTCGAGTGCCTGACTCCTTAGCAATTTGTTGTCTGTCTATTTGAGTGTGTGCTTGACAGTTATAGGCTCGAGTCCCCGACTCCCTACTAACTTGTTTTGTTGTTGTGTGCTTGGAAGCTGATGTAAGTCCATCGAGTGGCATTTAGGTTCCAGTGTGCGTGTGTTTGGTTCGGATGCTGATGTAAGTCCAGTGATTGGCGTTCAGGCTCCATGTTTGCCTCTTTGTGTGCGTGTCAGCCGAGCTACGAATGCTCTGATTCTTCTCTCGTCCGAGAAGATACGTATGCATAGGATGCGACATCTTAGCGAGCATGTGTCGTTTCCCCAGTCCGAACTACTTCGACTCTGATGTCTATGCCTGATAGACTAAGTAGGCCCAGGATGCGACATCCTGCCGAGTCAGTTCCAGTCAGTCTCTTTTGTCTCTTTCAGCCAGTGTGTGTGAATGTGAGCAGTGTTTAGCAACCAATTTTCTTTCCTTTTGTGCGTGGATCCCGTAGAGTACTACGGATGCGTAGGGGTGCTAATACCTTCCCTTCGCATAACCGACTCCCGAACCCATTCTCTTTGGTCGCGAGACCATGTTCTTTCCTAGGTTTACTCTGAGCGTTTCCTTTCCCTCTTTTGGGATAAATAACGCACGGTGGCGGCTCTGTTGTTCTTCTTTTCCCGCCGGTTTTTCGCGCGATGCGACAGCTGGCGACTCTGCTGGGGAAATAGAGAAGTTGACCTCTGCTGGTCCATCTTCCCTGAGCGAGTCTCTCCTAGCGCTCTCTAGGATTAGGGTTTTGGTTGCTTTCTGCTTGTTGTATTTTATTGCATTCATTGTATATATGTACATTTATTGTTTGCATTGATTGTGTGCATTGATGTTTGCATTCATATTCATTATTCATTACTGGCTGGCTGTCTGTTTTTCTCTGTGTGGGGGGGGAGTCAGTTGAGGTAAAAGGTCCAATACCCAGACCATGAGTGAAAATCTAGGATGATTAGGAATAGAGTGATTCATGGGAAGCGGGTGGTATGGCGCCACTTAGCGGAACATTGATATCACGAGCAGTTCAGACCCTGGTGGGATACTGTCGTTACATACTTCAGGTGTGTATATGATAGTATTTCTGCGAAAGGTTATTTATGCTGCGTTTCTCTCAGCTTTACCCTGGCCTAGACTACACCCGTGAGTGGGGAAGGGTTATTTCATTACAGGTACCGTTGGTGACTCGGTTCTGTTGGTGACTTGGTTCTGATGGTGACTTTGTGTTCAGACAGTGTTCAGTTAACCTTAAGTGGGATTTATGTTCCGATTTTGACTGAAGCTTCGACCTAGTATCAGAGTTTGCACAACCAGCCAGTCCAGTCTGCATCATGTGCATCATAGCATATTTATTTTTCAAAAGAAACGCATTGAAAAAAAAATCAAAAAAAATCATCAAAAAAAAAAAAAGAGAAAAAAGAAAAAACTAATCTCTGCATGCATATCATTTCTCAGGTACATTCCAGAGTCTGTCTACTGATAGAGATGACAACAGTTCCCGAGCCGAAGCGGAAAACCTGTTCCTACAGTTTCCACCGTGAGCCGTTGACTCCGCTAGTTGAGTTGGGTAGCCTCGTGATAGATGACCGACTGAAGAGTTTTGTTGGGCGGTACGGAGATATCTTGACAGTATTGAAGACAGTAGTTGACCCGGTGCCTCTGCAGACACTACTTCAGTTTTATGACCCAGAGCTCAGGTGCTTCACTTTCCAGGATTATCAGCTTGCACCCACTCTCGAAGAGTATTCTATCCTATTGAGTATCCCTATTCAGCATCAGACTCCCTTCTTGGACGTCCTAAAGGAGGTCGACTTCAGATTGATTGCCAGAGCTCTCCGGTTGAGTGTTGAGGAAGTTGGTGAGAATTGGAAGCCCTGTGGAGAGGTTGTAGGTCTGCCATTGAAGTTCCTGTTGAGAGTAGCCAGAGTTGAAGCAGAAAAGGGGAATTGGGAAGTTTTTCACGCGCAGTTAGCTGCCATGATCTATGGGGTCATCCTATTTCCCAGTATGCCAAATTTCATTGACTTCACTACTATCAGCATTTTCATCAGAGGGAATCCAATCCCTACTCTTCTAGCAGATACTTACTATGCCATTCACAGCAGGCATGGTAAGGGAGGAGCCATCAGGTGCTGCCTGCCTCTTCTGTTCAAATGGTTCATGTCTCTTCTGCCAGCCAGTGGACCATTTGTGGATACCCAGAGCACTCTGAAGTGGACTCAGAGGGTCATGTCGCTCACTTCCTATGACATCAGGTGGCAGTCGTACCGGATGGATGTGAAGGATGTCATCATAAGTTGTGGTGAATTCCGGAGCGTGCCACTCATAGGGACCAAAGGTTGCATCAACTACAATCCAGTTCTTTCTCTTCGCCAGCTAGGGTTTGTTATGAGTGAAAGACCGCTCGAAGCTGAGATGGCCGAAAGTTTTTGTTTTGAGAAGAAGGATGACCCTGCTAAGTTGGAGCAGATAGGGAAAGCCTGGAGAGATGTGGGAGTGAAGGATGGATCCGTCTTAGGGAAGAAGTTTGCCATTGCAATGCCCGATTACACCGATTGGGTAAAGAAGAGAGTGGAAACTTTGCTGCTACCCTATGATAGGATGGAGCCGTTGCAAGAGCAACCACCTTTGGTCCTTGCTGATAGTGTGCCTGCAGAGCACTACAAGCAAGCCTTGATGGAGAATCGCCGTTTGAGAGAGAAGGAGCAAGATACCCAGATGGAGCTGTACAAAGCTAAAGCTGATAAGCTGCACTTGGCCCATCAACTCAGGGAAGTGCAAGGAGAGGATGCTAGCAGAGCAAGGAACAAGAAGAGATCCTACGAGGAGATGGAGAGCATGTTAGACGCAGAACATCGGGAGCGCTTGAGGCTGCAGAGGGTTGAGGCCAGCTATCAGAAGAAGATCAGAGACTTGGAGAAGCAACTCAGAGATAAAGACATCCAGTTGAAGAAGGAAGTAGACTTGAGACAGGCATCAGAGAACCACCTTGGAGGAGAAGTGGTAGAGCTTAGACGGCAGTTGAAGGAGAAGATTACCCCTCTACCAGAATGTTCAGAATGCACACTGTTGATAGACCAGTGCCATTACCTGAAGACCCTCATTCCGGAAGACCGTCTGTCTTAGTTTGTGTCTCTGATTGTATTTTATTGAGAATCACCTCCAGGCTTGTTGGATGGGATTCATTTGCGTGTAAGACATCTCTTAGATCTTTTGTTAAGAATCACCTCCAGGCTTGTTGGATGGGATTCTTTTTCTTTGTACGTTGTTTATTCAGATATTCTGTTGACATTGGTTGTATGCCTTTTTACCCTTATGTATATATAAGGATGTCAGCATTTCCTTGTATCTGTTTGTTCTCTTGTTGCTGCAGGTTGCCATCTTTTCAGGATGGGTCAGGCTCTTTGAATGCCTGAGAAATGAGCATATCATGTGCATCATACGCATCATTAGCATCATACTCATATCATTTTGCATAACAGGTGTTCTTGGTCGTGACTTCTCACTCTTGGTTCCTGTTCAGGCAGGATAGCTGATCAACGTCCGCACCGCTACTCAACAAGACTGAATCAACAGAGAAGTATGGATCAATTTCAAGCTGAGTTGGCTGAGATGAAGGCTAGCATGGCCCAGTTTATGAATATGATGCAAGGGGTTGCGCAAGGTCAAGAAGAACTCCGAGCCATGGTGCAGAGACAAGAGGCTGCAAATCCACCGGTCAACCATGCTCCGCCAGAGGGAGGCCCGGTTAATGATAACAATGCTGCTGCTGCTGTACCCATCAACAACTATGCTGTAGGTGATGAGTTGGGGGGTATTCGAATCAACGGTCAACCTATTGTTCCAGATGCCGCTAATGCCAGAGTAGTCCGTGCTCCGGCCCGTAATCCTGTTCCGATTGTTGACAGACAAGAGGATATGTTCTCTCTGCTCAGTGAAGACGAAGACGTTCTGGGAAGGGTTAACGAGAGAGACCGTAAAGTTGAAGCTCTTGCTGAGAAGATCCGTGCTATGGAAAGTCAGAATTCTCTCGGTTTTGATGTTACTAATATGGGATTGGTTGAAGGTTTGAGAATCCCTCACAAGTTCAAAGCACCGTCATTCGACAAATACAACGGTACTTCTTGCCCTCGCACCCATGTGCAGGCTTATTATCGAAAGATCTCTGCGTATACCGATGATGAAAAGATGTGGATGTATTTTTTCCAAGATAGTCTATCTGGGGCTTCTTTGGACTGGTACATGGAATTGAAGAGAGATTCGATCCGATGCTGGAGAGATCTGGGTGAGGCCTTCTTGAGGCAGTACAAACACAACATGGACATGGCACCGAGCCGGACTCAGCTGCAGAGTCTATGTCAGAAATCCAATGAAAGCTTCAAGGAGTATGCCCAGAGGTGGCGTGAACTGGCTGCTAGAGTTCAACCCCCTATGCTGGAGAGGGAGTTGACAGATATGTTTATCGGTACTCTTCAAGGTGTGTTTATGGACCGGATGGGGAGCTGCCCATTCGGTAGTTTTTCTGATGTTGTCATTTGTGGAGAGAGGACTGAGAGTTTGATTAAAACTGGGAAGATCCAAGATGCTGGTTCCTCTTCTTCTAGGAAGCCGTTTGTTGGGGCACCTCGTCGAAGAGAGGGTGAAACTAATGCCGTTCAACACCGCAGAGATCAGAATAGAAGTGAATATCGTCAAGCTGCTGCAGTAACCATTCCGGCACCTCAACCTCGTCAGCAACAACAACAAAGAGTTCAACAACCACAACAACAACAACAGCAGCGTCCTTTCCAGCCTAGGCAGAAGTTACAGGCTGATAGAAGATTTGATCCTCTGCCTATGTCTTACGCAGAGCTACTACCCGAACTACTCCGGTTAGGGTTTGTAGAGTTGCGTACGATGGCCACTCCAACAGTGCTGCCTCCTGGCTATGATGCTAATGTTAGATGTGACTTTCACTCTGGGGCACCAGGGCATCATACTGAGAAGTGTCGGGCTCTCCAGCACAAGGTACAAGATTTGGTCGATGCCAAGGCGATCAACTTCGCTCCAGTGCCTAACGTCGTAAACAACCCTATGCCTTAGCATGGTGGGCATAGAGTGAACAATATTGAGGGGAAAGAAGCTGAAGATCTGGTTGTTAATGTTGATGATGTTCAAACTTCTCTGTTAGTTGTGAAGGGCCGTCTGCTGAATGGGGGTGTCTACCCGGGCTGTAATGAGGATTGTTTGGGCTGTGCAGAATCTGAGAATGGCTGCGACCGGTTAAGGGCCGGTATCCAGGGTATGATGGATGAGGGTTGTTTGCAATTCAGTAGGGCTGTAAAAGATCGTGGAACAGTGTCAACTATCACCATTTACTTTAAACCGTCTGAAGAACGTGGACAAAGGGTCGTTAGTGCACCTGCAACGAATGGTACCCCAGTTACCATTCCCGTTCCAGTAACCATCAGTGCTCCGACTACTATCGTTGCGTCTGGAAGAAGGGTTGTTGAGAATAGTAGAGCCGTGCCGTGGAAGTATGATAATGCTCACCGCAGTTACAGAAGGGCTGAGAGTCAGACAAGACCAGTGAATCAAACTCCAGTGACAATTGGTTTGCCGACTAGAGTTCCTGCAACTGTTGGTCCGGCTGTGGATAATGTAGGGGGTCCAGGAGGTTTTACCAGAAGCGGTCGTCTGTTCGCACCGCAGCCTTTGAGGGACAATAACGCTGAGGCTCTCGCCAGAGCAAAGGGTAAACAAGCTGTGGTTGAGGAAGAGCCTGTCCAGAAGGAAGCGCCTGAGGGGTCATTTGAGAAGGACGTGGAGGAGTTTATGAAGATAATCAAGAAGAGTGACTACAAGATTGTAGATCAGTTGAATCAAACTCCGTCCAAGATTTCTATACTTTCACTTTTGTTGTGCTCTGAGGCACACCGTAATGCCTTGCTGAAGATGTTGAATCTGGCTTACGTACCTCAAGAGATTTCTGTCAATCAACTGGAGGGTGTGATGGCCAATGTGAGCACCAGACATGGTGTAGGTTTCACCAACCTGGACTTACCGCCTGAAGGGCGAAACCATAACAAAGCCTTGCACATCACCATGGAGTGCAAGGGGGCAGTATTGTCTCACGTATTGGTAGACACCGGGTCGTCGTTGAATGTGCTGCCTAAGCAGATTCTGAAGAAGATTGATGCGGAAGGGTCTGTGCTTAATCCCAGTGACCTGATCGTTCGTGCTTTCGACGGATCCAAACGTTCTGTGTGTGGAGAAGTTACCTTGCCTGTGAAGATAGGTCCTGAGGTATTCGATATCATCTTCTATGTTATGGACATCCAGCCCGCCTATAGTTGTTTATTGGGGCGTCCATGGATTCATGCAGCAGGGGCAGTCTCGTCGACTCTCCATCAAAAGCTCAAGTATGTCTGGAACGGTCAGATTGTGACTGTGTGCGGTGAAGAAGAGATTCTGGTGAGTCATCTATCCTCGTTCAAATATGTTGAGGTGGATGGCGAGATCCACGAAACCTTATGCCAGGCGTTTGAGACTGTGGCTCTTGAGAAAGTGGCGTACGCTGAGCAGAGGAAGCCAGGTGCTTCAATTACTTCTTATAAGCAGGCCAAAGAGGTTGTTGATTCTGGCAAAACTGAAGGCTGGGGCAAGATGGTGGATTTGCCGGTTAAAGAAGACAAATTTGGCGTTGGTTATGAGCCTCTCCGAGCAGGGCAGAATGGTCAAGCGGGTCCGAGTACCTTTACCAGCGCTGGGCTGATGAATCATGGTGACGTCTCCGCAACCGGTATTGAAGACTGTGACAGCGATTGTGATTTGGACAACTGGGTTCGCCCGTGTGCACCAAGGGGGTCTATCAACAACTGGACGGCTGAAGAAGTGGTTCAAGTTACTCTTCTGACAGAGTAATTTTCTGTTGTTTTGTCATTTTGCATGAAAATCCTACGTTCTGCCCAAGGCGTAGTGATTCATTTTGTAGGGCCTCATCATGTTTTAATGATTATCATTAATGAAGGACATTTTTTGAAATCAAACTTTGTGATCCCTGTCTTTCTATTTTTGTTTTCATTTTTCTTTTTCAAAAACAATAAAAATGGCAATGTTTTTTGTTTTGTGACTTCTTGAACTCTTTTTCTAAAACAAAGCATTAAACATGCAGAAGCGATCTTATGGCATTCACTATGAACAGTTCTGTTATGGCTCAGTATGATTTCGACAATCCCATCTACCAGGCTGAAGAGGAGAGTGAGGAAGACTGTGAACTCCCTGCAGAATTGGCCAGGTTGCTGAAGCAGGAGGAAAGGGTCATCCAACCTCATCAGGAGGAGTTGGAAACTATTAATTTGGGTACTGAGGACGCCAAAAGAGAAATCAAGATTGGGGCTGCTTTAGAGGACTCTGTCAAGAGGAGGCTGATTGAGATGCTGAGAGAATATGTGGAGGTATTCGCCTGGTCATACCAAGATATGCCTGGTTTAGATACAGATATTGTGATGCACCGATTACCTCTTAGAGAAGGATGTCCTTCGGTCAAGCAGAAGCTTCGTAGAACGAGTCCTGACATGGCAACTAAGATCAAGGAAGAGGTTCAGAAGCAGTGGGATGCGGGTTTTCTGGCTGTTACAAGTTATCCACCGTGGGTGGCCAACATCGTTCCTGTGCCGAAGAAGGATGGAAAAGTCAGAATGTGTGTCGATTACCGGGATTTGAATAGAGCGAGTCCGAAAGATGATTTCCCATTACCTCACATTGATGTATTGGTTGATAATACGGCTCAATCCTCGGTATTCTCTTTCATGGATGGTTTCTCCGGATATAATCAGATCAAGATGGCTCCGGAAGACATGGAAAAGACGACATTCATTACACCTTGGGGCACGTTCTGCTATAAGGTGATGCCATTTGGGCTAAAGAATGCCGGTGCTACCTATCAGAGGGCAATGACGACTCTCTTTCATGACATGATGCACAAAGAAATTGAAGTGTACGTAGATGATATGATTGCGAAGTCGCAGACAGAAGAGGAGCACCTGGTTAATTTGCAGAAGCTGTTTGATCGGTTGAGAAAGTTCAAGCTGAGGTTGAATCCGAACAAGTGTACGTTTGGGGTGAGATCAGGGAAGCTTTTAGGCTTCATTGTCAGTGAGAAAGGGATTGAGGTTGATCCAGCGAAAGTCAAAGCTATTCAAGAGATGCCTGAACCGAAAACGGAGAAGCAAGTCCGTGGGTTTTTAGGGAGGTTGAACTACATTGCAAGGTTCATATCTCATCTAACTGCTACATGTGAACCAATCTTCAAACTGCTTAGAAAGAATCAAGCGATCAAGTGGAATGATGATTGTCAGAAAGCTTTTGATAAGATAAAGGAGTATTTACAGAAACCTCCAATCCTGATACCTCCAGTTCCAGGGAGACCTCTGATAATGTACCTGTCAGTGACTGAGAACTCGATGGGGTGTGTATTGGGACAGCATGACGAGTCTGGTCGAAAAGAGCATGCCATATACTACCTTAGCAAAAAGTTTACCGACTGTGAAACAAGATATTCACTGCTCGAGAAAACTTGATGTGCTTTGGCCTGGGCTGCTCGCCGACTAAGGCAGTATATGTTGAACCATACTACCTTATTGATTTCTAAGATGGATCCAGTAAAGTACATCTTTGAGAAACCAGCTCTCACCGGACGTGTTGCCCGTTGGCAGATGATTCTAACCGAATATGACATTCAGTACACGTCTCAGAAGGCCATCAAGGGTAGTATTCTGTCAGACTACCTTGCCGAACAACCGATTGAAGATTATCAGCCTATGATGTTTGAATTCCCTGATGAAGACATCATGTATCTTAAGATGAAAGATTGCGAAGAGCCTCTTGTCGAGGAAGGACCGGACCCGGATGACAAATGGACACTGATGTTTGATGGGGCTGTGAATATGAACGGTAATGGTGTTGGGGCAGTACTGATCAATCCTAACGGTGCACATATACCTTTTTCTGCCAGACTGACGTTTGACGTCACCAACAACGAAGCTGAGTATGAGGCTTGTATCATGGGAATAGAAGAAGCCATTGATCTGAGGATCAAAACCCTTGACATATTTGGAGATTCAGCTCTTGTGATCAATCAAGTCAATGGAGATTGGAATACGAATCAGCCGCATCTGATTCCATATAGAGATTATACCAGAAGAATACTGACGTTCTTCAAGAAGGTGAAGTTGTATCATGTCCCCCGGGATGAGAATCAAATGGCTGATGCCTTGGCTACTCTGTCGTCTATGATCAAAGTTCATTGGTGGAATCATGTACCACATGTTGCGGTGAATCGACTCGAGAGGCCTGCGTATGTGTTTGCAGCCGAGTCTGTTGTGATTGATGAGAAGCCGTGGTATTATGACATCAAGAATTTCCTCAAGACTCAAGAGTATCCTGAAGGTGCGTCGAAGAATGACAAGAAAACCCTGAGAAGGCTAGCTGGGAGCTTTTATTTGAATCAGGATAATGTGTTGTATAAGAGAAACTTTGACATGGTCTTGCTCAGATGCGTGGACAGACCCGAGGCGGACATGTTAATGCAGGAAGTTCATGAAGGTTCCTTCGGTACTCATGCCGGCGGACATGCAATGGCTAAGAAACTGTTGAGAGCGGGTTATTACTGGATGACTATGGAATCCGATTGTTTCAAGTATGCTCGGAAGTGCCATAAGTGTCAAATCTATGCTGATAAGGTGCATGTACCACCAAGCCCTCTGAATGTCATGAATTCGCCTTGGCCATTTGCCATGTGGGGCATTGATATGATTGGGAAGATCGAGCCTACTGCTTCGAATGGACATCGCTTCATCTTGGTTGCGATTGACTATTTCACCAAATGGGTGGAAGCAGCTTCCTATGCTAACGTTACCAAACAAGTGGTTACCCGGTTCATCAAGAAAGAAATCATATGTCGTTATGGAGTTCCTGAGAGAATCATCACTGACAATGGTTCGAATCTCAACAACAAGATGATGAAAGAGCTTTGTAAAGATTTCAAGATTGAACATCACAATTCTTCTCCTTACAGACCGAAGATGAATGGTGCCGTAGAAGCGGCAAACAAGAATATCAAGAAGATTGTGCAGAAGATGGTCGTTACGTACAAGGATTGGCATGAGATGCTGCCTTTCGCTTTGCACGGGTACCGTACCTCAGTACGTACGTCGACCGGGGCAACCCCTTACTCCCTTGTGTATGGTATGGAAGCTGTCCTACCTGTTGAAGTGGAGATTCCTTCTCTAAGAGTTTTATTGGATGTCAAGCTGGACGAAGCCGAGTGGATTCGAACAAGGTTTAATGAGTTGAGCCTTATAGAGGAGAGACGGCTAGCAGCTGTATGCCATGGACAGCTGTATCAGCGAAGGATGAAGCGAGCCTTTGATCAGAAAGTGCGTCCTCGAAGCTATCAGATCGGTGATCTAGTTTTGAAGAGGATCCTCCCTCCCGGTACAGATAACAGGGGCAAGTGGACTCCTAATTATGAAGGTCCGTATGTTGTGAAGAAAGTCTTCTCCGGTGGAGCCTTGATGCTTACAACTATGGATGGTGAAGATTTCCCGTCTCCTGTTAACTCAGATGTAGTCAAAAAATACTTCGCATAAATAGACCCGCTGGACAAAAAGAAAAAAGAGTCCAGGCAAAAAATGGGCATCCCGGCGAACCAAAAACAGAAAGAAAAGGTTCGGGCAAAAATTAGGGATAAAATGAAAAGAATTTGTACACCCGGTAAGTCGAAAACCCGCAAGGGCGGCTTAGGCAAAAATGGGTATCCCGGTGGATTGAAAACCCGAAAGGGCGATCCAGGCAAAAGTTAGGGATTAAAGCGAAGACTACAGTCTGAGTTGTCTGTACTTCGTCGAGCTTTGTCGTCTGCCATCTCGAAAGATGTGATCCGTCCAGTCATTCTTCTCAGAAAGCAAGGAGTTGGGAGGAAAACTGATGATCTGTGAGTTATAACAGAATTGGGAAATAGTGGATGCCGTGTTCACGTTGCCATTAGGATAGATTTTTCCTTTTATGCGCAATTACCTCTTTCTAGGAATTGCTTCCCGATGTATTTGCCTCTTCAGGCACATTTTCAATCAATAAAAGTCGTTATTCAGATAAATGGCTCGTCTGTTTTATTTTTATTGTTTTGTTTGCAAAAATGTCCGAATTTTTGATAAGCATTGCATATAAGAACATGGAGGCTACACAATAACGTGCAGAAAGATAAAACATTTGAAAATCATTTTGAATGTTGAGGACACTTGAGCGTATCTTGTCCATGTATCCCCTGGGGGCATTTATTTGCGATGTTTTTCAGATTGGCATCTGTGAGGATGTTTCCTCAGCAAATATTTTCCCCAAGCAAGTTTGGAAGCTACCAGAGCTATGTTCCCCCGCGAAGACGTCTGTGGATAGTGCCTTCTATTCCCCAACAGATCTGAGGATTGCCTATCCCCGGCAGGCCTGTATTTGCTGATTTCCTCCCCGAGCGAGGCAGGTTCATTGAAATTTATCTCCAGCATTTATCCTATCTGTGGACTGAAGGTTATCCCCAGCGAAGTTTACCTTTTCCCAGCAGCAGTGCTATTCTTCAACATGAGTGTGAAGTCGCTTTACCATTCCCCAAGCAGAGTTCCCCGCAGAGTATTTCCCCAAGAGGAATCTCCCCACAGAGTCAGAGTATCTGATCATTTCGGCTCACTAGCCAGGGTTCATTTGCATTTTGCATGTAGTAATCATTGCATTCTCAAAAATTGCGTAGCATTTCCATTCATAAATGGAGCATTACGCCATAGGAAAAATCAAACATATGCATTCATATGTTCGAAACCCCATTAGACCGTATTCCCTGCAGAGACGGATTTTTGTTCAACCTGTGCAACGCATTTGTTACAGTTGCTCCAAACAACAATTGGTGTTGGTAATCCCCATAGAGGTTTATTTCCTCATCCGTTGGTGAAAGGAAATCCTGCTTCTCCCCAGTGAGACCCCCCTGCAAGTGTTCAGCCTTGCCCGGTCATCTTGTGGATGTCAGTACCCTGTCAGCACCCGTGTGTGTTGTTTCCTTGGTGTCGGTAAACACCATCTTTCGGTGATTTCCAGTCATGCGTAAGTGTCTGGTCTTCTTTGGTGTCGGTAAACACCATCTTTCGGTGATTTCCAGTCATGCGTAAGTGTCTGGTCTTCTTTGGTGTCGGTAAACACCATCTTTCGGTGATTTCCAATCATGCGTAAGTGTCTGGTCTTCTTTGGTGTCGGTAAACACCATCTTTCGGTGATTTCCCAGTCATGCGTAAGTGTCTGGTCTTCTTTGATGTCTGTAAACATCATCTCTCGATGTTCGTAACGTCGGCCTCCCTTCCCTAGTGAAAATTACTCCTCTCCGTTGGTGTCGATAAACGTCGAGTTTTTCCTAGTCATCCGGTGATGTCTAGTTGTACCCTCCCCATGTGGACTTACCTCTCCGTTGGTTTCGATAAACGACGAGTTTTTCCCATTCGTCCGTTGACGTCTGGTTGTGTTTCTCTTATTCCCATTCATCTGTAAATGTCTGGTCAATCTTTTTGGTGTCTGTAAACATCATCTTTCGATGTCTGTAAACGTCGAGTATTCCCATTCATCTGTAAATGTCTGGTCGATCTTTTTGGTGTCTGTAAACATCATCTTTCGATGTCTGTAAACATCATCTTTCGATGTTTGTAAACGTCGAGTTTTCCCATTCATCTGTAAATGTCTGGTCGATTTTTTTGGTGTCTGTAAACATCATCTTTCGATGTCTGTAAACGTCGAGTCTCCCCATTCATCAGTAAATGTCTGATCGATCTTTTTGGTGTCTGTAAACATCATCTTGCGATGTCTGTAAACGTCGAGTCTTCTCCCATTCATCCGTCGATGTCTGGTCGAGTCCTCCCTTCCAGTCATTCATTAATGTCTGGTTACCTCTCCGTTGGTTTCGATAAACGTCGAGTTTTTCCTGGTCGTCCCCAGTTGGTTACCTCTCCGTTGGTCTTGGTAAACGTTGAGTTTTTCCCATTTCGTCCGTTGACGTATGGTTGTATCCCTTCCAGTCATTCATTAATGTCTGGTTACCTCTCCGTTGGTCTTGGTAAACGTCGAGTTTTTCCTAGTTGTCCGTTGACATCTAGTTGTGATTTCTTTTCCCATTCATCGTCGTTGCGATGTCTGGATGTGGCTGTACCCTTTAAAAACAAAACCCAAAAAATATATACCCAACAATAAATATCAAATCCCAGTGGACGTTTCCATTGGCGGATCCCTGTATTGTGCAAATTCTACGGTTCTTGGTATTCAATCCCTGTTTACCCTGAAAGTCTGACAGCCGTTGCTCTCATCCATTCGGGTTCCCAGCTGATTGAATAGGGGCAGCTGTAGAACCTCAAATTTGCACCTATCATTGTACATACATTTTCATATTAGGTCCTAGCATATCATGGTCCATTGCATAGCATTGCATTGCCTCATTTGCCTCAAGTGCAAGCCAATCAAGGAATTAGGTCAAACTGATCAGGAGATCAGTCAACCAAGCAAGCAAGTGCATTTCTCAAGGAGCCAAGGCCCTAGGGTTTGTCCAACAAGATCACATGACTTGGGGGTCCATTTGAAGTGTTCAAGTCAAGGGTTGAAGGCTCAGAGGTCATCAGTTCACACACAGACAGTCAAAAACCCTAGACAGTCAACAGTCAGTCAAAGCAGTGGATGGTGGCCATTCTTGTGGGATTTGGGCACCATGATCAATAATCAAGAGTTCATACAACTTGGGACATCATTTGAAGTCAAGTTCTCAAGGAATTAGGGTTTGGAAGTCATCAGTCAATGCGCAGTCAGCCAGAAACCCTAAAAGTCAACTGTTGGTCAACTGTCCATTTAATCAGTGATTTGATGACTGGAATTGGTTTGTGAGAGCTCATTCATGGCCAAATAGTCCTCATATATCATGTCAAACACCATCATGGAAGAATTTGAAGCCAGAGCAAAAATTTCCAAAAATGGAAACTGGGCCTGTAACTGAAACTTACCAAAAATGGAAAGTCTTGATCCTCAAACTTACATCATGATACAAGCTTCAAATGAATTTTTGCCCAACATGAAAGTTGAAGATCTTGTTCTCCCATTTCCAAAAAGTCCAAGAACTCTCAATTCCCATGTGTGGTTGGCAAGTTATGATCGAATCGATTTCAGAAAATCTTGAACTTCAAAAGGCCATATCTCTCAAACCGTTTGGCCAATTTGGGTGGGGTTTTTTCCTACAAGTCACATTTGATCCCCTCTTTCCAAAAATATAAATTTCATGAGCCAAAACTTCACCAATCAAAATGGCATTTTTTGACTTATCTCATTTAAATGCAAGTTTGACCAATGTTTGACTTTTTGATATAATCATTTTTTTACCACTTGGCCATTGGAATATGTTCAGAAATGTTATTTAAAATATGTTTGCAAGGTCATTTTATGCAGTACATACAGCCCATGCTAGTTTGCTTGATTTTTAGAAAGAAAGTACAAGTTTCACCAAACCACATCCCATAAGCCATGCTTTTACCACAAGACAGCAGACTTTGACCATGATTTTCTGTCAAACCAATCCTAATAGCAGGCACATAAACCACCTAGCAGCCACAAAACCAACAGAACTTCACTCATTCTGAAAAAACCTCATCTTTTGCATTTTTCTAAAATCTTCAAAAACTCAAAGTAACTTGAGCAAGCTTGGTTGGTTTTCTTCATCCAAGCAACATTGTGAACTCTTTTCAAACTCCATTCCTGAGCTGTAAAGCCTTGCCATGCTGCTGCTACATGAAGCACCATTAATGACAGAGTTGATTTAGAGCCAAAACAAGTGGTTTCAATCCAAGCTTCCTTCGCCATTCACCTTGTGGAAGTATGTTGAGCAACTGTTTCACTTCAAAACGACCAAACAACAACTGTACCACGACTGCCCTCCAATCTTGGTGAGTTTTTGATCTTCACTATTCTTAAAATTATTCCATGCTTTAGGTAGAGTATGCCATGCTGATCACCATGAAACTTAAATCATGAAAAACCATGCCATAATGAGAGAGAATGAAGGTTTGGAAGTTTTGTGTTCATAATAAGTTTGGATCGATTCTTGATGTTGTTGTTGTTTTTTAGACAAATGGCGTGTTGATTCATGTTAGGGGTCGTTGTATCTTCATGAAAATATGTTTAAATGTTGGTTCTGGGACCTTTTGGAGTTTCTGGAAAAATTAAGTTGAAGGTGATGAAGAACACCTTGCTGTTTTTGGGCTGCTGCGTTTTACCTGCGGATTTATCCGCGACCTTCATGTTGCTGCGTTTTACCTGCGGATTTACCCGCAGCCTTCATAGCCAGCTGCGGGTTTTCCTGCGGATTGCATGCGCTAGGGTTTTTTTTCTGCACGAGTGCGCTACAGTACATGAGCACGGGCCAATCAAATTATTTCCTTCCTTGGCCCAAAACGCGGTCGTTTGGATTAGTGGATGGCTTATTTACAAAAATGCCATTCGTGGCATGTGACACATTGAATTAATTTATTTCTTTTCCATTTTAATCATCCAACTTGCAAAAATCATAACTTGTTCATTTTAATTCCAAATTTCATGGGATTTTTTGCATCATGTTCATCACAATCTCTAGTTTTTTATCATATTTTTTCCAGATTTTTTTGATAAGTGGATTTTAACTGGTATTAGGGTTTGTGACATGTATGCAATTTTTGTACACTTTTCCAAAACATTTGTGAAATGGTGATACTTTATCCAATGGCTCCCAAATTGTTTGTGCCTAAACTAGACACACTCATGGTGATTTTGATGTAGAGTTTGTGAATTTATCATTGCTGGTTTGTGAGTTATGATTTTTTGAAGTAGGGTGTGACAATTTGTGTCACACCATTGATGTCCAACTTCATGATTTTCATTACCATACTTCTTGACCTCCAATTGATCCAAATTTTTGCATGAACCTACTATTGCCTGTCTAGTTTATATGTGAATTTTCTTGGAATTATTTGTGGCATTTCCTAATTGTTTGAGATTTTCTCCCCTGGTTGGTCAATTGTTGACCTTGTGTGACACTTGTTCCCATTTCATTTGTGAAATTCTCATACTTTATTAGATGGACATGAAATTTGATATGTGATAACTAGACATCCTCATCTTTGCCATGGTTTTGGTCCCATTCATTTATCATACACCATTCTTGACTTATGATTTTTCTAAGTTGATGCATGTTTGGTTGACTTCTTTGAGCATGTTCAAAATGGTTTTGACTTTCTGATTTTCATTGACTGCCTTCCACTTGTCCAAATGAGATGAAATTTGACATGCTTACCATGCTATGGGTTGTTATTGATCATGATTTATTTGGTGATTTTTGGAAATGTTTAAGATTGCTTTTGAGTTAAGTCTTGCTGTTGACTTCTATGAGCTTCTAAATGCCATGCTCTGACCTAATTTGTTCATGAAATGATGATGATGATTGATATGAACATGAACCCAATTGGTTTTGTTTATTAATGATTTGAACATGATTTTGGATACTTACCCCTTGCTGTTTGGACTTTCTCATTCATTTTTGACCCTAGGCTTGCCCTAGTGGTCCTGCTACTCACCTTTGAGCTCATGTTTTCAGGTTAAGCAACAATTGACCAATGAGACCACTTCTTTTTGTTGGAGCTTGCCTAAATATCATTGTCTAACATATTTTGTTTTGTAGGTGGCTTGGCTCACATGCCTTGAGCCCTGTGCCTTGCACATTCACTTGCTTGTGTTGACTGGTTGATATCTGTCCCATTTTGATTTAACTTTGACTTGTATACTAATTGTGCTTGACTGATTTCAGGTACTTTTAGTTGCTTAGTTCCTTGTGAACTTTTTGCTTTGCTTTGCTTGTATAAGCAATTTGCATTGAGGTATGATCTCTCAACTCCATGTAGTCTGGAAGACCTGGCCTGTTACTTGGCCAGGCAACTGTCTGAAGTCCTCCTTAAGAGGCAATGTTTGTGATTGTTTACTTTTGTCCTTGCATAGAGTCAAAGTCCTCCTAAGTGAAGAGGCAATTGGTGGAAGGTAGGGATATGCAATCTATCCCCCACTATTCAGTGTGTCATCTGCTTTGCTCACACCACTGTGTTGATGCATTACAGATAAAAACCCAAGATCTTGTGCAATTGCACAATTGAGTCAGTATCAAATGTGTAGAAGGGTTCCCACTTTCTGAACCCACACATTCTTGTCAAATGCTCTCCCAGGCCAGGGATAGAAGCTGTGAAGTCTCATCTTCACTCACCTTTCATCTGCTTCACCTTAGCCCCTCAATGGCAAGGTTAAGAGCACCATTCACCCCATTCCAGAGGTTTGTTTGTCGAGGTTGATATGACCCCTCGACTAAAACCTAACCCTTGTTTGAGCCACTTGCTTGTGTATAGTGTGTGCTATCTGTGCTTGTAGGATTGTTTGACTTGCTTCCTGTGCAAGTTAGGATTGTTTGACTTGCTTCCTGTGCAAGTTAGGATTAGTTTAGACTTGCTTCCTGTGCAAGTTAGGTTTTGCTTGGCTTGCTTCCTGTGCAAGTTAAGTGTGTGTGTGGCTTGCTTCCTGTGTGAGCCATGCTTAGGATAGGTTGGCCCTTGTGCCATTTAGCTAGAAACCTCAACTTAGGGTTGACTTTGCATGACAACATCTAGGCTCGAGTCGTAGTCTCCCTAGTGTTGTGTCTCCCTCTGTTATCTGGTTAGGCTAAGTCCTTTATCCCTCTGTAGGGGAACTACATCGCCCTGATCTTCACACCAGATGAAGTATGTAGGCAGGAGATTGAGCTGATCTCTCCGGGCGCCCTTTTTTTTCTTTTGTGTGTGTTGTTTGACAGTTGCTAGGCTCGAGTGCCTGACTCCTTAGCAATTTGTTGTCTGTCTGTTTGAGTGTGTGCTTGACAGTTATAGGCTCGAGTCCCCGACTCCCTACTAACTTGTTTTGTTGTTGTGTGCTTGGAAGCTGATGTAAGTCCATCGAGTGGCATTTAGGTTCCAGTGTGCGTGTGTTTGGTTCGGATGCTGATGTAAGTCCAGTGATTGACGTTCAGGCTCCATGTTTGCCTCTTTGTGTGCGTGTCAGCCGAGCTACGAATGCTCTGATTCTTCTCTCGTCCGAGAAGATACGTATGCATAGGATGCGACATCTTAGCGAGCATGTGTCGTTTCCCCAGTCCGAACTACTTCGACTCTGATGTCTATGCCTGATAGACTAAGTAGGCCCAGGATGCGACATCCTGCCGAGTCAGTTCCAGTCAGTCTCTTTTGTCTCTTTCAGCCAGTGTGTGTGAATGTGAGCAGTGTTTAGCAACCAATTTTCTTTCCTTTTGTGCGTGGATCCCGTAGAGTACTACGGATGCGTAGGGGTGCTAATACCTTCCCTTCGCATAACCGACTCCCGAACCCATTCTCTTTGGTCGCGAGACCATGTTCTTTCCTAGGTTTACTCTGAGTGTTTCCTTTCCCTCTTTTGGGATAAATAACGCACGGTGGCGGCTCTGTTGTTCTTCTTTTCCCGCCGGTTTTTCGCGCGATGCGACACTATGCCAGCTGGGTTTCCCTGGGGGATGCCCACAAACTTTCTGCCTTAGGGTCTCACTCCAACCTTTGCTTCCCTGCCGGCATCTATCCCGGTCCTTGCTGTGCCACCTCCCATTGTGCACACGTTACCGAGAGTCGAAGACACCATTTATCATTCTGAGCCATCTGAGGGCCCAGATGTATATGAGAAGATGGATGCTATGAATGACCAATTCCTTGAGCTGCGCAAGGAACTGAAGACTCTAAGAGGGAAATACCTCTTCGGTAAATCTGCTGCTGAGTTGTGCCTCGTGCCCAACGTTAAAATTCCTATCAAGTTCAAAGTGCCTGACTTTGAAAAATATAAGGGAAACACTTGCCCTCTCAGCCATCTTGTGATGTATGCACACAATATGTCGACTCAAAACAGAGAATGATCAACTCCTAATCCACTATTTCCAGGACAACCTGTCTGGTGCCGCACTCAGATGGTACATGGGTCTGGATAGTGCGAACATCCGCTCCTTCAATGATCTTGGCGAAGCTTTCGTAAAACAATACAAATACAATGTTGATATGGCTCCTGATAGGGACCAGCTGAGGGCTATGTCCCAGAAAGAGAAGGAAACATTTAAGGAGTACGCCCAAAGGTGGCGTGAATTGGCTGCACAGATTGTGCCACCCCTCGAGGAGAAGGAAATGACGAAGATCTTTCTGAAGACCTTGAGTTCATTTTATTATGAGAGGATGATAGCTAGCACTCCCTCAGACTTCACCGAAATGGTGAACATGGGAATGAGGCTAGAGGAAGGAGTCCATGAAGGACGTTTGACCAGGGATGAAGGCTCTTCTGCAAAGCGATATGGGGGCTTTGCAAAGAATAAAGAGGGAGAGGCACATGCTGTTGTCGCATTACGCGAAAAACCGGCGGGAAACGAAGAACAACAGAGCCGCCACCGTGCGTTATTTATCCCAAAAGAGGGAAAGGAAACGCTCAGAGTAAACCTGGAAAAGACGTGGTCTCGCGACCAAAGAGAATGGGATCGGGAGTCGGTTATGCGAAGGGAAGGTATTAGCACCCCTACGCATCCGTCGTACTCGACGGGATCCACGCACAATAGGAAGGAAAATGGTTGCTAAAAATACTGCTCAAACACACATCTACACAGGCTGAAAGAGACACAAGAAAACAAACAAGACCGACTCGGCAGGATATCGCATCCTGGGCCTACTTAGTCTATCAGGCATAGTCATCAGAGTCGAAGTAGTTCAGACTGGGGAAACGACACATGCTCGCTAGGATGTCGCATCCTATGCATACGTATCTCCTTTGGACGAAGGAGAATCAGAGCATCCGTAGCTCGGCTAACACGCACACAAGCAAACGTGGAGCCTGAATGCCAATCACTGGACTTACATCAGCATCCGAACCAAAACACACACAAGAAGGCTAACATGGAGCCTGAATGCCAATCACTGGGCTTACATCAGCATCCGAACCAAAACACACGCACACTGGAACCCGAATGCCACTCGATGGTCTTACATCAGCTTCCAAGCACACAACAACACAACAAGTTAATAGGGAGTCGGGGACTCGAGCCTATAACTGTCAAGCACACACTCAAACAAACAGACAACAAATTGCTAAGGAGTCAGGCACTCGAGCCTAGCAACGGTCAAACAACACACACAAAAAGAAAAAAGGCGCCCGGAGAGATCAGCTCATCTCCTGCCTACGTACCTCATCTGGTATGAGGATTAGGGCGACGTAGTTCCCCTACGCAGGGAAAAAGGACTAGCCTAACCAGATAACAGAGGGTGACACAACACTAGGGAGACTACGACTCGAGCCTAGATGTTGTCATGCAAAGTCGTCCCTAAGTTAAGGTTTCTAGCTAACTAGCATAGGGAGCCAGCCTATCCTAATCATGACTTGCACAGGAAGCAAGCCACACCTAACCTAACTTGCACAGGAAGCAAGGGTCTCGATTGCAACTAGGGCAAGAGAAAGGGGAGGTCTCGATTGCAACGAGGGCGAGAGAAAAGAATTAGTGTTAGTTGTTAGTCAAACTCGACAAGACATCGCATCTCGTGCCTACGTATCTCATCTGGACATGAGATCAGAGTTGCCGTAGTTCGGCTAAACTATTCCCGTTGGTTTGTGTTTTTTAAGTGGACAACGTCACTGCGCAATCTACCTGATGCTCGACCTTTGGAGACTTACTCATCTATAGTAGAAGGAGTTAACGTATCCTTAAGAGGGGATAATGTTTGTTTGTGTTTTAGGAAAGCTCAAGCAAGAAAGGAAGTCCTATACGAAGGAACCGTGCTACCTTAATTGACATGCAAACGAGACTACGCGGAGTCTAGCAAACCTAGGGGATACAATCACACCACACAAGCACATACAGCATGAAATAAACACACCAACAGGGGCTCAAACATCAAGGCTAGGTTTTAGTTGAGGGGTCATATCAACCTCAACAAACAAACCACTGGAACTGGGTAGTGTTAGCTCTTAACCTTGCCATTGAGGGGCTAAGGTGAAGCAGATGAAAGGTGAGTGAAGATAAGACTTCACAGCTCTTATCCCTGGCCTGGGAGAGCTTAAGACAAGAATGTGTGGGTTCAGAAAGTGGGAACCCTTCTACACATTTGAAACTGACTCAACTGTACAATTGTACAAGATCTTGGGTTTGTATCTGCAATGCATCAACACAGTGGTGTGAGCAAAGCAGATGACACACAGAATAGCAGGGGATAGGTTGCATATCCCTTGGGTTCTGCCAATTGCCTCTTCACTTAGGAGGTCTTTGACTATGTACAGGGACAATTTTAAACAGTCACAAACATTGCCTCTTAAGGAGGACTTCAGACAGTTGCCTGGCCAAGTAACAGGCCAGGTCTTCCAGACTACATGAAGATTAGAAATATACCTCAATGCAACTTGCTTATACAAGCAAAGCAAAGCAAAAGTTCACAAGGAACTGAGTGTAGCACCTCAAATTTGCACCTATCATTGCACATACATTTTCATACTAGGTCATAGCATATCATGATCCATTGCATAGCATTTGCATTGTCCCCAGTTGCCTCAAGAGCATTCAAGCAAGAATTAGGTCAAACTAATCTCCTGATCAGTCAACCAAGCAAGCAAAGGAATTTCTCATTGAATCAAGGCCTTGGGGTTTGTCCAACAAGTTCACATGGCTTGGAGGTCTATTTGAAGTATTTTGGTCAAGGGTTAAGGGCTCAGAGGTCAGCAGTTCATGCCCAGACAGTCAAAAACCCTAGAAAGTCAACTGTCAGTCAAAGCAGTGGATGATGGTCATTCTTGTGGAATTTGGGCACCATGATCAGTAATCGAGAGTTCATACAACTTGGGACATCATTTGAAGTCAAGTTCTCAAGGAATTAGGGTTTTGAAGTCATCAGTCAATGCACAATCAATCAGAAACCCTAAAAGTCAACTGTTGGTCAACTGTCCATTCAATCAGTGATTGGATGATTGGAATTGGTTTGTGAGAGTTCATTCATGTCCAAATAGTCATCATACATCATGCCAAACACCATCATGGAAGAATTTGAAGCCAGATCATGAATTTCCCAAAATAGAAACTGGGCCTGTAACTGAAACCTGCCATAAATGGAAAGTCTTGATCCTCAAACTTACATTGTGATACAAGCCTCAAATGAATTTTTGCCCAACATGAAAGTTGAAGATCTTGTTCTCCCATTTCCAAAAAGTCCTAGAACTCTCAATTCCCATGTGTGGTTGGCAAGTTATGATCGAATCGATTTCAGAAAATCTTGAACTTCAGAAGGCCATATCTCTCAAACCGTTTGGCCAATTTTGGTGGGGTTTTTTCCTACAAGTCACATTTGATCCCCTCTTTCCAAAAATATAAATTTCATGTGCCAAAACTTCACCAATCAAAATGGCATATTTTGACCTTTTTCATTTAAATGTAAGTTTGACCAAGAGTTGACTTTTTGATTTAAACATTTTTTCAACATTTGGCCAATTGGAACAGCTCATAAATGTCATTTAGAATGTGTTTGCAAAGTCAAAATATGCAGTACATGAGGCCATGGCTTGGTTGCTTGAATTGTAAGAAAAGTACAAGTTTCACTATACCACTCCATGCTTGCATTTGAACCATGCCTTGGTACCTTCAAACAGAACTTTTAGAGGCCATTCTCTGTCAATTGAACACATCTTAGCAGCCTAAAACCTCAGAAAAAAGGGCCATGCTTGCTTACTTGAATTTTGGGACAAAAGGACAAAACCAACCATACCTCCATGCCTTAATTTGTACTGTCCAATAGCAGTTTGGACAGCACTACTTTTCTGTCAAGAGAAAGGGCATGGCAGCCACAAAAAAAGAGGGGGTAATGCAGCAGAAATTCATGAATGAACTTGGCCCACACTTTGCTTGGTACTAGAACAGCAATTATGCAGCATTCTGCTACCAGCTTGAAATGAAGTTAAAGCCATAACACAAAAACAGACCAAACACTCTTGATTCATTCTAAAACCTCACCCTTGCTATGTACTTCATTTTGCTGTCAAAAACAACCCTGTCATGAAAAACCAGTAACACCCTCCTAATTCACACCTTGATATTTGGCCTTTGTTTTGGTCTGTCCAAAAGACAATGACATAACTTAACCAACATCCTGCAGCATCACAAGACCATTTTGGCCAAGGCAAATGGATAGGGCAAACCTCATTCACAAAAACTCACTCATTTTGGCAGGCTGAAATTGATTCTGCTGAGATCCAACAAAAACCTCACCTTGCCATTGGACCATTTTGAAACTAGTAGCCACCAACCAAACCAGACAACTTCACATCCACACACACTTCACTTGGGCATTTTAGCAAAAACTCTGTCACAACTCAAGAGAGCACAAGACCAAAACTTTGGCCTGCAGAAAAACAATTCCTAACAGCAGAGTTTTATCATGACCAAACCTTCATAACAAACCATTCATCACTCATCCTAAAACTAACTCACCTTACCTTGCTATTTGTCTGGCCATACATAACAAAACACAGACCTTGCCTTGCATTTTTCTGACAAAACCTGGTCCAGACTAACAAAAAGCACCAAAACCTGGCCAAACCACAGAGAAACATAGAGCAGCAAATGAAAAAAAACACCATGTTCCTGTCATGAGAAAAAACTGCCAACAGCTCACTCTCTCAACTAACCCTGCTATTTTGCATCCCACATCTTCTGTCAAAAACAAAAGCACCAAAACCAAGCCTTGCCTTGCAACCCTGTCATAAAACCAACAACAGCACTTCATTTTTTGAGGTTGATTCTCAAACCTGCACACACCTTGCTACTTGCATTGCATCTCTAGCTTCCAATAGTCCAAACCTGCTAACCAAAAAAACCAGTGGAACTTCACTGATGCACATACACATCCTTGGCCACACTTTCCTAAACCTGTCCAAGAGAACAAAGCCAAGTAACCCTGCCATGAAACCAACAACAGGCCAGACTTGCCCTCTGATTTTTCACTCAAAACCTCACTTGCATTTTCTGTCCAAAAGATGTCCAAACACACAATGAACCTGACCTGGCCTGGCTTGAGATAGTCATCAAACACATAGCCAACAAACACAAACCAATGCAACAGAACTGAACACATTCATTCATGCTAGAAAAACATCTTGGCATTTACACAAAAGCTGTCAAAACTCTAAGGTCAAGTGTTGGAAGTTTTCAGGAGGTGCTGAGCTAACATACTTCATTCTCCATCATTGCAAGGCCAAAAGAAGCAACTGTTTGAGCTCGAATCAACCAAAGCAACACTGTTTCACATTTTCTTCAAAAATAAGTAAGTGAATCGACCTCCTCCTTTCACCATGCCATGATATGTTTTAGATAGTTTGTTGTATGCTGATTCCAATGAACATTAGTTTGCTTGAAATGATCAACTATGCTGAAAGAAATAAGGATTTCATTTTTCATGCTTAAATGTGTTTTTCTTCGATTTGCTGTGATGCTGGGGTTTCCATGAAAACTATGACTTGATTAGGTATGTATGATGCATGAGGATCACATTGATATGCTTATTTCTTGTTTCTGGTTATTTCGAATTTTTGAGTTCATGTTGATAATGAAGGCAAGCTGCTGTTTAAACCCTAGTTTTCCAGAAGTTTACATGAATGTTGTGGCTTACTATTGCTTTAGTTGTGTGAGAGCCAATACCATGCTGTGGTGTGATTTGCTAGTTTTGATTGTTGTCTGATGATGTTAAGCATGAGGTGATGAATGTTGCTGCTATGATGAACTCTGTCATTGTTTCCAGAAAAATCCAGCTTCATAGATGCATGTATATTGATTGCTGCTATTGTTCTTGTTGCATGATACCATCATTCCATTGTCATGCTGTTGATGCACCTTGTTCGAATTTCTATTGCTAATGCTGATGATGAATCATGAGATGAATTCGATTGCCTTGCTGCTAAAACCTGCCATGATAAACCCTGTTATTTTTCCAGAAAACTAGCTCATGTATGTTGGTTGCTGTTTGTCTGTTGGTGTTTGAAGTTTGTTTTGATGTTGGTAACAACACAATGAGCAAATGCCCTGCTATTAAACCTTAAGTTGCCCAGAAATCCATATGGTTTGTGGCTATTGTGTGTGGGTTGCGACTACTTGCTTGTTGCATATTTGTTATGTTATGTGTTGCTGTTCATTTGTTGTTGTTTTTGATCGAATGCTGAATGCCATAGCCATTGCACATGCTGTAAAACCCTAGGGTTTTAGAAACCCAGAACCATGAACAACCATTGGCCGTGTACTGTTCCATTGGGAACTGGCCAATCACAACATTTCGTTGTGTAGGCCAAAACTGTGTCGTTTTGTTAAGTGAAGGAGTTAATTACAAAACTGCCATCGTTGACTCCTTGTTGGACCCCATTTGCCATGCTATCTTGTTCATACTTCATCCATTATTCACTCAACTTAAACAATTCATTTTTAATTCAAATTTCATCTAAAAAATCCTGAAATCTTTTGCATGATGATCACAAATGTGTCTAGTATTTTATTGTGATTTTTAATTAATTTTCCATTGGCTGGATTTTAATTGATAAATATTTTCTTGACATGTATGCCAAAATGATACATTGTGCCATTCCTTTTGTGAAATAATGATGATGCATCCTTTGAGTTTGAAATTTTTTTTGTGATGAAACTAGACACATTGACCTTCATTTCCATATAAAGATTGGGCATTTATCATTTGTGGTTTGCTAGTTATGATTTTTGAACTAGGGTGTGACAATTTGTGTCACACCAATGATATGCAAATGTATGATTTTTGTTCACATGTCTCCTGGCCTCCAAACAACTTGAAATTTTGCATGAATCATCTATTACATGTCTAGTTTGTGTATGAATTTTCTTGGAATTAACCATGCTGTTTTCCATTTGATTGTGAATTTTCTTCCATGCTTAGTCATTTGTTGACTTTATGTGATACATGTTGCCAAATCTTTTGGGAAATTCTCATAACATATTGTATGACCATGAAATTTCATATGGGATAACTAGACATCTCAAGCTTTGCATTGGTGTTAATCTCATTCATTTCTCTTCTGTTTTCAATTTGATATGATTTTTTTGAAGTTGACCCATGCTTGTTGACTTTCATTGTGCTTGCTTGAACTTGGTTTGACTTCATGATTTTATTTGACTACCTTCCACTTATCCAAATGCCATGAAATTTGACATGCTTACCATGCTATGTTTTAGGAGTGATCATGATTTATTTGGTGATTTTTGGAAAATGTTTAGATAGCTTTTGAGTTAAGTCTTTCTGTTGACTTCTATGAGCTTCTGTTTGCCATGTTTTGACCTAAATGGTTCATGAAATGATGATAGTGATTGATATGAGTGTGAATCCAATTGGTTGTGTTTCCTAATTGTTTGAACATGATTTGGGATGCTTGCCCTTTGCTGTTTTGACTTTTCCATTCATTTTTGACCCTAGGCTTGTCCTAGTGGTCCTGCTACTCACCTTTGAGCTTGTGTTTTCAGGTTGACCATCAAATGGCCATTGAGACCAAATTCTTTTGATTGAGCTTGCTCAAGTATCATTGTCTAACCTCTTTGTTTTGTAGGTGGCTTGGCTCACATGCCCTAAGCCTTGTGCCTCGCACATCCATGTGCCTCTAATGGACTGTTGTTGTCTGTTTCTTTTTGTTTTGTTTGAAGTTGCATACTAATATCTGCTTGACTGTTCCAGGTGCTTTAGTTGCTTAGTTCCTTGTGAACTTTTTGCTTTGCTTTGCTTATATAAGCAATTTGCATTGAGGTATGTCTCTTTGTCTTCATGTAGTCTGGAAGACCTGGCCTGTTACTTGGCCAGGCAACTGTCTGAAGTCCTCCTTAAGAGGCAATGTTTGTGGATGTTTAACTTTTGTCCTTACATAGAGTCAAAGTCCTCCTAAGTGAAGAGGCAATTGGTGGAAGGTAGGGATATGCAATCTATCCCCCACTATTCAGTGTGTCATCTGCTTTTGCTCACACCACTGTGTTGATGCATTGCAGATACAAACCCAAGATCTTGTACAATTGTACAGTTGAGTCAGTTTCAAATGTGTAGAAGGGTTCCCACTTTCTGGACCCACACATTCTTGTCAAATGCTCTCCCTGGCCAGGGATAGAAGCAATGAGGCACACCCCTCATCACCTTTCATCTGCTTCACCTTAGTCTCTCAATGGCAAGGTTAAGAGCAACACTCACCCCATTCCAGAGGTTTGTTTGTCGAGGTTGATATGACCCCTTGACTAAAACCTAACCCTTGTTTGAGCCACTTGTTTGTGTATAGCGTGTGCTATCTGTGCTTGTAGGATTGTTTGACTTGCTTCCTGTGCAAGTTAGGATTGTTTGACTTGCTTCCTGTGCAAGTTAGGATTAGTTTAGACTTGCTTCCTGTGCAAGTTAGGTTTTACTTGGCTTGCTTCCTGTGCAAGTCAAGTCTGTGTGGCTTACTTCCTGTGTGAGCCATGTTTAGAGTTGTTTGGCCGAACTACGGCAACTCTGATTCTCATGTTCAGGTGAGATACGTAGGCACTAGACGCGATGTCTTGTCGAGTTTGACTAACCACTAACACTAACAATTTTCTCTCACCCCTGTTGTGATTGAGATATCCCCTTTCTCTTGCCCTAGTTGCAATCGAGACCTTGCTCTTTCCTGTGTCTGTTCAGGATAGGTTGGCCCTTGTGCCATTTAGCTAGAAACCTTAACTTAGGGATGATCTTGCATGATAACATCTAGGCTCGAGTCGTAGTCTCCCTAGTTGTGTCTCCCTCTGTTATCTGGTTAGGCTAGATCTTTTGTCCCTGCGTAGGGGAACTACATCGCCCTGATCTTCATACCAGATGAAGTATGTAGGCAGGAGATTGAGCTGATCTCTCCGGGCGCCCTTTTTCTTTTTCCACCTTTGTGTCTTGACCACCCTTGTGTGTGTTTAGGTTCGGATGCTGATGTAAGCCCAGTGATTGGCATTCAGGCTCCACGTTTGCCTCTTTGTGTGTTGTTTCGGTTCGGATGCTGATGTAAGTCCAGTGATTGGCATTCAGGCTCCACGTTTGCCTGTGTCTTGTTTGCTTGTGTGCGTGTCAGCCGAGCTACGAATGCTCTGATTCTTCTCTCGTCCGAGAAGATACGTATGCGTAGGATGCGATATCCTAGCGAGCATGTGTCGTTTCCCCCAGTCCGAACTACTTCGACTCTGATGTCTATGCCTGACAGACTAAGTAGGCCCAGGATGCGACATCCTGCCGAGTCAGTTTCAGTCAGTTTCTTGTGTCTCTTTCAGCCAGCGTGTGTGAGTATTTGAGCAGTGTTTAGCAACCAATTTATCCTTCCTTTTGTGCGTGGATCCCGTAGAGTACTACGGATGCGTAGGGGTGCTAATACCTTCCCTTCGCATAACCGACTCCCGAACCCATTCTCTTTGGTCGCGAGACCATGTTCTTTCCAGGTTTACTCTGAGCGTTTCCTTTCCCTCTTTTGGGATAAATAACGCACGGTGGCGGCTCTGTTGTTTCTTTCTTTTCCCGCCGGTTTTTCGCGCGATGCGACAGCTGGCGACTCTGCTGGGGAGCTATAGAGAAGTTGACCTATGCTGGTCCATCTTCCCTGAGCGAGTCTCTCCTAGCGCTCTCTAGGTTAGGGTTTTGGTTGCTTTGTGCTGTGTTTATTTATTGCATTCATTATTTACTGTTTGCATTCATTGTCTATTGTTTGCATTTATGTTTGCATTAATGTTTGCATTTATTCATCTGTTCACCTGGCTGGTTGTCTGTTTCTCTCTGTTGGGGTGGGAGTTCTATGAGGTAAAAGGCCCAATACCCAGGCTATGAGTGAAATCTAGGAAACCTAGGAATAGAGTGATTCATGGGAAGCGGGTGGTGTACGCCACTTAGCGGAACATTGATATCACGAGCAGTTCAGACTCTGATGGGGTATTATCGGTGCATACATCGGGTGTGCACAGGATGATATTCTTGAAAGGGTTGTTTATCCTGCGTTTCTCTTGACCTTACCCTGGCCTAGACTACACCCGTGAGTGGGGAAGGGTTCATCATTACAGGTACTGTTGGTGACTTATGGTTCTGTTGGTAACTTTGGGTTCAGACAACAGTATATTCAGTTGACCTTGGGTTTTCAAGTTGGATTTGGGTTCTGAGTTTAGACCGAAGCTTCGACTTTGTGATCAGAGATGCACCGCCAGCCAGTTGTGTCTGCATCATGTGCATCATAGCATATTTATTTTCAAAAAGAAACGCAAAAAAAAAATGAAAAAAAAAGAAAAAAAAAAGAAAAAAAAAGAAAAAACTAATCCCTGCATGCATATCATTTCTCAGGTACATTCCAGAGCTTGTTCACTGATAGAGATGGCAACAGTCCCAGAGTTGAAGCGGAAGACTTGTATCTACGTTTTTCACCGGGAGCCTTTAACGCCTCTGATTGAGTTGGGCAGTCTTGTGACCAGTGATCGTCTAGGGGGGTTCGTGAACCAGTATGGGGATATCCTGACAGTGTTGAAGACAGTAGTTGACCCGGTGCCGTTGCAGACACTTCTTCAGTTCTATGACCCGGAGCTTAGATGTTTCACGTTCCAAGATTACCAGTTAGCACCTACTCTCGAGGAGTATTCTATACTGTTGAGCATCCCGATTCAGCATCAGGTTCCTTTCTTGGACGTACCAAAGGAGGTCGACTTTAAGGTTGTTGCCAGAGCTCTCCGGTTGAGTGTTAAGGAAGTTCGTGATAATTGGAAGCCCAGTGGGGGAGTTGTGGGTCTGCCGTTGAAGTTTCTTCTGAGAATAGCCAGAGATGAAGCAGAGAAGGGAAATTGGGAAGCTTTTCACGCACAGCTTGCCGCCTTGATATATGGGATCATCCTATTTCCCAGTATGCCAAATTTTATTGACCATGCTGCCATCAGCATTTTCATCAGAGGAAATCCAGTCCCCACCTTGTTAGCTGATACTTACTATGCCATCCACAGTAGGCATGGTAAGGGTGGAGCCATCAGGTGCTGTCTGCCTCTCCTATTCAAATGGTTCATGTCTCTTCTGCCAGCCAGTGGACCGTTTGTGGATACCCAGAGCACTCTCAAGTGGACTCAGAGGGTCATGTCGCTCACCTCTTATGACATCAGATGGCAATCTTACCGGATGAATGTGAAGAATGTTATTATGAGCTGTGGAGAATTCCGGAATGTGCCACTCGTGGGGACCAAGGGTTGTATAAATTATAATCCAGTTCTTTCTCTTCGCCAGTTAGGTTTTGTTATGAGTAGAAGACCACGTGAAGCTGAGATAGCCGAGAGTGTGTACTTTGAGAAGAAGGATGACCCTGTTAGGTTGGAGCAGATTGGAAGAGCTTGGAAGTCCATTGGTGTCAGAGATGGATCCGTCTTGGGGAAGAAGTTTGCCATTGCTATGCCCGATTACACTGATTGGGTCAAGAAGAGAGTAGAAATTTTGTTATTACCCTACGATAGGATGGAGCCGTTGCAGGAGCAACCACCTTTGGTTCTTGCTGATAGTGTGCCTACTGAGCACTATAAGCAAGCCTTGATGGAAAGTCGTCGTCTGAGAGAGAAGGAGCAAGACACTCAGATGGAGTTGTACAAAGCTCAGGTTGATAAGCTGCACTTGGCCCATCAACTCAGGGGAGTGCGAGGAGAAGATGCTAGCAGACTGAGAAGCAAGAAGAGATCCTACGAGGAGATGGAGAGCATGTTAGACGCAGAACACCGGGAGCGCTTGAGACTGCAGAGAGCAGAAGCCAACTATCAGAAGAAGATCAGAGACTTGGAGAAGCAACTCAGAGATAAAGACATCCAGTTGAAGAAGGAAGTAGACTTGAGACAGGCATCAGAGGACCACCTTGGAGGAGAAGTCTTGGAGCTCAGAAGACAGTTGAAGGAGAAGATCACCCCTCTACCAGATTGTTCAGAATGCTCACTGTTGATCGACCAGTGCCATTACCTGAAGACCCTCATTCCGGAAGACCGTCTGTCTTAGTTTGTATCTCTGATTGTATTTTGTTGAGAATCACCTCCAGGTTTGTTGGATGGGATTCATTTGCGTGTAAGCCATCTCTTGGATCTTTTTGTTAAGAATCACCTCCAGGCTTGTTGGATGGGATTCTTTTTCTTTGTACGTTGTTTATTCAGATATTCTGTTGACATTGGTTGTATGCCTTTTCACCCTTATGAATGTATAAGGATGTCAGCATTCCCTTGTATCTATTTGTTCTCTTGTTGCTGCAGGTTGCCATCTTTTCAGGATGGGTCAGGCTCTTTGAATGCCTGAGAAATGAGCATATCATGTGCATCATACGCATCATTAGCATCATACTCATATCATTTTGCATAACAGGTGTTCTTGATCGTGACTTCTCACTCTTGGTTCCTGTTCAGGCAGGATAGCTGATCAACGTCCGCACCGCTACTCAACAAGACTGAATCAACAGAGAAGTATGGATCAATTTCAAGCTGAGTTGGCTGAGATGAAGGCTAGCATGGCCCAGTTTATGAATATGATGCAAGGGGTTGCGCAAGGTCAAGAAGAACTCCGAGCCATGGTTCAGAGACAAGAGGCTGCAAATCCACCGATCAACCATGCTCCGCCAGAGGGAGGTCCGGTCAATGATAACAATGTTGCTGCTGCTGTACCCGTCAACAACTATGCTGTAGGTGATGAGTTGGGGGGTATTCGAATCAACGGTCAACCTATTGTTCCAGATGCCGCTAATGCCAGAGTAGTCCGTGCTCCGGCCCGTAATCCTGTTCCGATTGTTGACAGACAAGAGGATATGTTCTCTCTGCTCAGTGAAGACAAAGACGTTCTGGGAAGGGTTAATGAGAGAGACCGTAAAGTTGAGGCTCTTGCTGAAAAAATCCGTGCTATGGAAAGTCAAAATTCTCTCGGTTTTGATGTTACTAATATGGGATTGGTTGAAGGTTTGAGAATTCCTCACAAGTTCAAAGCACCGTCCTTCGACAAATACAACGGTACTTCTTGCCCTCGTACCCATGTGCAGGCTTATTATCGAAAGATCTCTGCTTATACCGATGATGAAAAGATGTGGATGTATTTTTTCCAAGATAGTCTATCTGGGGCTTCTTTGGACTGGTACATGGAATTGAAGAGAGATTCTATCCGATGCTGGAGAGATCTGGGTGAGGCCTTCTTGAGGCAGTACAAACACAACATGGACATGGCGCCGAGCCGGACTCAGCTGCAGAGTCTTTGTCAGAAATCCAATGAAAGCTTCAAGGAGTACGCTCAGAGGTGGCGTGAACTGGCTGCTAGAGTTCAACCCCCTATGCTGGAGAGGGAGTTGACAGACATGTTTATCGGTACTCTTCAAGGTGTGTTTATGGACCGGATGGGGAGCTGCCCATTCGGTAGTTTTTCTGATGTTGTCATTTGTGGAGAGAGGACTGAGAGTTTGATTAAAACTGGGAAGATCCAAGATGCTGGTTCCTCTTCTTCTAGGAAGCCGTTTGTTGGGGCACCTCGTCGAAGGGAGGGTGAAACTAATGCTGTTCAACACCGCAGAGATCAGAACAGAATTGAATACCGTCAAGCTGCTGCAGTAACCATTCCGACACCTCAACCTCGTCAACAACAACAAAGAGTTCAACAACCGCAACAACAACAACAACAACAGCGTCCTTTCCAGCCTAGGCAGAAGTTACAGGCTGATAGAAAATTTGATCCTCTGCCTATGTCTTACGCAGAGCTACTACCCGAACTACTCAGGTTGGGGATGATTGAGTTGCGAACAATGGCTCCGCCTACAGTATTGCCTCCTGGATACGACGCCAACGCCCGTTGTGACTTTCACTCTGGGGCGCCAGGCCACCATACTGAGAAGTGTCGAGCTCTCCAGCACAAGGTTCAAGATTTGATCGATGCCAAGGCAATCAACTTTGCTCCAGTGCCTAATGTCGTAAACAACCCTATGCCTCAGCATAGTGGGCATAGAGTGAACAACATTGAAGGGAAAGAAGCTGAAGATCTGGTTGTTAATGTTGATGATGTTCAGACTTCTCTGCTAGTTGTGAAGGGCCGTCTGCTGAATGGGGGTGTCTACCCGGGCTGTGATGAAGATTGTTTGGGCTGTGCAGAATCTGAGAATGGTTGTGACCAGTTAAGGGTCGGTATCCAGGGTATGATGGATGAGGGTTGTTTGCAATTCAGTAGGGCTGTAAAGGATCGTGGAACAGCGTCAACTATCACCATTTACTTTAAACCGTCTGAAGAACGTGGACAAAGGGTCGTCAGTGCATCTGCAGCAAATGGTACCCCAGTTACCATTCCCGTGCCTGTAACCATCAGTGTTCCAACTACTACCGCTGCATCTGGAAGAAGGGCTGTTGAGAATAGTAAAGCCGTGCCGTGGAAGTATGATAATGCTCACCGCAGTTACAGAAGGGCTGAAAGTCAGACAAAACCAGTGAATCAAACTCCAGTGACAATTGGTTTACCGAATAGAGTTCCTGCAACTGTTGGTCCGGCTGTGGATAATGTAGGGGGTCCAGGAGGTTTTACCAGAAGCGGTCGTCTGTTCGCACCGCAGCCTTTGAGGGACAATAATGCTGAAGCTCTCGCCAAAGCAAAGGGTAAGCAAGCTGTGGTTGAGGAAGAACCTGTCCAGAAGGAAGCGCCCGAGGGGTCATTTGAGAAAGACGTGGAGGAGTTTATGAAAATAATCAAGAAGAGTGACTACAAGATCGTAGATCAGTTGAATCAAACTCCGTCCAAGATCTCTATACTTTCACTGTTGATGTGCTCTGAGGCACACCGTAACGCCTTGCTGAAGATGTTGAATCTGGCTTACGTACCTCAAGAGATTTCTGTCAATCAACTGGAGGGTGTGATGGCCAATGTGAGCACCAGGCATGGTGTAGGATTCACCAACCTAGACTTACCGCCTGAAGGGCGAAACCATAACAAAGCCTTACACATCACCATGGAGTGCAAGGGGGCAGTGTTGTCTCACGTATTGGTAGACACCGGGTCGTCGCTGAATGTGTTGCCTAAGCAGATTCTGAGGAAGATTGATGCGGAAGGGTTTGTGCTTAATCCCAGTGACCTGATCGTTCGTGCTTTCGACGGATCCAAACGTTCTGTGTGTGGGGAAGTTACTTTGCCTGTGAAGATAGGTCCTGAGGTATTCGATATCATCTTCTATGTTATGGACATCCAGCCCGCCTATAGTTGTTTGTTGGGACGTCCTTGGATTCATGCAGCAGGGGCAGTCTCGTCGACTCTCCATCAGAAGCTCAAGTATGTCTGGAACGGTCAGATTGTGACTGTGTGCGGTGAAGAAGAGATTCTGGTGAGTCATCTATCCTCGTTCAAATATGTTGAGGTGGATGGCGAGATCCACGAAACCTTATGCCAGGCGTTTGAGACTGTGGCTCTGGAGAAGGTGGCGTACGCGGAGCAGAGGAAGCCAGGTGTTTCAATTACTTCTTACAAGCAGGCTAAGGAGGTTGTTGATTCTGGCAAAGCTGAAGGCTGGGGCAAGATGGTGGATTTGCCTGTCAAAGAAGACAAATTTGGTGTTGGTTATGAGCCTCTCCGAGCAGAGCAGAATGGTCAAGCGGGTCCGAGTACCTTTACCAGCGATGGGCTGATGAATCATGGTGACGTCTCCGCAACCGGTATTGAAGACTGTGACAGCGATTGTGATTTGGACAACTGGGTTCGCCCGTGTGCACCAGGGGGGTCTATCAACAACTGGACGGCTGAAGAAGTGGTTCAAGTTACTCTTCTGACAGAGTAATTTTCTGTTGTTTTGTCATTTTGCATGAAAATCCTACGTTCTGCCCAAGGCGTAGTGATTCATTTTGTAGGGCCTCATCATGTTTTAATGATTATCATTAATGAAGGACATTTTTTGAACAAATTTTGTGATCCCTGTTTTTCTATGTTTTCTGTTTTCACTTTTTTTCAAAACAATAAAAATGGCAATGTTTTTTGTTTTTGTGACTTTATTGAACTCTTTTTCTAAAAACAAAGCATTAAACATGCAGAAGCGATCTTATGGCATTCGCTATGAACAGTTCTGTTATGGCTCAGTATGATTTCGACAATCCCATCTACCAGGCTGAAGAGGAGAGTGAGGAAGACTGTGAACTCCCTGCAGAATTGGTCAGATTGCTGAAGCAGGAGGAAAGGGTCATCCAACCTCATCAGGAGGAGTTGGAAACTGTTAATCTGGGTACTGAGGACGCCAAAAGAGAAATCAAGATTGGGGCTGCTTTAGAGGACTCTGTCAAGAGGAGGCTGATTGAGATGCTGAGAGAATATGTGGAAGTGTTCGCCTGGTCGTATCAAGATATGCCTGGTTTAGATACAGACATTGTGATGCATCGATTACCTCTTAGGGAAGGATGTCTTTCGGTCAAGCAGAAGCTTCGTAGAACGAGTCCTGACATGGCAACTAAGATCAAGGAAGAGGTTCAGAAGCAGTGGGATGCGGGTTTTCTGGCTGTCACCAGTTATCCGCCGTGGGTGGCCAACATCGTCCCTGTGCCGAAGAAGGATGGTAAAGTCAGAATGTGTGTCGATTACCGGGATTTGAACAGAGCGAGTCCGAAAGATGATTTCCCATTACCTCACATTGATGTATTGGTTGATAATACGGCTCAATCCTCGGTATTCTCTTTCATGGATGGTTTCTCCGGATATAATCAGATCAAGATGGCGCCAGAGGACATGGAAAAGACGACATTCATTACACCTTGGGGCACGTTCTGCTACAAAGTGATGCCATTTGGGCTGAAGAATGCTGGTGCTACCTATCAGAGGGCAATGACGACTCTCTTTCATGACATGATGCACAAAGAAATTGAAGTGTACGTGGATGATATGATTGCGAAGTCGCAGACAGAAGAGGAGCACCTGGTTAATTTGCAGAAGCTGTTCGACCGGTTGAGGAAGTTCAGACTGAGGTTGAATCCGAACAAGTGCACGTTTGGAGTGAGATCCGGGAAGCTCTTAGGCTTCATTGTCAGTGAGAAAGGGATTGAGGTAGATCCAGCAAAAGTCAAAGCTATTCAAGAGATGCCTGAACCGAAAACGGAGAAGCAAGTCCGTGGGTTTTTAGGGAGGTTGAACTACATTGCAAGGTTCATATCTCATCTAACTGCTACATGTGAACCAATTTTCAAACTACTCAGAAAGAATCAAGCGATCAAGTGGAATGATGATTGTCAGAAAGCTTTTGACAAAATCAAGGAGTATTTACAGAAACCTCCAATCCTCATACCTCCAGTTCCAGGGAGACCCCTGATAATGTACCTGTCAGTGATTGAGAACTCGATGGGGTGTGTATTGGGACAGCATGACGAGTCTGGTCGAAAAGAGCATGCCATATACTACCTTAGCAAAAAGTTTACCGACTGTGAAACAAGATATTCACTGCTCGAGAAAACTTGCTGTGCTTTGGCCTGGGCTGCTCGCCGACTAAGGCAGTATATGCTGAACCATACTACCTTATTGATTTCTAAAATGGATCCAGTGAAGTACATCTTTGAGAAGCCAGCTCTCACCGGACGTGTTGCCCGTTGGCAGATGATCTTAACTGAGTATGATATCCAGTACACGTCACAGAAGGCCATCAAAGGTAGTATTCTGTCAGACTACCTCGCCGAACAACCAATTGACGACTATCAGCCAATGATGTTTGAATTCCCTGATGAAGACATCATGTATCTTAAGATGAAAGATTGCGAAGAGCCTCTTGTCGAGGAAGGACCGGACCCGGATGACAAATGGACACTGATGTTTGATGGGGCTGTGAATATGAACGGTAATGGTGTTGGGGCAGTGTTGATCAATCCCAAAGGTGCTCATATACCTTTTTCTGCCAGATTGACGTTTGACGTCACCAACAACGAAGCTGAGTATGAGGCTTGTATCATGGGGATAGAAGAAGCCATTGATCTGAGAATCAAAACACTTGACATATTTGGAGATTCAGCTCTAGTGATCAATCAAGTCAATGGAGATTGGAATACGAATCAGCCGCATTTGATTCCGTATAGAGATTACACCAGGAGAATACTGACGTTCTTCAAGAAAGTGAAGTTGTATCACGTCCCCCGGGATGAGAATCAAATGGCTGATGCCTTGGCTACTTTGTCGTCTATGATCAAAGTTCATTGGTGGAATCATGTGCCACATGTTGCGGTGAATCGACTTGAGAGGCCTGCGTATGTGTTTGCAGCCGAGTCTGTTGTGATTGATGAGAAGCCGTGGTATTATGACATCAAGAATTTCCTCAAGACTCAGGAGTATCCTGAAGGTGCGTCGAAGAATGACAAGAAAACCCTGAGGAGGCTAGCTGGAAGCTTCTACTTGAATCAGGATGATGTATTGTATAAGAGAAACTTCGACATGGTCTTGCTCAGATGCGTGGACAGACCCGAGGCAGACATGTTAATGCAGGAAGTTCATGAAGGTTCCTTTGGTACTCATGCCGGCGGACATGCAATGGCTAAGAAATTGTTGAGAGCGGGTTATTACTGGATGACCATGGAATCCGATTGTTTCAAGTATGCTCGGAAGTGCCATAAGTGTCAAATCTATGCTGATAAGGTGCATGTACCACCAAGCCCTCTGAATATCATGAATTCGCCTTGGCCGTTTGCCATGTGGGGCATTGATATGATTGGGAAGATTGAGCCTACTGCTTCGAACGGACATCGCTTCATCTTGGTTGCGATTGATTACTTCACCAAATGGGTGGAAGCAGCTTCTTATGCTAACGTTACCAAACAAGTGATTACCCGGTTCATCAAGAAAGAAATCATCTGTCGTTATGGAGTTCCTGAGAGAATCATCACTGACAATGGTTCGAATCTCAACAACAAGATGATGAAAGAGCTTTGTAAAGATTTCAAGATTGAACATCACAATTCTTCTCCCTACAGACCGAAGATGAATGGTGCTGTAGAAGCGGCAAACAAGAATATCAAGAAGATTGTGCAGAAGATGGTCGTTACGTACAAGGATTGGCATGAGATGCTGCCTTTCGCTTTGCATGGGTACCGTACCTCAATACGTACGTCGACCGGGGCAACCCCTTACTCCCTTGTGTATGGTATGGAAGCTGTCCTACCTGTTGAAGTGGAGATTCCTTCTCTGAGAGTTTTATTGGATGTCAAGCTGGACGAAGCCGAGTGGATTCGAACAAGGTTTAACGAGTTGAGCCTTATCGAGGAGAGACGGCTAGCAGCTGTATGTCATGGACAGTTGTATCAGCGAAGGATGAAGCGAGCCTTTGATCAGAAAGTGCGTCCTCAAAGCTATCAGATTGGTGATCTAGTTTTGAAAAGGATCCTCCCTCCCGGTACAGATAACAGGGGCAAATGGACTCCTAATTATGAAGGTCCGTATGTTGTGAAGAAGGTCTTCTCCGGTGGAGCCTTGATGCTTACAACTATGGATGGTGAAGATTTTCCGTCTCCTGTCAACTCAGATGTAGTCAAAAAATACTTCGCATAAATTGACCCGCTGGACAAAAAAAAAGAGTCCAGGCAAAAAAAAAAGGGGCATCCCGGCGAACCAAAAACAGAAAGAAAAGGTTCGGGCAAAAATTAGGGATAAAATGAAAAATTTGTACACCCGGTAAGTCGAAAACCCGCAAGGGCGGCTTAGGCAAAAATGGGTATCCCGGTGGATTGAAAACCCGAAAGGGCGATCCAGGCAAAAATTAGGGATTAAAGCGAAGACTACAGTCTGAGTTGTCTGTACTTCATCAAGCTTTGTCGTCTGCCATCTCGAAAGATGTGATCCGTCCAGTCATTCTTTTCAGAAAGCAAGGAGTTGGGAGGAAAACTGATGATCTGTGAGTTATAACAGAATTGGGAAATAGTGGATGCCGTGTTCACATTGCCATTAGGATAGATTTTTTCCTTTTTTGTGCGCAATTACCTCTTTCTAGGAATTGCTTCCCAATGTATTTGCCTCTTCAGGCACATTTTCAATCAATAAAAGTCGTTATTCAGATAAATAGCTTTTCTGTTTTTATTTTTACTGTTTTGTTTGCAAAATGTCCGAATTTTTGATAAGCATTGCATATAAGAACATGGAGGCTACACAATAGCTTGCAGGATGACGAAACATTTGAAAATCATTTTGAATGTTGAGGACACTTGAACGTATCTTGTCCATGTATCCCCTGGGGGCATTTTGTTGTGCTGTTTTTTCAGATTGGCATCTGTGAGGACGTTTCCTCAACAGATATTTTCCCCAAGCAAGTTTGGAAGCTATCAGAGCTATGTTCCCCCGCGAAGACGTCTGTGGATGGTGCCTTCTATTCTCCAACAGATCTAAGTATTGCCTATCCCCAGCCGGCCTGTATTTGCCGATTTCCTCCCCGAGTGAGGCAGGTTCATTAAAGTTATCTCCAGCATTTATCCTACCTGTGGACTGAAGGATATCCCCAGCGGAGTTTATCTTTTCCCAGCAGCAGTGCTATTCTTCACCATGAGTATGAAGTCGCTTTACCATTCCTCAAGCAGAGTTCCCCGCAGAGTATCTCCCCAAGAGGAGTCTCCCCACAGAGTTGGAGTATCTGATCATTTCGGCTCCCTAGCCAGGGTTCATTCGCATTTTGCATGTAGTAATCATTGCATCCTCAAAAATCGCGTAGCATTTCCATTCATAAATGGAGCATTACGCCATAGAAAAATTCAAACATATGCATTCATTTGTTAACCGCATCAGACTGTATCCCCGACAGAGGCGGATCATTTTTGTTCAACGTCAGCACCAAGTCTGCTACAGTTGCTTCGACAGCATTCAGAATTGATTATCCCCACAGAGGTTTATTTCCTCACCCGTTGGTGACAGAAAGTTTGTTTCTCCCCAGTGAGACCCCCAGCAAGTGATCAGCCTTGCCTTGGCATATCTAAAAAGTTGTTCTTGTGATACCGGTAAATGTCATGCTAGCACCCACGTGTGTTTTCTTTGTTTGGTGTCGGTAAACACCGTTGTTTCGGTGTCTGTAAACATCGAGTTTTCTCTCCAGTCATCAGTAAATGTCTGGTCATCATTTTTGGTGTCGGTAAACACCATTGTTTCGGTGTCTGTAAACATCGAGTATTCTCTCCAGTCATCGGTAAATGTCTGGTCATTTTTTTGATGTCGGTAAACATCATCTTTCGATGTCGGTAAACATCGAGTCTCACCCCAGTCATCGGTAAATGTCTGATAACTCCCAGCTAGAAATCCCCAGTAGAGTCATCTGTAAATGTCCTATCTGGTTTCCAGTTGCGAATATTTGTTTGTATCTCCCCAATTAATTTCTCATCCCAGTCATCGGTAAATGTCTGGTCATTTCTTTTGATGTCGGTAAACATCATCTTTCGATGTCGGTAAACATCGAGTCTCATCCCAGTCATCGGTAAATGTCTGGTCAATAAAATCAAAATCCCCAGAAGTCGTCGGTAAACGTCTTGTCTGGTATCATCACAAAGATTTTGTTCCTCCCCACGTGGAGACGCCATCGGTAAATGGCCCAGTTTTCTTCGATATCGGTAAATATCGAATTCCCAGTTGCAGCATGCCATCGGTAAATGGTCTGGTTGAAGTTGATATCGGTAAATATCAAGTTCTAACCATCGGTAAATGGTCTCGCTTCCTTTCTGCATCAAATTTTGTTTCCCAGCAGCCATCGGTAAATGGTTGTGCTGAAGTTGATATCGGTAAATATCAAAGTTTCCAATTTTAACCATCGGTAAATGGTTTTGCTTTTCAGAATTTTGTTTCCCAGCAGCCATCGGTAAATGGTCTGGCTGAAGTTGATATCGGTAAATATCAAGGTCCCAGTTTTAACCATCGGTAAATGGTTTTGCTTTTCAGAAATTTGTTTTCCCCAGCCGCCATCGGTAAATGGTCGTGCTGAAGTTGATATCGGTAAATATCAAGGTTCCAGTTCTTCAACCATCGGTAAATGGTTTTGCTTTTCTGAAGCTGTCAATTGCAGTTTGTCATCGGTAAATGACGTGGTTCTTCTTGCATCATATCCAGTCTGTGCAAATTCTACGGTCCTTTGGTATTCAATCCCTGTTTACCCTGAAAGTCTGACAGCCGTTGCTCTCATCCATTCGGGTTCCCAGCTGATTGAATAGGGGCAGCTGTAGCACCTCAAATTTGCACCTATCATTGCACATACATTTTCATACTAGGTCATAGCATATCATGATCCATTGCATAGCATTTGCATTGTCCCCAGTTGCCTCAAGAGCATTCAAGCAAGAATTAGGTCAAACTAATCTCCTGATCAGTCAACCAAGCAAGCAAAGGAATTTCTCATTGAATCAAGGCCTTGGGGTTTGTCCAACAAGTTCACATGGCTTGGAGGTCTATTTGAAGTATTTTGGTCAAGGGTTAAGGGCTCAGAGGTCAGCAGTTCATGCCCAGACAGTCAAAAACCCTAGAAAGTCAACTGTCAGTCAAAGCAGTGGATGATGGTCATTCTTGTGGAATTTGGGCACCATGATCAGTAATCGAGAGTTCATACAACTTGGGACATCATTTGAAGTCAAGTTCTCAAGGAATTAGGGTTTTGAAGTCATCAGTCAATGCACAATCAATCAGAAACCCTAAAAGTCAACTGTTGGTCAACTGTCCATTCAATCAGTGATTGGATGATTGGAATTGGTTTTTGAGAGTTCATTCATGTCCAAATAGTCATCATACATCATGCCAAACACCATCATGGAAGAATTTGAAGCCAGATCATGAATTTCCCAAAATAGAAACTGGGCCTGTAACTGAAACCTGCCATAAATGGAAAGTCTTGATCCTCAAACTTACATTGTGATACAAGCCTCAAATGAATTTTTGCCCAACATGAAAGTTGAAGATCTTGTTCTCCCATTTCCAAAAAGTCCTAGAACTCTCAATTCCCATGTGTGGTTGGCAAGTTATGATCGAATCGATTTCAGAAAATCTTGAACTTCAGAAGGCCATATCTCTCAAACCGTTTGGCCAATTTTGGTGGGGTTTTTTCCTACAAGTCACATTTGATCCCCTCTTTCCAAAAATATAAATTTCATGTGCCAAAACTTCACCAATCAAAATGGCATATTTTGACCTTTTTCATTTAAATGTAAGTTTGACCAAGAGTTGACTTTTTGATTTAAACATTTTTTCAACATTTGGCCAATTGGAACAGCTCATAAATGTCATTTAGAATGTGTTTGCAAAGTCAAAATATGCAGTACATGAGGCCATGGCTTGGTTGCTTGAATTGTAAGAAAAGTACAAGTTTCACTATACCACTCCATGCTTGCATTTGAACCATGCCTTGGTACCTTCAAACAGAACTTTTAGAGGCCATTCTCTGTCAATTGAACACATCTTAGCAGCCTAAAACCTCAGAAAAAAGGGCCATGCTTGCTTACTTGAATTTTGGGACAAAAGGACAAAACCAACCATACCTCCATGCCTTAATTTGTACTGTCCAATAGCAGTTTGGACAGCACTACTTTTCTGTCAAGAGAAAGGGCATGGCAGCCACAAAAAAAGAGGGGGTAATGCAGCAGAAATTCATGAATGAACTTGGCCCACACTTTGCTTGGTACTAGAACAGCAATTATGCAGCATTCTGCTACCAGCTTGAAATGAAGTTAAAGCCATAACACAAAAACAGACCAAACACTCTTGATTCATTCTAAAACCTCACCCTTGCTATGTACTTCATTTTGCTGTCAAAAACAACCCTGTCATGAAAAACCAGTAACACCCTCCTAATTCACACCTTGATATTTGGCCTTTGTTTTGGTCTGTCCAAAAGACAATGACATAACTTAACCAACATCCTGCAGCATCACAAGACCATTTTGGCCAAGGCAAATGGATAGGGCAAACCTCATTCACAAAAACTCACTCATTTTGGCAGGCTGAAATTGATTCTGCTGAGATCCAACAAAAACCTCACCTTGCCATTGGACCATTTTGAAACTAGTAGCCACCAACCAAACCAGACAACTTCACATCCACACACACTTCACTTGGGCATTTTAGCAAAAACTCTGTCACAACTCAAGAGAGCACAAGACCAAAACTTTGGCCTGCAGAAAAACAATTCCTAACAGCAGAGTTTTATCATGACCAAACCTTCATAACAAACCATTCATCACTCATCCTAAAACTAACTCACCTTACCTTGCTATTTGTCTGGCCATACATAACAAAACACAGACCTTGCCTTGCATTTTTCTGACAAAACCTGGTCCAGACTAACAAAAAGCACCAAAACCTGGCCAAACCACAGAGAAACATAGAGCAGCAAATGAAAAAAAACACCATGTTCCTGTCATGAGAAAAAACTGCCAACAGCTCACTCTCTCAACTAACCCTGCTATTTTGCATCCCACATCTTCTGTCAAAAACAAAAGCACCAAAACCAAGCCTTGCCTTGCAACCCTGTCATAAAACCAACAACAGCACTTCATTTTTTGAGGTTGATTCTCAAACCTGCACACACCTTGCTACTTGCATTGCATCTCTAGCTTCCAATAGTCCAAACCTGCTAACCAAAAAAACCAGTGGAACTTCACTGATGCACATACACATCCTTGGCCACACTTTCCTAAACCTGTCCAAGAGAACAAAGCCAAGTAACCCTGCCATGAAACCAACAACAGGCCAGACTTGCCCTCTGATTTTTCACTCAAAACCTCACTTGCATTTTCTGTCCAAAAGATGTCCAAACACACAATGAACCTGACCTGGCCTGGCTTGAGATAGTCATCAAACACATAGCCAACAAACACAAACCAATGCAACAGAACTGAACACATTCATTCATGCTAGAAAAACATCTTGGCATTTACACAAAAGCTGTCAAAACTCTAAGGTCAAGTGTTGGAAGTTTTCAGGAGGTGCTGAGCTAACATACTTCATTCTCCATCATTGCAAGGCCAAAAGAAGCAACTGTTTGAGCTCGAATCAACCAAAGCAACACTGTTTCACATTTTCTTCAAAAATAAGTAAGTGAATCGACCTCCTCCTTTCACCATGCCATGATATGTTTTAGATAGTTTGTTGTATGCTGATTCCAATGAACATTAGTTTGCTTGAAATGATCAACTATGCTGAAAGAAATAAGGATTTCATTTTTCATGCTTAAATGTGTTTTTCTTCGATTTGCTGTGATGCTGGGGTTTCCATGAAAACTATGACTTGATTAGGTATGTATGATGCATGAGGATCACATTGATATGCTTATTTCTTGTTTCTGGTTATTTCGAATTTTTGAGTTCATGTTGATGATGAAGGCAAGCTGCTGTTTAAACCCTAGTTTTCCAGAAGTTTACATGAATGTTGTGGCTTACTATTGCTTTAGTTGTGTGAGAGCCAATACCATGCTGTGGTGTGATTTGCTAGTTTTGATTGTTGTCTGATGATGTTAAGCATGAGGTGATGAATGTTGCTGCTATGATGAACTCTGTCATTGTTTCCAGAAAAATCCAGCTTCATAGATGCATGTATATTGATTGCTGCTATTGTTCTTGTTGCATGATACCATCATTCCATTGTCATGCTGTTGATGCACCTTGTTCGAATTTCTATTGCTAATGCTGATGATGAATCATGAGATGAATTCGATTGCCTTGCTGCTAAAACCTGCCATGATAAACCCTGTTATTTTTCCAGAAAACTAGCTCATGTATGTTGGTTGCTGTTTGTCTGTTGGTGTTTGAAGTTTGTTTTGATGTTGGTAACAACACAATGAGCAAATGCCCTGCTATTAAACCTTAAGTTGCCCAGAAATCCATATGGTTTGTGGCTATTGTGTGTGGGTTGCGACTACTTGCTTGTTGCATATTTGTTATGTTATGTGTTGCTGTTCATTTGTTGTTGTTTTTGATCGAATGCTGAATGCCATAGCCATTGCACATGCTGTAAAACCCTAGGGTTTTAGAAACCCAGAACCATGAACAACCATTGGCCGTGTACTGTTCCATTGGGAACTGGCCAATCACAACATTTCGTTGTGTAGGCCAAAACTGTGTCGTTTTGTTAAGTGAAGGAGTTAATTACAAAACTGCCATCGTTGACTCCTTGTTGGACCCCATTTGCCATGCTATCTTGTTCATACTTCATCCATTATTCACTCAACTTAAACAATTCATTTTTAATTCAAATTTCATCCAAAAAATCCTGAAATCTTTTGCATGATGATCACAAATGTGTCTAGTATTTTATTGTGATTTTTAATTAATTTTCCATTGGCTGGATTTTAATTGATAAATATTTTCTTGACATGTATGCCAAAATGATACATTGTGCCATTCCTTTTGTGAAATAATGATGATGCATCCTTTGAGTTTGAAATTTTTTTTGTGATGAAACTAGACACATTGACCTTCATTTCCATATAAAGATTGGGCATTTATCATTTGTGGTTTGCTAGTTATGATTTTTGAACTAGGGTGTGACAATTTGTGTCACACCAATGATATGCAAATGTATGATTTTTGTTCACATGTCTCCTGGCCTCCAAACAACTTGAAATTTTGCATGAATCATCTATTACATGTCTAGTTTGTGTATGAATTTTCTTGGAATTAACCATGCTGTTTTCCATTTGATTGTGAATTTTCTTCCATGCTTAGTCATTTGTTGACTTTATGTGATACATGTTGCCAAATCTTTTGGGAAATTCTCATAACATATTGTATGACCATGAAATTTCATATGGGATAACTAGACATCTCAAGCTTTGCATTGGTGTTAATCTCATTCATTTCTCTTCTGTTTTCAATTTGATATGATTTTTTTGAAGTTGACCCATGCTTGTTGACTTTCATTGTGCTTGCTTGAACTTGGTTTGACTTCATGATTTTATTTGACTACCTTCCACTTATCCAAATGCCATGAAATTTGACATGCTTACCATGCTATGTTTTAGGAGTGATCATGATTTATTTGGTGATTTTTGGAAAATGTTTAGATAGCTTTTGAGTTAAGTCTTTCTGTTGACTTCTATGAGCTTCTGTTTGCCATGTTTTGACCTAAATGGTTCATGAAATGATGATAGTGATTGATATGAGTGTGAATCCAATTGGTTGTGTTTCCTAATTGTTTGAACATGATTTGGGATGCTTGCCCTTTGCTGTTTTGACTTTTCCATTCATTTTTGACCCTAGGCTTGTCCTAGTGGTCCTGCTACTCACCTTTGAGCTTGTGTTTTCAGGTTGACCATCAAATGGCCATTGAGACCAAATTCTTTTGATTGAGCTTGCTCAAGTATCATTGTCTAACCTCTTTGTTTTGTAGGTGGCTTGGCTCACATGCCCTAAGCCTTGTGCCTCGCACATCCATGTGCCTCTAATGGACTGTTGTTGTCTGTTTCTTTTTGTTTTGTTTGAAGTTGCATACTAATATCTGCTTGACTGTTCCAGGTGCTTTAGTTGCTTAGTTCCTTGTGAACTTTTTGCTTTGCTTTGCTTATATAAGCAATTTGCATTGAGGTATGTCTCTTTGTCTTCATGTAGTCTGGAAGACCTGGCCTGTTACTTGGCCAGGCAACTGTCTGAAGTCCTCCTTAAGAGGCAATGTTTGTGGATGTTTAACTTTTGTCCTTACATAGAGTCAAAGTCCTCCTAAGTGAAGAGGCAATTGGTGGAAGGTAGGGATATGCAATCTATCCCCCACTATTCAGTGTGTCATCTGCTTTTGCTCACACCACTGTGTTGATGCATTGCAGATACAAACCCAAGATCTTGTACAATTGTACAGTTGAGTCAGTTTCAAATGTGTAGAAGGGTTCCCACTTTCTGGACCCACACATTCTTGTCAAATGCTCTCCCTGGCCAGGGATAGAAGCAATGAGGCACACCCCTCATCACCTTTCATCTGCTTCACCTTAGTCTCTCAATGGCAAGGTTAAGAGCAACACTCACCCCATTCCAGAGGTTTGTTTGTCGAGGTTGATATGACCCCTTGACTAAAACCTAACCCTTGTTTGAGCCACTTGTTTGTGTATAGCGTGTGCTATCTGTGCTTGTAGGATTGTTTGACTTGCTTCCTGTGCAAGTTAGGATTGTTTGACTTGCTTCCTGTGCAAGTTAGGATTAGTTTAGACTTGCTTCCGGTGCAAGTTAGGTTTTACTTGGCTTGCTTCCTGTGCAAGTCAAGTCTGTGTGGCTTACTTCCTGTGTGAGCCATGTTTAGAGTTGTTTGGCCGAACTACGGCAACTCTGATTCTCATGTTCAGGTGAGATACGTAGGCACTAGACGCGATGTCTTGTCGAGTTTGACTAACCACTAACACTAACAATTTTCTCTCACCCCTGTTGTGATTGAGATATCCCCTTTCTCTTGCCCTAGTTGCAATCGAGACCTTGCTCTTTCCTGTGTCTGTTCAGGATAGGTTGGCCCTTGTGCCATTTAGCTAGAAACCTTAACTTAGGGATGATCTTGCATGATAACATCTAGGCTCGAGTCGTAGTCTCCCTAGTTGTGTCTCCCTCTGTTATCTGGTTAGGCTAGATCTTTTGTCCCTGCGTAGGGGAACTACATCGCCCTGATCTTCATACCAGATGAAGTATGTAGGCAGGAGATTGAGCTGATCTCTCCGGGCGCCCTTTTTCTTTTTCCACCTTTGTGTCTTGACCACCCTTGTGTGTGTTTAGGTTCGGATGCTGATGTAAGCCCAGTGATTGGCATTCAGGCTCCACGTTTGCCTCTTTGTGTGTTGTTTCGGTTCGGATGCTGATGTAAGTCCAGTGATTGGCATTCAGGCTCCACGTTTGCCTGTGTCTTGTTTGCTTGTGTGCGTGTCAGCCGAGCTACGAATGCTCTGATTCTTCTCTCGTCCGAGAAGATATGTATGCGTAGGATGCGATATCCTAGCGAGCATGTGTCGTTTCCCCCAGTCCGAACTACTTCGACTCTGATGTCTATGCCTGACAGACTAAGTAGGCCCAGGATGCGACATCCTGCCGAGTCAGTTTCAGTCAGTTTCTTGTGTCTCTTTCAGCCAGCGTGTGTGAGTATTTGAGCAGTGTTTAGCAACCAATTTATCCTTCCTTTTGTGCGTGGATCCCGTAGAGTACTACGGATGCGTAGGGGTGCTAATACCTTCCCTTCGCATAACCGACTCTCGAACCCATTCTCTTTGGTCGCGAGACCATGTTCTTTCCAGGTTTACTCTGAGCGTTTCCTTTCCCTCTTTTGGGATAAATAACGCACGGTGGCGGCTCTGTTGTTTCTTTCTTTTCCCGCCGGTTTTTCGCGCGATGCGACACTGAGCAACTAAAAGCACCTGAAATAGTCAAGCAGACATTAGTATGCAACTTCAAAACAAAGCAAAAGGAAACAGACATCAACAGTTAATCATAAGCAAGTGAATGTGCAAGGCACAAGGCTCAAGGCATGTAAGCCAAGCCACCTACAAAACAAACAAGTTAATCAGTGATATTCAAGCAAACTCAATTGAAAAGAATTGGTCTCATTGGTCATTTGTTGGTCAACCTGAAAACATGAGCTCAAAGGTGAGTAACAGGACCACTAGGGCAAGCCTAGGGTCAAAATGGGATGAAAAGATCAAAACAGCAAAGGTCAAGTATCCAAAATCATGTTCAAACAATCAAGAAACAATACCAATTGGTTTTACATTCATATCAATCATCATCATCATTTCATGAACAAGTTAGGTCAAAGCATGGCATTTAGAAGCTCATAGAAGTCAACAGCAAGACTTGAATCAAAATCAATCTCAAACATTTCCAAAAATTACCAAATAAATCATGATCAACCACAACCCACAACATGGTAAGCATGTCAAATTTCGTCTCATTTGGACAAGTGGAAGGCAGTCAATGAAAATCAGAAAGGCAAGGCAATTTTGAACATGCTCAAAGAAGTCAACCAAACATGCATCAACTTGAAAAATTCATAAATCAGAGATGGCATATGATAAATGAATGGGACTAAAACCATGGCAAAGCTTAAGATGTCTAGTAATCACATATCAAATTTCATGTCCATCTAATAAAGTATGAGCATTTCACAAAACAAATGGGAACAAGTGTCACAAAAAGTCAACATAAGACCAAACAGGGGACAAAAATCTCAATCAATTGGAAAATTCCATAAACAAATCCACAAAAAATCATATGTAAACTAGACATACTCAAGCTCAATCATGCAAAAAATCAATCCATTTTGAGGTAAAGAAGCATGGCTATGAAAATCAACAAGTTGCACATCAATGGTGTGACACAAATTGTCACACCCTACTTCAAAAAATCATAACTCAATGACCAGAGAAGATAAATTCATGAACTCTATACCAAAATCACCATGGATGTGTCTAGTTTATGCACAAACAATTTCAAAGTCAAAGGATAAAGCATGACTATTTCACAAAGGTTTTGGTAAAAGGTACGAAATATTGATACATGTCACAAACCCTAATGCCAAATAAAAACCAACCATCCAAAAATTCTGGAAAAAATATGAAAAAATAATAGAGATCATGATGAAGACAATGCAAAAATTCCCATCAATTTTGGATTTAAAACAAAGGAGTTATGATTTTTACAAGATGAAGATCAAAAATGAAATTAAAATGAAAAACAACATTAGTTAATAGGTCATGAGGGCACGCTGGATGGCAATTTTGTAAATAGCCATGCCACTAATCCAAACGCGGTCGTTTAGGCAATGCAGGGGAAATAATTTGATTGGCTCATGCGCTACAGGACCATGCAATGCACGTGAATCTCCAGAATTCTGGGCAGCTCAAGCATATTTTAGGGTTTCTTATGAACAGTGAGCAACATTCATCTTCCCCAATTCGATTCCAACAAAAATTTTCCAGAAAATGAAATTAATCATACCATTCAACTCAGCCAAGCATAACTAACACAAATCCAACAATAATTTCCATGGAATCGAGCTAATCAACATGAATCGAGCAAAAACTTATTTCAACATCAAACTTTAAAACAGCATAACTTCACAAATACTCAACCATTTTCATCAACTTAAAGCTTATAATGACCAGCAAGAAAGGCTTTACACAAGGCACAACATCATTTCAAGAGATGAGAAATTCGAAATACATACCAGATTTGAAGAAATTAGTGAAACAGTTGGAATTTGGTGGTGCCTTGCTGAAACAGGTGCTCCAAAGTCCTTCAAATGATGAATGATGAAGAGGGTTTGGCTCGAGATAGCTTGGGATGGCTCTAATCAACTTCTGCCATTAGAGTGTTCTTCAATGGAACAGTTGCAAGAATGCTCCACAGTCAAGGAATACCACTCGCAGTGAGCTCCAAAAGGGTGGTATATGATGTAGCAAACAAGGCAATGTCAAGTGCTTCACAATTTTTTCCACAAAAATTCAAAGATAGAAAGATGGAGATTTTGAGAGAGTGAGAATTCTGTGTGCAAAAATGGCTGCTAGGGCTTCCTTTGAGCAGAAAAAATGATATATATTTGCTGTTTCAAGTTGGATTAGTGAGAGCTAAACACAATTTAGTTTAATGAAGCATTTTGCTAAATGGCCACTTTGGTTCACATGGTGAGGTGTAATGGCAAGAGCACGAAAATGGGCTTGGCAACAAGTCATAAACAACATATCTGAACATATTTGCAAGGCCAAAGTGGTTGGAAATGATTAATTTGAAACTTCACTTTTTCACCTCACTTGAAAATAAATCAAGCAAGTTAAAAAATGCCATTTTGATCCATGAGGTTTTGGTGCATGAGGGTTACATTTTTGGAAAGAGGAGGTCAAATGTGACTTGTTGGAAAAAACCCCACCAAATTTGGCCAAATGGTTTGAGAGATATGGCCTTTTGAAGTTCAAGAATTTTTGAAAATGAATTGATCATATCTTGCCAACCATACATGGGAATTGAGAGTTCTTGGACTTTTTGGAAATGGGAGAACAAGATCTTCAACTTTCATGTTGGGCAAAAATTCATTTGAAGCTTGTATCATGATGTAAGTTTGGGATCAAGAAGTTTCCATTTTTGGCAGTTAAAATTACAGGTCCAGTTTCTATTTTTGGAAATTTCTGATTTGGCTTCAAATTCTTCAATGATGATGTTTGACATGATATATGAGGCCTATTTGGACATGAATAAGCTCTCTCAAACCAAATCCCACCATCAAAACCATAAAATCAGTCACAGTTGACCAAGTTTGACTTTTTTAGGGTTTCTGACTGACTGTGCATTGACTGATGACCTCTGAACATCCAATCTTTGACCTAAACACTTCAAATGGATCCCCAAGTCATGTGAACATGTTGGACCAACCCTAGGGCCTTGGCTCCTTGGAAATTGTGCTTGCTTGCTTGATTGACTGATCTCCTGATCAGTTTGACCTAATTCTCCTGATGATCTTGCACTTGAGGCAAAAGGGACAATGCAATGCTATGCAGTGGACCATGTTATGTTATGACCTAGTATGAGAATGTATGTACAATGATAGGTGCAAATTTGAGGTGCTACAGCTGCCCCTATTCAATCAGCTGGGAACCCGAACGGATGATAGCAACGGCTGTCAGACTTTCAGGGTAAACAGGGATTGAATACCAAAGAACCGTAGAAATTTGCACCAACTGGATATAATACAAGAAGAACCACGTCATTTACCGATGACAACTGCATGATAACTTCAGAAAAGCAAAACCATTTACCGATGGTTAGAAACTGGAAACTTGATATTTACCGATATCAACTTCAGCGAGACCATTTACCGATGGCTGCTGGGAAAACAACTTCTGAAAAGCGAAACCATTTACCGATGGTTAAAAGACTGGAAACTTGATATTTACCGATATCAACTTCAGCGAGACCATTTACCGATGGCTGCTGGGAAACATCTTCAGAAAAGCGAAACCATTTACCGATGGTTAAAAGACTGGAAACTTGATATTTACCGATATCAACTTCAGCGAGACCATTTACTGATGGCTGCTGGGAAACAACTTCTGAAAAATAAAACCATTTACCGATGGTTAAAACTTGATATTTACCGATATCAACTTCAGCAAGACCATTTACTGATGGTTGCTGGGAAATAATTTGATGTAGAAAGGAAGCAAAACCATTTACCGATGGTGGCTTCAAAGCAACTTGATATTTACCGATATCAACTTCAACAAGGCCATTTACCGATGGCTGCTGCAACTGGGAATTCGATATTTACCGATATCGAAGAAAACTGGGCCATTTACCGATGGCATCTCTGCTTGAGGAGGAACAAAATCTTTGTGGTGGAACCAGACAAGACGTTTACCGACGACTTCTGGGGATTTTTGATTTTATTAACAAGAGAACAAAGAATGACCAGACATTTACCGATGACTGGGATGAGACTCGATGTTTACCGACATCGAGAGATGATGTTTACCGACATCAAAAGAATGACCAGACATTTACCGATGACTGGGAATGAGAAATTTATTGGGGAGATACAAACAAATATTCGCAACTGAAAACCAGGTAGGACATTTACCGATGACTCTACTGGGGATTTCTAGCTGGGGAATTATCAGACATTTACCGATGACTGCGGGAAAGACTCGATGTTTACCGACATCGAAAGATGATGTTTACCGACATCAAAAAATGACCAGACATTTACCGATGACTGGGTGAGACTCGATGTTTACCGACATCGAAAGATGATGTTTACCGACGTCAAAATGACCAGACATTTACCGATGACTGGAATGGGACTCGATGTTTACCGACACCGAAGCAATGGTGTTTACCGACACCAAAAATGACCAGACATTTACCGATGACTGGAATGAGACTCGATGTTTACCGACACCGAAGCAATGGTGTTTACCGACACCAAAAATGACCAGACATTTACCGATGACTGGAATGAGACTCGATGTTTACCGACACCGAAGCAATGGTGTTTACCGACACCAAACAAAGAACACACGCGGGTGTTGACATGACACTTACTGGTATCACAAGAACGACATCTTAGATATGCCAAGGCAAGGCTGATCACTTGCTAGGGAGTCTCACTGAGGAGAAACAATCTTTCTGTCACCAACGGGTGAGAAAATAAACCTCTGTGGGGATATCAATCCTGAGTACTGTCAAAGCAACTGTAGCAGACTTGCTGTGCTGATGTTGAACAAAATGATCCGCCTCTGTCGGGGATACAGTCTGATGGGGTTTCGAACACATGAATGCATATGTTTGAATTTTTCTATGGCGTAATGCTCCCTATAGAATGGAAATGCTACGCAGTTTTGAGGATGCAATGATTACTACATGCAATGCAACATGATGAGGACTCCGCCGGGGAATACACAGGACGACTGTGCTGAGAAACCATCAATACAATTCCGCTGGGGGAAAACAACTCGCTGGGGAGCAATAAAGCAACTTGCTACTGACAAAAGTAAATTACTGGGGATATCCCAATCAATTCACAAGAACTCCGCTTGGGGAAAATAAACCAGGCAACTCTCTGGGGATAAGGCTCATACAGACCTCAGATGCGATAAACTCTGCTTTGGGAAATATCCGTTACTCCGCCGGGGACGACCCACATAATCCACAAGTAGAAACAAACTCAGCTGGGGACGCAGGTATCGACCTGCTATGGAAACTCGTCCAATCCACTGGTGGGATGAACTCTGCTGGAGAAATGATTGCTTCGCTGGGGAAGACTTAACCAATCCATAGCTAGGAGAAATAACTTCGTTCTAGGAAATAGCTGCTGGAGAATGCTCACAGGTGACGACCTGCACAACGGAACAACATATGCCCCAGGGGATACGTGGACAAGATACGCTCAAGTGTCCTCAACATTCAAAATGATTTTCAAATGTTTTAGTCTTTCTGCACGTTATTGTTTAGCCTTCATGTTTTTAGATGCAATGTTTATCAAAAATTTGGACGTTTTTGCAAACAAAACAGTAAAAGTAAAAAACAAGAGAGCAATTTATCTGAATAACAACTTTTATTGATTGAAAATGCGCCTGAAAAGGCAAATACATTGGGAAGCAATTCCTAGGAAGAGGTAATTGCGCACAAAAGGAAAATAAACTATCCTAATGGCAATGTGAATACGGCATCCACTGTTTCCCAACTCTGTTATAACTCATAGATCATCAGTTTCCTCCCAACTCCTTGCTTTCTGAGAAGACTGATTGGACCGATCACATCTTTCGAGATGGCAGTTGACGAAGCGTGACGAAGTACAGATAACTCAAACTGTAGTCTTCGCTTTAATCCCTCTTTTGGCTGGATCGCCCTTTCGGGTTTTCAATCCACCGGGATACCCATTTTTGCCTAAGCCGCCCTTGCGGGTTTTCGACTTACCGGGTGTACATTTTTTCATTTTATCCCTAACTTTTGCCCGAACCTTTTCTTTCTGTTTTTTGGTTCGCCGGGATGCCCATTTTTGCCTGGACTCTTTTATTCTTTTCGTCCAGCGGGTCAATTTATGCGAAGTATTTTTTGACTACATCTGAGTTAACAGGGGAAGGAAAATCTTCACCGTCCATAGTTGTAAGCATCAAGGCTCCACCAGAGAAAACCTTCTTCACAACATATGGACCTTCGTAATTAGGAGTCCACTTGCCCCTGTTATCTGTACCGGGAGGAAGGATCCTTTTCAGAACTAGATCACCAATTTGAAATGTCCGAGGACGCACTTTCTGATCGAAGGCTCGCTTCATCCTTCTCTGATATAACTGCCCATGGCAAACAGCTGCTAACCGTCTTTCTTCGATAAGGCTTAACTCATTAAACCTTGTCCGAATCCACTCGGCTTCGTCCAGCTTGACATCTAATAATACCCTCAGAGAAGGGATCTCCACTTCAACAGGCAGGACTGCTTCCATACCATACACAAGGGAGTAGGGGGTTGCCCCGGTCGACGTACGCACTGAAGTACGGTACCCATGCAAAGCGAAAGGCAGCATCTCGTGCCAATCCTTGTACGTAACGACCATTTTCTGCACAATCTTCTTGATATTCTTGTTTGCCGCCTCTACAGCACCATTCATCTTCGGTCTGTAAGGAGAAGAATTGTGATGTTCAATCTTGAAATCTCTGCAAAGCTCTTTCATCATTTTGTTGTTGAGATTTGAACCATTGTCAGTGATGATTCTCTCAGGGACTCCATAACGACAGATGATTTCTTTCTTGATGAACCGGGCAACCACTTGTTTGGTAACACTAGCAAAGGAAGCTGCTTCCACCCATTTGGTGAAGTAGTCAATCGCAACCAAGATGAAGCGATGTCCATTCGAAGCAGTAGGCTCAATCTTCCCAATCATATCAATGCCCCACATGGCGAACGGCCAAGGCGAGTTCATGACATTCAACGAGCTTGGTGGTACATGCACCTTATCAGCATAGATCTGGCATTTATGGCACTTCCGAGCGTACTTGAAGCAATCGGATTCCATAGTCATCCAGTAATAACCGGCTCTCAGCAATTTCTTCGACATTGCATGACCACCAGCGTGGGTACCAAACGAACCCTCGTGCACTTCTTGCATCAACATGTCTGCTTCGTGTCTATCCACGCATCTAAGCAAGACCATGTCGAAATTCCTCTTGTACAACACATCATCCTGATTCAAGTAAAAGCTTCCAGCTAGCCTTCTCAGGGTCTTCTTATCATTCTTTGACGCACCCTCAGGATACTCTTGAGTTTTGAGGAAATTCTTGATATCATAGTACCACGGTTTTTCATCAATCGCAACAACAGACTCGGCTGCAAACACATACGCAGGCCTCTCGAGTCGATTCACCGCAACATGTGGCACATGATTCCACCAATGAACCTTTATCATGGAAGATAAAGTAGCCAAGGCATCAGCCATCTGATTCTCGTCTCGGGGGACATGATACAACTTCACCTTCTTGAAGAACGTCAGTATTCTTCTGGTGTAATCTCTATACGGAATCAAATGCGGCTGGTTCGTATTCCAATCTCCATTGACCTGATTGATCACGAGAGCAGAATCTCCAAATATGTCAAGTGTTTTGATCCTCAGATCAATGGCTTCTTCTATCCCCATGATACAAGCCTCATACTCAGCTTCATTGTTGGTGACGTCAAAAGTCAATCTGGCAGAGAAAGGTATATGAGCACCTTTGGGATTGATCAATACTGCCCCAACACCGTTACCGTTCATATTCACAGCCCCATCAAACATCAGTGTCCACTTGTCATCAGGATCCGGTCCTTCCTCGACAAGCGGCTCTTCACAGTCTTTCATCTTCAGATACATGATGTCTTCATCAGGGAATTCAAACATCATAGGCTGATAATCGTCAATCGGTTGCTCGGCAAGGTAGTCTGACAGGATACTACCTTTGATGGCCTTCTGTGACGTGTACTGAATGTCATATTCTGTTAAGATCATCTGCCATCGAGCAACGCGCCCGGTGAGAGCCGGCTTCTCAAAGATGTACTTGACTGGATCCATCTTAGAAATCAACAGAGTAGTATGGTTCAACATATACTGCCTTAGTCGGCGAGCAGCCCAGGCCAAAGCACAGCAAGTTTTCTCGAGCAGTGAATATCTTGTTTCACAGTCGGTAAACTTTTTGCTTAGGTAGTATATGGCATGCTCTTTTCGACCAGACTCGTCATGCTGTCCCAACACACACCCCATTGAAGTCTCGGTAACTGATAGGTACATTATCAATGGCCTCCCTGGAACTGGAGGAATCAGGATTGGAGGGTTCTGTAAATACTCTTTAATCTTGTCAAAAGCTTTCTGACAATCATCATTCCATTTGATCGCCTGATTTTTTCTAAGCAGTTTGAAAATTGGTTCACATGTGGCAGTTAGATGAGATATGAACCTTGCAATGTAGTTCAACCTCCCTAAAAACCCACGGACTTGCTTTTCCGTCTTTGGTTCAGGCATCTCTTGAATAGCTTTGACTTTAGCTGGATCAACCTCAATCCCTTTTTCACTAACAATGAAGCCTAACAGCTTCCCTGATCTCACCCCAAACGTACACTTGTTCGGATTCAGCCTCAGTTTGAACTTGACCAACCTGTCAAACAACTTATGCAGATTAACCAGGTGCTCCTCTTCTGTCTGTGACTTCGCAATCATATCATCCACGTACACTTCGATCTCTTTGTGCATCATGTCATGAAAGAGAGTCGTCATTGCCCTCTGATAGGTAGCACCGGCATTCTTCAGCCCAAATGGCATCACTTTATAGCAGAATGTGCCCCAAGGTGTAATGAATGTCGTCTTTTCCATGTCCTCTGGCGCCATCTTGATCTGGTTATAGCCCGAGAAACCGTCCATGAAAGAGAATACCGAGGATTGAGCCGTATTATCCACCAATACATCGATGTGAGGTAATGGGAAATCATCTTTCGGACTTGCTCTGTTCAGATCCCGGTAATCGACACACATTCTGACTTTGCCATCCTTTTTCGGCACAGGAACAATGTTGGCAACCCACGGTGGATATCTGGTAACAGCCAGGAAACCTGCATCCCACTGCTTCTGAACCTCTTCCTTGATCTTGACAGCCATATCAGGACTTGTTCTGCGAAGCTTCTGCTTGACTGACGGACACTCTTCTTTCAGAGGTAACCGATGCACCACAATGTCTGTATCCAACCCGGGCATGTCTTGATATGTCCAGGCGAATATTTCCACATACTCTCTTAGCATCTCAATTAGCCTCCTCTTGACAGAGTCTTCTAAAGCAGCCCCAATCTTGATTTCTTTTCTGGCGTCCTCAGTACCCAGATTAACGATCTCCAACTCCTCCTGATGAGGTTGGATAACCCTTTCCTCTTGCTTCAGCAATCTGACCAATTCTGCAGGGAGTTCACAGTCTTCCTCACTCTCCTCTTCAGCTTGGTAGATGGGATTATCAAAATCATATGGAGCCATAACAGAGTCGTTCACAGGGGATGCCAAAATATCACTTCTGCATGTTTAATGTTTTATTTTAGAAAAAGATTTCAATAAAGTCACAAAAAACAAAAACATTGCCATTTTTATTATTTTGAAAAAGTGAAAAACCAAAAATAGAAAGACAAAGATCTCAAAATTTGATTGCAAAACGTCCTTTATTTATGATAATCATTAAAACATGATGAGGCCCTACAATGAACCACTACGTCTTGGGCAGAACGTAGGGTTTTCATGCAAAATGAAAAAAACAAAGGAAAATTACTCTGTCAGAAGAGTAACTTGGACCACTTCTTCAGCCGTCCAATTGTTGATAGACTCCCCTGGTGCACACGGGCGGACCCAGACGTCTACATTACAATCATTGTCAACATCTTCACCCTCAGTAGCAAAGACATCCCCATGGTTCATCAGCCCAATGCTGGTAAAGGTGCTCGGACCTGCATTCTGTTCTGCCTGAAGAGGCTCAAAACCAATACCGAACTTGTCTTCCTTAATCGGCAAGTCTACCATATTGCCCCAGCCCTCAGCTTTGCCGGAATCCACAACCTCCTTGGCTTGCTTGTAGGATGCCATCGAAGCACCTGGCTTCCTCTGCTCAGCATAGGCTACTTTCTCAAGCGCCACGGTCTCAAATGCCTGGCATAATGTTTCATGGATCTCGCCATCTACCTCGACGTACTTGAATGAGGATAAATGACTCACCAGAATCTCTTCTTCGCCGCACACGGTCACAATCTGACCGTTCCAGACATACTTGAGTTTTTGATGGAGAGTCGACGAGACTGCCCCAGCTGCGTGTATCCATGGACGCCCCAACAAACAGCTATAGGCGGGCTGAATGTCCATAACATAGAAGATTACATCAAATACCTCCGGACCTATCTTCACCGGCAAGGTAACTTCACCAAACACAGACCGTTTGGATCCGTCAAATGCACGCACAATAAGGTCACTGGGAGTGAGCACAACTCCCTCAACATCAATCTTCTTCAGAATTTGCTTCGGTAGGACATTCAGGGACGACCCGGTGTCTACCAGCACGTGAAACAGAACAGCACCCTTGCACTCCATAGTGATGTGCAAGGCTTTGTTATGATTACGACCCTCAGGCGTCAAGTCTAGGTCAGTGAAACCTACACCATGCCTGGTGCTCACGTTGGCTAGCACACCCTCCAGTTGGTTGACGGAGATCTCTTGCGGTACGTATGCCATGTTCAACATCTTCAACAAGGCATCACGATGTGCCTCAGAGCACAACAACAAAGAGAGTATTGAAATCTTAGACGGAGTCTGGTTGAGCTGATCTACTATCTTGTAGTCACTCTTCTTGATTATCTTCATAAATTCCTCGACGTCCTTTTCAAAAGAACCCTCAGCCTCCTTCTGAGCCGGTTCCTCGTCAACCACAACCTGTTTACCCTTAGCCCTAGCAGATGCCTCAGCATTAACATCTCTTAATGGCTGAGGAGAAAACAGTCGTCCACTCCGGGTAAAACCTCCTGGTCCTCCAACGTTGTCCACCACAGGACTTGCAACCACAAGAGTTCTTACCGGTGCACTGATCGTCACAGGCGCTTGATTTGCTGGCTTTATCTGATTGTCAGCCCTCCGATTGCTGCAATAGGCATTGTCATACCTCCAAGGAACATCCCTACTATTCTCAACTGGTCTTCTGCCAGACGCCACGATAGTAGTCGGAGCACTGATGGTTACTGGAGTGGAAATGGTAACTGGAGCACCATTTGCTGCAGATGAACTTACGACCCCTTGTCCTCGTCCTTCAGCCGGCTTGAAGTAGATGGTGACAGTCGACACCGACCCATTATCTTTAGCAGCCCTACTGAACTAGAGACAACCCTCATCCATCAACCCTTGAATACCAACCCTCAACTGGTCACACCCATTGTCGGCTTCAACACAGCCCACACAGCCTTCGTCACAACCCGGGTAAACACCCCCCTTCAACAGACGGCCCTTTACTACCAGTAGAGAAGTCTGAACATCTTCAACATCAACAACTAAATCTTCAGCTTCTCCCCCTTCAATATTGTTTACCCTATGCCCACCATGCTGAGGCATAGGATTGTTCACTACATTCGGTACCGGAGCAAAGTTGATCTCCTTGGCATCGATCAAGTCTTGTACCTTGTGCTGGAGAGCCCGACATCTCTCAGTATGGTGGCCTGGTGCCCCAGAATGAAAGTCACAGCGGACGTTCGCATCATACCCAGGAGGCAACACTGTTGGAGGAGCCATTGTACGCAGCTCAACAAACCCTAACCGGAGTAGTTCGGGCAATAATTCAGCGTATGACATTGGCAATGGATCAAAACGTCGATCAGCCATCCTCTGCTTGGGCTGATACGGACGTTGTTGCTGTTGTTGTTGTTGTTGCGGCTGTTGAACCCTTTGTTGTTGTTGTCGAGGCTGAGGTGCAGGAATGGTCACTGTAGCAACTGGACGATACTGATCTCTGTTTACATTCCCTCTGTACACATTCCCTCTGTGTTGTACAGCATTGGTCTCTCCTTCTCTACGGCGAGGTGCCCCAGAGAAGGGTTTCTTCGAAGAAGAAGAACCCGCATCATGAATCCTACCGGCCTTGATCAGACTTTCGGTTCTCTCGCCACAGATGACGACATCAGAAAAACTTCCGAATGGGCAGCTTCCCATCCGGTCCATATACACGCCTTGAAGAGTGCTAATAAACATGTCGGTCAACTCCCTTTCCAGCATAGGGGGTTGAACTCTTGCAGCCAGCTCGCGCCATCTCTGGGCGTACTCTTTAAAGCTTTAAGTATTTTTCTGACACAAACTCTGCAGCTGAGTCTGGGTTGGAGCCATGTCCATATTGTGCTTGTACTGTCTGAGGAAAGCTTCACCCAAGTCCCTCCAGCATCTGATGGAATCCCGCTTCAACTCCATATACCAATCCAAAGACGCCCCAGATAGGCTGTCTTGGAAAAAGTACATCCACATCTTCTCATCATCAGTGTATGCGGATATCTTTCTGTAGTATGCCTGCACATGGGTGCGAGGGCAGGAGGTACCGTTGTATTTGTCGAATGACGGTGCTTTGAATTTGTGCGGGATTCTCAAGCCTTCAACTAATCCCATGTTTGTAACATCAAAACCGAGGGAGTTTTGACATTCCATAGCCCGGATCTTCTCAGCAAGGGCCTCAACTTTACGATCTCTCGCATCATTTCTGCCCAAAATGTCTTCGTCTTCACTGAGTAGAGTAAACATATCCTCTTGTCTGTCAACAATCGGAATTCTGTTACGGGCCGGAGCGTGGATGACTCTGGCATTAGCAGCATCTGGAGCAATTGGTTGACCGTCGACTCGGATACCCCTCAACTCTTCACCTACAGCATAGTTGTTGACGGGAATAGCAGCGGCAGGAGTGTCAGGAACTGGGTTTCCTTCTGGCAGAGCCTGGTTGGGCGGTGGAATTACAGCTTCTTGCCTCTGAACTAGAGCTCGGAGTTCTTCTTGCCCTTGCGCAACCCCTTGCATCATGTGAATGAACTGGGCCATGTTAGCCCTCATCTCAGCTAATTCGGCTTGTACTTGATCCATATTCCGTTGATGGTTGAGTCTCGTTGAGTAGCGGTGCGGTCTTTGATCAGCTATCCTGCCTCAATCAGGAACCAAAGTGAGAAGTCTCTCCCAAGCATGTATGCAATGCAAGGATGATATATGCATGATATGTGTATGATGCGGATGCTATTTTATAATGAATGATCCTGAAAAGGATATGCATATGCGAGTTAACTTTTTTTCTTTTTCATGCATTACTATTTTTTGGAAAATAAACATGCTATGATGCAAATGATGGAGCCAAGACTGGCAGGAACTGGCATCTGAGGAACCATCTGAAACCCCAAAGTCATCTGAGGAGCTGGCATCTGAACCCAAGTCTGGAGAACTGAGTCACCATCTGAGCGAGTACCCTTAAATTCAGCCCAGGGATCCGAAATAAACGGAACCCTCTGATCAATACCAGGGTCAAACCTCCGGCGTCCAGAAATATAACTCGTAGTCACTATCAGTACCAGGAGTCACCAACTGTACCTGTTAAAAAGATCAACCCTTCCCCACTCACGAGTGTCGTCTAGGCCAGGGTAAGGTCGAGAGAAACACAGCATAAATAACCTTTCGCAGAATACCATCATATACACACCTGAAGTATGCAATGACAATATCCCACCAGGGTCTGAACTGTTCGTGATATCAATGTTCCGCTGAGTGGCGCAATACCACCTGCTTCCCATGAATCACTCTATTCCTAAGCATCCTAGATTTCACTCATGGTCTGGGTATTGGACCTTTTACCTCGAGTAACTCCCACCCCAAACAGAGAAACACAGCCAGCCAGCAGATGAATATGAATTAAATGCAAACATTAATGCAAACAATAAATGCAAACAATGAATGCACATATATACAAATGAATGCAATAAATAACAGCACAAAGCAACCAAAACCCTAACCTAGAGAGCGCTAGGAGAGACTCGCTTAGGGAAGATGGACCAGCAAGAGGTCAACTTCTCCATCCCCAGCAGAGTCGCCAGCTGTAGCATTACGCGAAAAACCGGCGGGAAACGAAGAACAACAGAGCCGCCACCGTGCGTTATTTATCCCAAAAGAGGGAAAGGAAACGCTCAGAGTAAACCTGGAAAAGACGTGGTCTCGCGACCAAAGAGAATGGGATCGGGAGTCGGTTATGCGAAGGGAAGGTATTAGCACCCCTACGCATCCGTCGTACTCGACGGGATCCACGCACAATAGGAAGGAAAATGGTTGCTAAAAATACTGCTCAAACACATATCTACACAGGCTGAAAGAGACACAAGAAAACAAACAAGACCGACTCGGCAGGATATCGCATCCTGGGCCTACTTAGTCTATCAGGCATAGTCATCAGAGTCGAAGTAGTTCAGACTGGGGAAACGACACATGCTCGCTAGGATGTCGCATCCTATGCATACGTATCTCCTTTGGACGAAGGAGAATTAGAGCATCCGTAGCTCGGCTAACACGCACACAAGCAAACGTGGAGCCTGAATGCCAATCACTGGACTTACATCAGCATCCGAACCAAAACACACACAAGAAGGCTAACATGGAGCCTGAATGCCAATCACTGGGCTTACATCAGCATCCGAACCAAAACACACGCACACTGGAACCCGAATGCCACTCGATGGTCTTACATCAGCTTCCAAGCACACAACAACACAACAAGTTAATAGGGAGTCGAGGACTCGAGCCTATAACTGTCAAGCACACACTCAAACAAACAGACAACAAATTGCTAAGGAGTCAGGCACTCGAGCCTAGCAACGGTCAAACAACACACACAAAAAGAAAAAAGGCGCCCGGAGAGATCAGCTCATCTCCTGCCTACGTACCTCATCTGGTATGAGGATTAGGGCGACGTAGTTCCCCTACGCAGGGAAAAAGGACTAGCCTAACCAGATAACAGAGGGTGACACAATACTAGGGAGACTACGACTCGAGCCTAGATGTTGTCATGCAAAGTCGTCCCTAAGTTAAGGTTTCTAGCTAACTGGCACAGGGAGCCAGCCTATCCTAATCATGACTTGCACAGGAAGCAAGCCACACCTAACCTAACTTGCACAGGAAGCAAGGGTCTCGATTGCAACTAGGGCAAGAGAAAGGGGAGGTCTCGATCGCAACGAGGGCGAGAAAAAATAATTAGTGTTAGTTGTTAGTCAAACTCGACAAGACATCGCATCTCGTGCCTACGTATCTCATCTGGACATGAGAATCAGAGTTGCCGTAGTTCGGCTAAACTATTCCCGTTGGTTTGTGTTTTTTAAGTGGACAACGTCACTGCGCAATCTACCTGATGCTCGACCTTTGGAGACTTACTCATCTGTAGTAGAAGGAGTTAACGTATCCTTAAGAGGGGATAATGTTTGTTTGTGTTTTAGGAAAGCTCAAGCAAGAAAGGAAGTCCTATACGAAGGAACCGTGCTACCTTAATTGACATGCAAACGAGACTACGCGGAGTCTAGCAAACCTAGGGGATACAATCACACCACACAAGCACATACAGCATGAAATAAACACACCAACAGGGGCTCAAACATCAAGGCTAGGTTTTAGTTGAGGGGTCATATCAACCTCAACAAACAAACCACTGGAACTGGGTAGTGTTAGCTCTTAACCTTGCCATTGAGGGGCTAAGGTGAAGCAGATGAAAGGTGAGTGAAGATAAGACTTCACAGCTCTTATCCCTGGCCTGGGAGAGCTTAAGACAAGAATGTGTGGATTCAGAAAGTGGGAACCCTTCTACACATTTGAAACTGACTCAACTGTACAATTGTACAAGATCTTGGGTTTGTATCTGCAATGCATCAACACAGTGGTGTGAGCAAAGCAGATGACACACAGAATAGCAGGGGATAGGTTGCATATCCCTTGGGTTCTGCCAATTGCCTCTTCACTTAGGAGGTCTTTGACTATGTACAGGGACAATTTTAAACAGTCACAAACATTGCCTCTTAAGGAGGACTTCAGACAGTTGCCTGGCCAAGTAACAGGCCAGGTCTTCCAGACTACATGAAGATTAGAAATATACCTCAATGCAAATTGCTTATACAAGCAAAGCAAAGCAAAAGTTCACAAGGAACTGAGCAACTAAAAGCACCTGAAATAGTCAAGCAGACATTAGTATGCAACTTCAAAACAAAGCAAAAGGAAACAGACATCAACAGTTAATCATAAGCAAGTGAATGTGCAAGGCACAAGGCTCAAGGCATGTAAGCCAAGCCACCTACAAAACAAACAAGTTAATCAATGATATTCAAGCAAACTCAATCGAAAAGAATTGGTCTCATTGGTCATTTGTTGGTCAACCTGAAAACATGAGCTCAAAGGTGAGTAACAGGACCACTAGGGCAAGCCTAGGGTCAAAATGGGATGAAAAGATCAAAACAGCAAAGGTCAAGTATCCAAAATCATGTTCAAACAATCAAGAAACAATACCAATTGGTTTTACATTCATATCAATCATCATCATCATTTCATGAACAAGTTAGGTCAAAGCATGGCATTTAGAAGCTCATAGAAGTCAACAGCAAGACTTGAATCAAAATCAATCTCAAACATTTCCAAAAATTACCAAATAAATCATGATCAACCACAACCCACAGCATGGTAAGCATGTCAAATTTCGTCTCATTTGGACAAGTGGAAGGCAGTCAATGAAAATCAGAAAGGCAAGGCAATTTTGAACATGCTCAAAGAAGTCAGCAAAACATGCATCAACTTGAAAAATTCATAAATCAGAGATGGCATATGATAAATGAATGGGACTAAAACCATGGCAAAGCTTAAGATGTCTAGTAATCACATATCAAATTTCATGTCCATCTAATAAAGTATGAGCATTTCACAAAACAAATGGGAACAAGTGTCACAAAAAGTCAACATAAGACCAAACAGGGGACAAAAATCTCAATCAATTGGAAAATTCCATAAACAAATCCACAAAAAATCATATGTAAACTAGACATACTCAAGCTCAATCATGCAAAAAATCAATCCATTTTGAGGTCAAGAAGCATGGCTATGAAAATCAACAAGTTGCACATCAATGGTGTGACACAAATTGTCACACCCTACTTCAAAAAATCATAACTCAATGACCAGAGAAGATAAATTCATGAACTCTATACCAATATCACCATGGATGTGTCTAGTTTATGCACAAAAAATTTCAAAGTCAAAGGATAAAGCATGACTATTTCACAAAGGTTTTGGTAAAAGGTACAAAATATTGATACATGTCACAAACCCTAATGCCAAATAAAAACCAACCATCCAAAAATTCTGGAAAAAATATGACAAAATAATAGAGATCATGATAAAGACAATGCAAAAATTCCCATCAATTTTGGATTTAAAACAAAGGAGTTATGATTTTTACAAGATGAAGATCAAAAATGAAATTAAAATGAAAAACAACATTAGTTAATAGGTCATGGGGGCACGCTGGATGGCAATTTTGTAAATAGCCATGCCACTAATCCAAACGCGGTCGTTTAGGCAATGCAGGGGAAATAATTTGATTGGCTCATGCGCTACAGGACCATGCAATGCACGTGAATCTCCAGAATTCTGGGCAGCTCAAGCATATTTTAGGGTTTCTTATGAACAGTGAGCAACATTCATCTTCCCCAATTCGATTCCAACAAAATTTTTCCAGAAAATGAAATTAATCATACCATTCAACTCAGCCAAGCATAACTAACACAAATCCAACAATAATTTCCATGGAATCGAGCTAATCAACATGAATCGAGCAAAAACTTATTTCAACATCAAACTTTAAAACAGCATAACTTCACAAATACTCAACCATTTTCATCAACTTAAAGCTTATAATGACCAGCAAGAAAGGCTTTACACAAGGCACAACATCATTTCAAGGGATGAGAAATTCGAAATACATACCAGATTTGAAGAAATTAGTGAAACAGTTGGAATTTGGTGGTGCCTTGCTGAAACAGGTGCTCCAAAGTCCTTCAAATGATGAATGATGAAGAGGGTTTGGCTCGAGATAGCTTGGGATGGCTCTAATCAACTTCTGCCATTAGAGTGTTCTTCAATGGAACAGTTGCAAGAATGCTCCACAGTCAAGGAATACCACTCGCAGTGAGCTCCAAAAGGGTGGTATATGATGTAGCAAACAAGGCAATGTCAAGTGCTTCACAATTTTTTCCACAAAAATTCAAAGATAGAAAGATGGAGATTTTGAGAGAGTGAGAATTCTGTGTGCAAAAATGGCTGCTAGGGCTTCCTTTGAGCAGAAAAAATGATATATATTTGCTGTTTTAAGTTGGATTAGTGAGAGCTAAACACAATTTAGTTTAATGAAGCATTTTGCTAAATGGCCACTTTGGTTCACATGGTGAGGTGTAATGGCAAGAGCACGAAAATGGGCTTGGCAACAAGTCATAAACAACATATCTGAACATATTTGCAAGGCCAAAGTGGTTGGAAATGATTAATTTGAAACTTCACTTTTTCACCTCACTTGAAAATAAATCAAGCAAGTTAAAAAATGCCATTTTGATCCATGAGGTTTTGGTGCATGAGGGTTACATTTTTGGAAAGAGGAGGTCAAATGTGACTTGTTGGAAAAAACCCCACCAAATTTGGCCAAATGGTTTGAGAGATATGGCCTTTTGAAGTTCAAGAATTTTTGAAAATGAATTGATCATATCTTGCCAACCATACATGGGAATTAAGAGTTCTTGGACTTTTTGGAAATGGGAGAACAAGATCTTCAACTTTAATGTTGGGCAAAAATTCATTTGAAGCTTGTATCATGATGTAAGTTTGGGATCAAGAACTTTCCATTTTTGGCAGTTAAAATTACAGGTCCAGTTTCTATTTTTGGAAATTTCTGATTTGGCTTCAAATTCTTCAATGATGATGTTTGACATGATATATGAGGCCTATTTGGACATGAATAAGCTCTCTCAAACCAAATCCCACCATCAAAACCATAAAATCAGTCACAGTTGACCAAGTTTGACTTTTTTAGGGTTTCTGACTGACTGTGCATTGACTGATGACCTCTGAACATCCAATCTTTGACCTAAACACTTCAAATGGATCCCCAAGTCATGTGAACATGTTGGACCAACCCTAGGGCCTTGGCTCCTTGGAAATTGTGGTTGCTTGCTTGATTGACTGATCTCCTGATCAGTTTGACCTAATTCTCTTGATGATCTTGCACTTGAGGCAAAAGGGACAATGCAATGCTATGCAGTGGACCATGTTATGTTATGACCTAGTATGAGAATGTATGTACAATGATAGGTGCAAATTTGAGGTGCTACAGCTGTGTCTTCCCATATTAAACGAAGACCCTCTGTAAAGAGGAAGACTGTTCTCCCTACCAGTAATCAGCACCAGGTGGCTCATATAGCACCTGCCTTCAGGGAAGCTCAACATTATCAACAACAACAACATCAACAATATCAACAACAACATCGTCCACAACAGCAAGCCTACCAGCCTCGAAACAACAACAATACCAGTACCAGCTACGATAGGAAGAGGGTCACTTTTGATCCAATTCCGATGACCTATGCTAAACTCTATCCGTCTATGATAGACAGAAAGCTGATCACTCCACGTGACCCACCTGCTGTACCGACCAACCCTTAGTGGTAGTACAAGCCTAAGCTACATTGCGTATATCATTCCAGTGCTCCCAGACACGATGTGGAGAACTGCTATCCCTTGAAGACCAAGGTTCAAGACCTTGTTAGAAGTGGGATTTTGTTTTTCGAGGATGTAGGTCCTAACGTGAAGAAGAACCCATTGCCCGAGCATGGGAAATCTGTTGTTAACATGGTCCAGGGTTGCCCTGGAAAATATAAAGTCCTATATGTCAGTCATATCAGGAAATCGTTGGTCGAGATACACAGACTGTTATATGGATACAGTCATTATGAGCATGACCATGACATATGCCAGGTGTGCACTGTTAACGAGAGAGGATGTCGCCAAGTCAGGAAGGACATCCAAGAGATGCTGGATCAGGGTATGATAGAGATACATCAGAATCGTAATGAGGATGAAGTCGATGTAATTTCTCCTGTATTCAGAATACCAGAACCTTTTGTTGTCAAGTATGATGGCAGCAAGAAGAAGGTTTCTCCATCTCTTATTATAAGGCCAGCGGGCCCTGTACCCTACTCTTCAGACAAAGTTGTTCCCTACAGATATAACGCAGTTGCGTTAGAAGATGGGAAGGAGGTGTCGTTTCCCTCTACTTCTGTTGTGAGTATATGAGACGTTAGTGGTGTGACCCGCAATGGTTGTGTTTTTTTGGCGCAGCCGAAACCCCAAGACGTCTTGAGAAGAACTGATGCTGTTGATAATTCTGCCAGTCCTATGGGGACTTCTTCTTCTCCGAATCCGGCATTTGTTGTTGATAAATCTACTAAAGCTCCTGTCCCTATTGCCCAGCTGTCGTAACGCGAAAAACAACCAGCGGGGAAAATACAGAGTCGCCACCGACGCTATCCATCCTATGACGGAAAGGGAGCGCAGGACTAACCTAAGAAAGGGAAAGGAACGGTCTTACGACCAGAGGTTACAAGGTACGGGAGTCGAGTACGCAAGGAGAAGGATTAGCACCCCCTCACGTTCGTCGTACTCGACGGGATCCACGCTCAAAAGATAGCTCAAAGAAAAGGAAAGGGCTGCTAATAAACTGCTCAAAGAAACTGCACAAACTGGAACGATAAACAGGTGGGGGAGAGAAAGAAGACGGAGGAAGTGGACTCGGCAGGATGTTGCATCCTGAGCCTATGTAGTTTTTCAGAAACAAACATCAGAGTCAACGTAGTTCGGGAAAAGGAGACATGCTCGCTAAGACATCGCATCTTATGCCTACGTATCTTCTCTATCCAGAGGAGAATCAGAGAACTCGTAGCTCGGCTAACGCACGCTGAAATAAGACACCAAAAAGGGACGCTGAGACGTCAAAAGAAACATCCAAAAGGAAACAGAATGCCAATACATGGACTTACACCCGACTCCCAACAATAACAAACGCTAACCAGCGAACACCAAAGAAAACAAATTCCAGAAACAAAGACACGAAACGGTAAACACAAGTTGGGAATAAGGGTGAACAAACAGAGACTCAACAATGGAAGAGGGAAAGAGGAAACAACACAAATATAAAAGAAAACAACTAAAGGGTGAACACACGCGAAAACAAAGAAAAGGGTGCCCGGAGAGATTGCGATCAACCTCCTGCCTACGTATCTCATCTGGTATGAGAATCAGGGCGACGTAGTTCCCCTCACCAGGGGTAAAACACTCTCCTAACCAGAGACCGGGGAAACAACAAACTAATAGGGAGACTAAGACTCGAGCCTAATAGTTGTCATGCAATCAATATCCCTAAGTTGAGGTCTCTAACAAGAACTTAACTCGTCCTGGAAGCGAGTCAACTCAAGTCTAAACTCTACATACGTTTAACTTCCTCGGAAGTTAATCGTACGACTCCTACAGAAATGGAGATGAGAAGAGGAAAGCAAATAAACACACCAACACAAGTAAACAAACATCACACACTATATCCATACAAGAGGCTCAAACAATGGGCGGGCTTTAGTCAAGAGGGAGTGCTCAACCTCGACAAACAAGCCAAACTGTAAGGGGTAATCTGTAGCTCTTAACCACTAACATTGAACGTCAGGGTGAAGCTGATCCAAGTTTAAATGAGGATGAGACCTCATGCTCTTAACCCTGGCCAGGGTGAGCTCATGACACAGAAAGCGTGGGGATCCAGAAAGTGGGATCCTTTTCCACTTGATAGACTCTGGACAAAATATCTGGGGCACATGTTCTGAAGCATCAGCACGTAGTGCGAGCATAAAGAACGACACACTGAATAACGGGGAATCGGTTACAGATCCCTACCTTCCGTCAATTGCCTCTTCTCTTGGAGGTCTCATCAAATCAACTCCTTTGAACTTCCTTTGAAGCTTTATGCAAAAAGAAATGGCTGAAACCTCTTGAATGTGCTCAATTTCCAAATCCGATCATCATGATAATGCACTTGAACTGCTTGATTTCTGGAGGAATAACACTAAACGATGGGTGATTCTTGATCAGTGAAGTGTGAGGATCAAGAATCTGCAACAATCTTTGTGATTTGTGTGAAGAAAAAGAAAATTCGAAGAGAGAAAGTTTGAGAGAGTTTTCTTGAATTCTAGATCTGAAATGGCAGTTATGAGGCTTGTGATTAGGGTTTCCCTACTTATACTTCTTGCTAATAACACTGATAATCACTTTAGCCATTTACTAAGCATGATTAGTGAGTTGTTATGCAAATTACAAAAAATGCAAATTGAGTTCCCATGGCCATAATGCACGTGCTCAGCCCTATGCTAGGGTTTGAATCCACTCAAGAGCAACCAAGGGTCAGGATTTGAAGGTGGTTTTGCTTGCATCTTAAGCCAAGAATGAATGGTGAATATTTGCTTCATTTTGAACATGTGTGAAACAAGGAACATACACGCGCTCTTTCATGCATGGCAAGGGCTCATTTTTACTCAAATATGGTCTATGAAGAAGGCTGAAGTGAAGCCTTGCCTTGGTTCTTTGTGAATCTTGATTTGTAGCATGATATCATCCTTAGAACAAATGTGAAATAATGTGACTTTTGACCATGATTCCTTGAGGATTAGCTTGCACAATTGAGTCAAATGATGTCATTTTGAGATGCCTTTAACATGAGAAGCACTTTGCAAAAAGAATGAACCAATTTGAAGCATTATATCAAAAGTTATGCCATTTTGAATTTCCATGCACACTTTGTGATCAAATGACCATAACGCCTCAACCATTCATCATATGGACATGAACTAGGACTTTTTGGAAAGGGGAGACAAAGATATACAACTTTCATGTTCACCAAAAATCCATTTGAAACCTCTTTAATATTGAAAAGTCAAGTTGAAAGTGGACCAAAAACTTGCCAAATTTGGAAACTTTGAATTATAGGTCATTTTCCATTTTTAGTAACTTTTGCCATGACCTTTGATTCTTCAAGATGGATGTTTAGAATGATGAATAGACCCCATTTGAACATGATCGAGGTGTCTCAACTCATTTCCCCACCTCATAGCCCTCAGTTGACTGCACAGTTGACTTTTGGTCCTTAGATGACCTTGAAATGTCTTGATCAACTTGAGCCTCTACCACTTGGTGAAATTGCTTCAAAATGAAACCCTAGCTCATGTAAGCTCCTTATATTAATCATGTGATCCTCATCCCAAGAAAATACCTCATCTCTTTGAGAAACCCTAGTTGGAAGAACTGCATTGATTAGGGTTGACCAGAGGTCACAACCCTAATCCAGAGGAACTTGAGGATGAACTCTGAAACCCTTGATGATGATAGAACCATGATGATGGTGATATATCCTTGCATATAAGATGATGCTCAAGACCTTTGAAGAATCAAGAAACCCTAATTAGGGCCAGACCCTCAGATGGTTGATGATCAATTCATAGAGACCCTCAGGCTTGAATCACCTAACTTCCCCATCTTTTGAAAAGACTTTGGAGGATGACCTTCTCATTTTCATATGAGATGCAAAATGCAATGCCTAATGCCCTAAAACATGAAATGCAATGCCCCAAACTAGTCTCAATAAGAGGAGGGCAAATTTTAAGGTGTTACAGCTGCCCCTATTCAATCCACTGTGAACCTGTCGATATGAACAGCCTCGGCTTTCAGATGATCAGGGTGAAGAGTGGTTGAATACCAAGAACAAACGAACAATTTGCGCTCCACTGGAAATTTTCTTTTTGTTATTATTTTTTGCTTTTCTTGAACCCCAAAAAACTTCTTTGATTTTTTTCTTGGACCCCTACACAAATATTTTTTCTTTCGCGCGGATGATCCCTCATCACCGCATTTGAACCCCGACAACTTCATGTCACTCTTGCTGCCAAACAATGAACCTCGTTCTCCATTTGAACCCCAGTCTCCTGACGATAACTCTCGATCGTCGTTCTGAACCCCATTCTCCATAAGACACCCTGTGTCTCCTTTTCTCCATTTGAACCCTGTTCTCCATTCTCTTGTGATAATTCCGTTGCCAACGTCGGAAATAACACCAACCACCACTCTGATGGCGACATACCAGAGGGTACACCTTCATAAAAGGAAGGTAACATGTGCATTTCTTCCATTGAAGACACCCATAACGACTTCTCTTGGCCTCGCCAAAGTCTAAGGTGACACATGATCAGAAGACAATCCTGAGGACCCTATCCTGGATACAATCTTCAATTCCAATCTTCATCTCTAGTTGAACCCCGTTCTTCAGAAAATACCCAGCACTTCCTTTTCTCCTGGTGGACCCCAATCTCCGCGATGATCGTGTAACGTTCTCCAATCTTCATTTCCATCTCCGAACGACGGAATCTCTTCTTCCAATATCGCGCTACTGGGGAATACTATTGATTCAAAATCACGATGCCAAACTCCTCAGAGTAACATCTTCACCAACCAGCTAAACCAACTCTCAAACGGTAACCACGGCTCGAGACTAGCTTATGCTTGCAATGCCGATGCATGAGTTTTACAGTGTAATGCTCCATAACCATGGAAATGCTACGCAATTAGTTATGCAATATGCTATGCTTCTCTAAATGATGAATCCATAAAAAGTATCCCCCTCAGGGACGACACGAGCAACTCTGTTGAGGAACTCGATATCGCTCCAATCTCCAACCCTGCTTGGGATAATACTGATGCCGAGGAAAGAGTAACCCTCACTAGGGATGACCTCCACTGAACTCGATCTGCTTGGGGGAAGAAAATCTACCAACGCGCACCCCTGCCAGGGAAACAACAACCTTCAGGCCTGGCTGCTGAGGAAACACCGACCTCGAACCCGCTGGGGAGATACAGAATATTTGACACGGAACACCCGTCGACTCGTCGAACACTGGTATTCACCATCTAACAACAGTGTCAATTTTCCACTTTTGAGAGCTCCCAGACTCATCCGGTCTTTTCCGATTCATCACCTTGTACTCTCGACTTTTCCCTACTTCAAGAAAATCGACCTCCTTGGATTCGTGCCAACTCTCCAGTCTTCAGACTTTGAAGAGTCTTCTTGATTAACCCTCTAGGATCGTCACAATTCTTTCGCCATCTCTACACCATTCTTCAATTCCTCGTCCCTGATTGGACCTCAAAGGAATCTTTTGTCAAAAAGAAACGCTTCGCACCACAACCTGCAAGTGAGTGAAAATAACCAACGACACCTGCAAAAGAGATCGTCAGATAAAACGTGCCCCATGCGCGCCAAAATTTCAACACCCAGGTCACTCAACCTTCCGAATAAGATTTCAAGTTTCAATCCTCTAAGTATGCATTGGAAAAGACCCTTACATCTCAAAATGCAAAGATTCTTATCAAAATAAACAGATGTTTTTGCAATCAAAGCGGTAATGAAAACAAAAACAAAATTATTTGACTGAATATGCATTTTATTGATTGAAAAAGGTGGCTCGTAAATTAGCAGTACACAGGAAGCAATCCCTGAAAAGAGGTAATTGCGCACAAAAGGAAAATCTATCCTAATGGCAATGTGAACCCGTGATCTCATCAAGTTCCAACCCGGTTACAACCAATATGTCCTCAAGACTCTCCGCGCTTTCTGCCTTCCGAAACAAGACGCTTCCGACCGATCTCCGCTTTTAGATTATCCATGTGTCATATCCAAAGTACAAACAACCATGCTAGACGCAGTTGTTCGTTTCACTCCCTCTTTTGCCTGGACCGCCCTTTCGGGTTTTTAGTCCACCGGGATACCCTTTTTTGCCCAAGCCGCCCTTGTGGGGTTTTCGACCTGCCGGGTGTACAATTTTTTCTTTTTATCCCTAATTTTTGCCAGAAACTTTTTCATTTTCATTTTTTTTGGTTCGCCGGGATGCCCATTTTTGCCTGGACTATTTTATTCTTTCCGTCCAGCGGGTCTCTTATACGAAGTATTTTTTAACTGCGTCCGCATTCATAGGGGATGGAAAATCCTCACCATCCATGGTCGTCAACAACAAGGCTCCGCCAGAGAAAACCTTATTGACCACGAATGGACCTTCATAATTGGGTGTCCACTTGCCCCGACGATCGTTCTGAGGAGGAAGGATCCTTTTCAACACCATATCTCCCACATGGTACACACGAGGTCGCACCCTTCGGTCAAAAGCACGCTTCATTCGCTGCTGGTACAACTGCTCATGACAAATAGCCGCCAGCCTCTTTTCCTCAATCAGGCTCAACTCTTCATACCGAGTCCTTACCCATTCAGCCTCTTCCAATTTCACATTCATCAGGACTCTCAATGACGGAATCTGGACCTCAACTGGTAGCACAACTTCCATCCCATACACAAGCGATAAAGGCGTTGCCCCAGTAGATGTACGCATTGAGGTTTGATACCCATGCAATGCAAACGGCAACGTCTCGTGCCAATCCTTATAGGTCACGACCATTTTTTGCACAATCTTCTTAATATTCTTATTAGCCGCCTCGACCGCCCCATTCATCTTTGGACGATAAGGAGAAGAATTGTGATGCTCGATCTTGAACTCCTGGCACAGTTCTACCATCATCTTGTTGTTGAGATTAGAACCATTATCAGTGATGATTCTCTCGGGAACCCCATATCTGCAAATGATGTCTCTTTTCAGGAACATGGCCACGACCTGTTTCGTCACGTTTGCATAAGACGCCACTTCCACCCACTTGGTGGAGTAATCAATAGCCACTAATATGAACCGGTGCCCATTCGAAGCCGTAGGCTCGATCTTTCCGATCATATCAATGCCCCACATAGCAAACGGCCACAGAGACGACATCAAACTCAACGGATTTGGAGGCACGTGCACCTTGTCAGCATAAATCTGGCATTTATGACATTTCCGCACGAAGTTGAAACACTGAGCCTCCATTGTCATCCAGTAATATTCAACCCTTAGCAACCTTTTCACCATCTCATTCCCGCTGGCGTGGGTACCAAACGATCCCTCGTGCACCTCTTTCATCAATTGGCTTGCTTCTTTGTCATCGACGCATCTGAGCAAAACCCAATCAAGATTCGTCTTGTACAAAACCCCATCTTTATTCAGATAGAACGCCATGGACAACCTCCTCAGAGTCTTTCGGTCCTTCTTAGACGCTCCCTCGGGATACTCTTGGGTCTCCAGATAACGCTTGATGTCATAATACCATGACTTTTCATCATCAGGCATTGCTTCGACAACAAACACATAAGCCGGTCTATCCAGCCGTCCCACCTCAACACTAGGAACTTGATTCCACCACTGCACTTTAATCAAAGCGGCCAGAGTAGCCAAGGCATCTGCTAAAGGATTTTCTTCCCTCGGTACATAGTGTAATTCCACCTTGGTGAAGAACGTCAACAATCTCCTCGTATGATCCCGGTATGGAATTAAGTGGGATTGATGCGTATGCCATTTCCCGTTAACCTGGTTCACAACCAAAGCTGAATCTCCATAAATAACAAGGTTCTTGATTCGCAAATCAATCGCCTCTTCAACACCCAAGATACAAGCTTCGTATTCAGCCACATTGTTGGTGCATTCAAATGTTAGTCGGGCAGCAAAAGGAACGTGGGATCCCTTCGGCGTAACCAAAACAGCACCAACTCCGCTACCATTCACGTTAACGGCCCCATCAAACATCAGAATCCATTCGGACTCAGGGTCAGGCCCCTCCTCCGGGATAGGTTCCTCACAATCTTTCGATTTGAGAAACATGATTTCCTCATCGGGGAACTCAAATTTCATCAGTTGATAATCCTCAATGGGTTGCTGGGCGAGGTAATCAGACAATACACTCCCCTTTATTGCTTTTTGAGAAGTGTACTGGATATCGTATTCAGTCAAAATCATTTGCCATCTCGCAACCCGTCCGGTCAATGCTGGCTTCTCAAATATATACTTGATCGGATCCATCTTGGAAATCAACAAAGTGGTATGAACCAGCATATACTGTCTCAGTCGGCGAGCAGCCCATGCCAAAGCGCAACAAGTTTTCTCGGGCAGTGAATATCTTGTTTCACAATCGATAAACTTTTTGCTAAGGTAGTAAATTGCATGCTCTTTTCGACCAGACTCGTCATGCTGCCCCAGTACATACCCCAAAGACCCCTCAAGGACTGTCAAGTACAGGATTAACGGTCGCCCCTCCACAGGAGGCATCAGAATCGGAGGCTCCTGCAAATATTCTTTTATTTTTTCAAATGCTGCTTGGCAATCATCATTCCACCTGACTGTTTGATCTTTTCTCAACAACTTGAATATGGGTTCACACGTGGCTGTTAGATGAGATATGAACCGTGAAATGTAGTTCAATCTACTTAAGAAGCCACGAACCTCTTTTTCTGTTCTCGGTTCAGGCATTTCTTGTATCGCTTTTGCTTTAGCAGGATCAACCTCGATTCCTCTTTCACTTACAATAAACCCCAATAACTTGCCGGACCGCACTCCAAAAGTGCACTTATTCGGATTCAACCTCAATTTGAATTGTCTCAACCGGTCAAACAACTTGGCCAAGTCTAACAGATGCCCCTCTTCTGTTTGTGACTTCGCTATCATGTCATCAACATAGCATTCAATCTCATGATGAATCATATCATGAAACAAGGTCACCATAGCTCTTTGATACGTGGCACCGGCGTTCTTGAGACCGAATGGCATCACCTTATAACAAAAAGTTCCCCATGGTGTGATGACCGTTGTTTTCTCCATATCATCTGGCAACATTTTAATTTGATTATAGCTAGAAAAGCCATCCATGAAGGAAAACACCGAGAATTGAGCTGTATTATCTACTAACACATCGATGTGAGGTAATGGGAAATCATCTTTCGGGCTAGCTCTGTTCAAATCCCGGTAGTCCATACATATCCTCACCTTTCCATCCTTCTTCGATACCGGCACAATGTTCGCGACCCAAGGCGGATAATTAGTGACAGCTAGGAAACCAACATCCAACTGCTTTTGTACCTCCTCTTTGATTTTCATGGCCATCTCGGGTCGAGTTCTGCGCAACTTCTGCTTTACTAGAGGACAATCTTCTCTCAATGGCAACTTGTGTACAACAATATTGGTATCCAACCATGGCATATCTTGATAAGACCAGGCGAAGATATCAACATACTCTTTCAACAGTGCTACCATTCTGCTCTTGACATTCATCTCCAAAGCGGCCCCAATTTTTACTTCCTTTCTGACCTCCTCGGTGCCCAGATTAACAGTCTCAACTTTCTCCTTGTGCGGTTGAATCATCTTCTCCTCTTGTTTCAACAACCTGGCTAACTCTTCCGGCAGTTCACAATCTTCTTCGCCTTCTTCTTCGGCATGATAGATCGGGTTGTCGAAGTCATATAGGGGTGTAACAGAATTGTCATCAATGAGATCCGGAGAATAATCGCATCTGCATGAATGTTGATTCATGCGTTGCTTTAGAGTCGGAATGAGACAAATTAAAAGGAAGGAAAATGAAAATAAACATTGCGATTTTTATTATATTATTTTTTAACTGCAAAAATAAATGAAAAACAGAGAACACCGCTTTTAATTCGAAAAACATCCGTTTATTAATGATGCAAATACTGCAAAATGAAACACATGAGGTGGCCCTTACAATGGACCATTACGTTTCGGGAAAAACGTATGGCTTTCATGCAAACAGAATTAACAAATAGGAATATCACTCTTCACGCAGAGTGATAGTGATGATCTTTTCGGCTTTCCAGTTTTGGATCTCCATTCCTGGTACGCACGGTTTTATCCATGAGTCGAGCTTGCAGTCACTGTCAGTCTCTTCACCCACAGCACAGATACGGTCTGGATCTAGCATTCCAGCACTGGTGAATGTGAACGATTGGCGACGACCTTTATTCTGTCCAGACGAGCCTTGGCCTGACTGATAACCAATCCCAAACTTATCCTCCTTCACCGCAACATCTATCACTCTTCCCCAACCTGGGGCCTCTCCACTTTTCACCACCTCCCATTGCAATACACATCACCACCATAGTCCCATGGCACAACACCATCACTTTCATACAGAATAGGTCCAGGTACCGCGATGGTAATTGGAGCCACATCTGCCAGCATTGACAAGTGGACAGGATCGAAATAAATGGTTATCGTTGAAATATCCTCATTCTCCCAAGCAACTTTCTTGAATCGGAGACTTCCCCCATCCATCATTTTCTGAACCGTCTCCCTCAACATTACACACCCATTTGCAGTTACAGTACAAGCAGCACAATAATTATCACAACTAGGAAAAACTCCATTCTTTAACAAATGTCTCTTGACCATAGACATTGGGGTCCTCAACTGATCCACATCTGTCACCCCGATTTTACTTTTATCCTCAGAAATTACATTCACCATCATCTGACCATGCGTCGGCATGGGATTAGCATTAACATTCGGCGTTGGTGCAAAATTGATGGCTTTGGAATCCACCAAGTCTTGAACAACATGCTTAAAGGCTTTACAACCCTCAATATTATTCCCGGGAGCACCAGAATGGAACTCACACTTGACGTTCTCATCATAACTTGAAGGCCTCTGATCTGGTCTTAACGGAGCTAACGTCCTCAACTGTACCAACCCGAGATGCTTCAACTTCTTCAACAGAAGGGCATATGTCATGGGTGGCCTATCAAACTGGCGATCTGCCATCCTTCCCCTAACTTGGTACCCAACCCTTTGTGTTCTCTGCTGAGGTGGCTGCTGTTGCTGTTGCTGTTGTGCGGGTTGATTACCATCAGGAAATTGTTACTGCAGCAGTATACTGGTAGTAATGATCCATACCGTGTCCTCTTTGGGCATACACAGCACTCGAGTCACCCTCTTTCTTGCGCTGACCATTTCCGAAGGGCTTCTTCAATCCAAACGACGGAGCATTTCCTTGTATTTTTCCCATTTTCAACCAGCTTTCAATCCTCTCACCAACCACTACTATATCCGCAAAACCAGTAACTGGACATCCCACCATCCTCTCAACAAAAGTCCCCTGAAGAGTACCCATGAACAAGTCTGACATCTCCCGATCCACTAATGGGGGTTTAACCCTGGCAGCCAACTCTCTCCACCTTTGTGCATACTCTTTAAACCCCTTGTTCGGCTTTTGAGACATACCCTGCAACTGGGTACGGCTTGGTGCCATGTCAGCGTTAAATTGGTATTGTTTGAAGAAAGCATCCCCCAAATCCTGCCAGCTCTTTATATCTGACGATCTCAGCTTGGTGTACCACTCGAGAGACCCGCCAGATAAGCTATCCCGAAAAAAGTACATCCAGAGCTTCTGATCCATGGTGTAGGCAGATATCTTTCGAACAAAGGCCTGAATATGAGTTTCCGGGCAAGAACTTCCATTGTACTTATCAAACGTGGGCACCTTGAACTTCTGTGGGATCACAATCCCCTCAACCAGCCCCATATTTGTCATGTTAATAGTCCCAGGAGTGGTATGGCTTTCAAGAGCCCTAATCTTTTTTGCTAGTACCTGAATCTCTTTGTTCGGCGGTTGAACACCATACTGACCGAACTGCTCATTCAGCATAGAGAACTGATCCTCTTCTTTATCCTCCACAACCCCAAAGAAAGGAGAAAACTGAGTTTCCTTTAGAGTGTTGGCAACATGACCTGGGCCATTGCCTGCAGCAAAACCAAGACCACCACCATTGTTAATGACTACACCACCATTAGTTTCCTTCTTTCTGGGATCGCCACCACCTCTAGAACCACCAGGACCATTGTTGGAGTTACCCTCTTGACTATTGCCATTATTGGCAATCGAAGTCAGCTCAAGCTTCTCCACCTTCTCGGCGATTGCTTTCTGCCCCAAGGCGAACCCTTGCATGGCGTTGATCAACTCACTCATCTTCTCTTTCAGCTCGAGAATGTCAGCGTTGGATGGATCCATCAGTCTGGGTTTGTTGCGTCTGGTAAATTATCTGTGCGGACGAGCTACGTGCAGAGGGATGACTCTGCGTGCGCGAGCAATGATTCCTGTAACAATCAAACACGTTAGAAACCGACACCTGCAAAATAGAGGACAAGTTATTATGATTCATGCATGAATGCAATGTCTATCTGTATGAGGAACATTCTGTCCTTCGATCCTGGCTTCATTGAGACGGATAATAATCCGACAGCAACATTCTGACATCAATCATCTGGCTTTTCCGTACGGAACAGAAAGTTGTGCTTTAGCAAAGATATCACCTGACCATGCGTGTGTTACATAAGTGTAACACGGAAAAGCAAATAAAGCTTTGAGATCAATCACTGAATGATAATAACCACTGTATAGCAAAAGTGCGCAACACGTGCGAGAGTCATATATCATATCTGATACAAATCAACTTTACAATCCTCCAGAATCGGAAAGAAATACGAGCAAGTGAATTCCGTCAACATGCCTGACCGTAACCCAACACATGATAACAACTGCAATAAAAGTCTAATCTGAAGAAGGTCCCACAGAAGGCTCTGCATCATCAACCATCCCGGTAAACTTCATAGTGAACCTGAGCTCAGTG